>NW_026555304.1:12420000-13020000 GCF_021234165.1 Pteronotus mesoamericanus | reverse complement strand
GTGTGGTGGAAAAGGGTAATGTTAGGAAAAGCTACAGAAAAGAGGCAACATTTGAGTTGATCTTAAAAGAAGAGTAAGAGAGGGCTGGGCACACAGGGCCGGGTGTGGTCATGGTGGTGGTTTTTCTTGATAGGGAATACAGTTTTTCACTTATTGTTAACAGAAACAGACTTAAACAGGCCCAATGATGGAGCAGCTTCATTCCCAACAGCTGGCTAATTCAAAGACCATCTTGTACTCATTTTACAGACACGTGGACGGGAAGGGAAGAAGGAAGCAAGGGCTGTGATACTCAGACAATCCGTAAGTGGAGGAGAGCTAAGATTCTACCTCTTACTTGGTTCAAATTATCAGACTGAGGTACCTGGAAGGTTACACTTGTGAGGACATTTAGATAAACAAGAGCCTGCAGCTTCTGCAAGGACTGTAATTCCCTTCAGGGGGCTTAAGTGGTGATAGCAGTGCCCAAGGTTGAAAAGACCCACAGAAAAGCTGGAGGTATTATTAAGCCTCCCCAGAATGCAGTTTGAAACTGTCTAATGCATTTCAAAGCCTCCATTGAAGAGAACAAAAATAGTGTTGTAATTGAAATGTTAACATCCTATCATGTTTTATGATTGAGGAAAGTAGGGAATGGCAGATAATGGGGCAATAAACCACTGGCTGCCCTGAACTCAGACACTTGATGCTGCCTTTGTGATGCCTCTTCCCTGTCACATGGCACCACGCAATCAGGAGAGGCATGCTTGGGGCTCTTCATTCTGAGGCCTGACGGCAGCTGTGAAGAGACAAGCTTCTGTAAAAGAATAGTCCTCTGCAGTGCCAGGACTGCAAGTCTGGTGAGGCAACATGAGGACATCCTGGCATTTCCTGGCAATATGTGACGCAAGGAAGCTGTTACTTAGGATAGAACCACTCCACCAGCATGTATTGTTAAATTCTCAAGTACTGATGACAGCGACTCCAGAGGCACATGAATGTGATTCTCAAAGAGTTTTTCAAGGAGGACCAACTATCGTTTGAGCAATTAAAATTCTGCCATGTAGATAGAGAGAACTAAAGTCCCCATCAAAATCTGACCAGACTGCATCAGAACCACCTGTAGGATGTTGTCAAATGTATGGAGTATGTGCAACGGGTGGGGAACCTCTACTATAGCTGCTGAGTGTGTGTAACAATGCTTGATTAGCATCACATAAGTGCTGTCACCAGTGTTATTTAATCCTTTGTAGAGGTTATTGTATGCCAGGCAGAGTTCTAAACATTTTACATGGATTTAACTCATTGAATTGCCATGGGACTGAAATGTAAACTACAGGATGGGCAAAAGTAGGTTTATAGTTATCCATCTAGAAAATAATACAATAATTAATAGGAAATAATACAAGAATAAACTCTGAGTTTTTCATACAACTGTAAACCTCCTTTTGCCCAATCTGTATATAGCAAGTCCTATTATTTACCACATTTTTTAGATGAGGAATCTAAGACATGAAGATGCCCAAAATCTGACAGCTAATTAACATGGGAGCCAGAATTTGAATGTAGGCCATCTGGCCTCAGATTCTAAGCTGTCATCACTGCGAATCTTTGTTTCCTCCCTCCCAGGGAGGAGAGCAGGGGGCTGAGTGCATGAGGATAGAAATGTCTATTCTAATATCTCCTCTAAATATTTTTTTAAATGTGCATTCTATCTAATTTGTGATGTCAATATGCTTTGGTAAGGGAAAAAATCTTTTATTCCCTAAGTAAAACTAAGCCTCAGGGAGCATTTACGTAGTGGAAAATTGGATGTCTGAGAGGTATCGCCTGAACTACATGGTCAATATTGGCAAAGTAACAGAGAACAGGGCTGGAGTTTCCAAAGCAACATTTATTGTTTAATTCATAATATCGCCAGGGGTCACCAGAGCAAGCTTTTAAAATGTTCTGCTCTATTTTTTGTATTGTTTGTATTATGCTACAAAGCTTCAGATATGTGTTCACAGCAATGCTTTATAAGCGTAACATGTTGCACCTTCTCTCGCTGTGGATTATTAGAGTAGGCCATATGGGTCTTTTTGACTATTATGAAGAAATATCAAATGATACAGCTCAAATCACCTTTAGATCTATATTAGTGTCCTCTGAGTTTATATATGTGTGCTCTATGTGAATAACGGTGGTGTTTAATAATTTATTGTTTGGACATACAACGTTATCATTTTATATTTGTATCCCCTCTTTACCTCCTGGGAAGCATGGGTGTTCAATACACTTTTTTTTTTTTACAATCTCTTCTCTGTTTGGGAAAGTTCTGCATCCAATGTAATCATTTGATATGTATTTGTTAAGATGATGTTACAAAATCTCTTATTTAATCTATTTAGGTATTCTATTTGAACAGATGTCCTTGTATTTAATTGTTGTGTGTTCTCAGAATCCTATTTTCTGGAAAAGCTTATAGAACAAGGGCATAACTTGGGTTTTTCCCCCAAAGTTTAAAAGAAGTCACCAGCAAATTTATACATTTTAGGTATATTGAGGACAGGGAAGTAAATGTTAAAGAATACTTTTATTTTTCCTAAATGATAAATCTACTGAGGTTTTTCCACTTCTTGAGTTAATGTGTTACTTTATATGATTTGTGTTATTTAGGCTTTGGAATTTATGAAAATTAATTTAAAATGGGAAAAGACATTCATTTTAATAGATTTTCACATATTATTGTTAATTTCTCTTATTTTAAATGTTATGCATTTGTTCTTTTCCCTTTATGGATTTAATGATTTTTAAATTGATCTTTGCTTCACCCGCATTCATGATAACTTTCAGGAATATAACAGGTTTTGACATTAGCTCAATGCACCCAGTGCACAGATTGGCATCTGTTCAGTGTCTCTAAATGGCTAATAGTTCATCCCCCTAAAATCTCATATGAAAAGCCTCTCACATCCTATGGAAACCTCACTCCACACAGATCAAGGAGTAGCAGCTGTTAGCAGGGTGCAGATCAATCAAAGGCTGTGAGAATCCTGGAAGTACCTTGTCTTGTATTCTTCATGAAACTTTTTCTGCCACATATCATATCTATTGTCATTTTTCTGTTAATCAAACCATAATTCTATGGAACTGCCAACTCAGTGTCCTAGGCACTCATTCTTGCTCTCTCCCTCTCCTTTTGCTTTTCCTTCTCCCTCTCCCTCTTCATGTCTCCCTCTCTCTCTCTCTCTCTCTTTCTCTCCCCCCACTCTCTCTTTCTCTCTCTGTGTCTCTGTGTCTGTCTCTCTCTCTCTCTCTCGTGCACACACACGCATGCGTGTATGCACACACACACACACACACAGTTGTATTAGCTCAGGCTACTTCAACAAGTAGCACAGGCTGGGTTACATAAACAACAGGAATTAGTTTTCTAATAGTTCTAGAGACTAGAAGTTCAAGATCAAGTTGTCAATGGCGTTGATTTCTGGTGATATCTCTCTTTCAGCTTACTGATGATACCTTCCCTCTATGTCCTCACATGGCCTTTATCTCTGTTTGGGGATATCTGATGGATATCTGATGTCTCTTTCTCTTCTCTTTTTTTCTTTACATTTTTATACTTATTTATTTGTTTTTATTAAATTTACTGAGGTGACATAGATTAATAAAATTAAATAGGTTTCAGGTGTACAATTCTAAAATTCATCACCCATATATTGTATTGTGTGTTCACCATGCCAAGTCAAGTCTTCTTCTACCACCATTTATTCCCCCTTTACCCTCTTCTCCCTCTTCCCACCCACTTTTCCTTCTGGTAATCACATTGTTATTTGTGTCTCCTCCTCATCTTATAAGGACACTAATCCTATCAGATTAGAAACCTTATCTTTATGACATAATTAACCTTAATTACATTCTTAAAAAAAATTGCATCTCCAAATACAGTTGCATTGGGGGTTAGGATTTCAACATATGAATTTAGAAGGGAATGCATTCAGTGCAAAACACATATTCATGTACATGCACAAATTGCCTTGGTTTGTTATTATATGATATCACCATCAGCTATAAAGTATAGCAGAGAGGTCAATGAAACCCCAGGGCTCAAGGAATGCATTTTAATATAATCTACCTACATAAATTATCAAAGAATCTTTTAGCACTGTAAAGAAATGTGCCCTGAAATGGCTGGGTAACACAATTTTGATGAATCTTCTACTTACTGTTAAAGGGGACTTCTGTATGTTGTATTGGCTCATGATCATATAACAGTACTCTTAAGACAATTTTTCACTACCACAATTATCTGTGTCAAGTTTTACCATATCATTCAAGCCTTAGGAATTATTTTAATAATAATGATTATAATGACTATGTAGAGCCGATGTAAAATAAACTGCGTTGACTTTCAGAGATTTTGGGAGTCAAAAACAAAGCAATTTTATCCTGCCATTGACTAATTTTTTAAAAAAGAGGATTGGAGAGTTGATGTCTTTCAAGAATTTAACTTAATAGTTTCCTAGTGTGGAGCCATGAGAATATGTGCCCAGAGAATCAACATCTGAGAATAGCATGAGATAAAAAAAAACTTAGAAAAGTAGATGTTTTATCGGTTTAACATTACAAGCTTTCCAGATGAAAATGCCCTTTTGACATAATAACATCTCCCCAAATGAAAATTTTTTCACAGACAGAAAAATGAATGGTATTTCATTAAAAGCGGTATGTCTGACTCAGAGATTTATGTAAATTGCATTGGAAATGAGATGTATGCATATCTCCAAGCTATATTAATTGTGACATATGCAAAGCAGTTGCTCATGGCTTTTAACCAGATAAAGGGAAAGAAAAGAAAGCTGTTTGTAGAATATTTGCAAATAACTTCAAAATACTTGTGAAATGAATTATTTCAATATTTTACTTACTAGTGAAAGTCCTGAAATTGATGGCATTTGGCTCACTAAATGTGGTTAGCAAATATATTTTAATATGTTGCTGGAAGCATATATTTCCTCTGACTTGGTAAATTTTTGAGTTAACTCATGACAGTGATAAAACATAAGCAAGATCAATTCTACACATAAATTATTTTATAAATTATGTATGCATAAACAAAATTCCACAGTCCTACTCCCATGATTCATCCATTTATCCATTTACTCATTCCTTACCAGCTTTGAGTATGTAGATGCCCAGGTACATAATTTTCATCCATCAGCTCTTTATATGTGGAATATAAATGCAAAGGATGTTTGGCAAGAGAGAAAATGAAAAGATAAGCAAAGGCAAGATCTGTAACATATTCTAAGCTGTTTAGACTTTATCCTGGAGACACTGGGAAGCTATTCAAAAATATTAAGCAAGAGGGTGACATTATCAAAATTACATTTATGGAAAAAACAAAACACCCTGGCTGCTCTGTGGAGGATTGGAAGGGAGCACGGGTGGAACTGCTGAACAGACAGGTGACAGACGTCCATTGTCATATGATACTAACTGGGACAAGTGTAGCAGTAGACATGAAGAGAATTTGACAGAACTGTAGTATTTAGAGAAATGAGTAGTTGATTAATTGTGTGGGATGACTCAGACAAGTCAAAAGTAATTAAAGTGAATAAGCTTAAACAGGAGGAAATGCATTTCCTCCATCATAGCAAGAAGTATGCAGGAAAAATCAGTGCGGAGACAGTTATTTTGTAGTTTGAATACAAAAACATGAGGAGTCTCTTGGTTACTTCACTTATGTTTGATGGAGGTAGGTCTTCTCTAAAGGGGGAGAGGAGGGAGAAGCATTGGGGGTTTAGACCAAAGAATCAAGAGGTTCTATTCACAGAAAACTAGAAAAAGTTGCTGGCTAGCCCTGACAATCCAACTGATGTTAAGACGGGACTAAAACACTCAATTGAAATAAAATTGTTCAGCCCTGGCCAGTGTAGCTCAGTTGGTTGGAATGGCAGGGAACAGATTCATGTTTCTTTCTCACATTGATGTTTCTCTCCTTTTCTCTTTCCCTCCCTTTCCCTCTCTCTAAAATCAATATGTCCTCAGGTGAAGATTAAAAAATAAAAATAAAAATAAATAAAATAGTTCATAGAGATAAAAATATGTAAGGCAACAATATGCAATGTGAATGCAAAAAAGGAAGTAAGGGAGAGTATGAATATCAGATGAAGTAGAAATTACATTAAAAATTCATACATGGGGAAGATATTCTTTTAAATTTTCAAATAAAAATCACCAATCATATTCTAAAAGTATAAAATGCTTTGATATATTTTCCCAATGTGCTGCTAGGAGTAGCTTTCATGTGATCATTCCAACAAGCAAAATCACTAGCACCCACCAATCTTAGATATATCCCTGTTAATTTATACATGTTGACTCTAAGGGAGAGGTTGTGTTTATATGAATCATATATTTTACATTTGCACAATCAGAACATACAGATTTTTAAAAGCACTAACTGTCAAACCTTATGCCGAAACTCTGAGACACCATAGACAAAATGTTAATGAAACAGGAATTCACAGCAACTACTGCTACAGGCTGCTACTGGAATGATGATACTCATCTACATGAGAATAATTTGAAAAGTAATAGATAATATTACTAACCAGTTGCTATGAACAAGACTGTAAGAATTTATATGTTTAACCCACTGAATCTTTACAAGGTTCACATAAAGAACCACTGTTGTTATTAGCATTGAACACAGGAGGTATATGAAGCTCAGACCAATCATATTAATCATGAAGGGAACGCCAAAGACATTGAATGCCTGAAATTTGAAGCCAAGCATTCTGTGTTCAGAGCCAGGGCCCTAAACCTCTGCAAGGAACTGGATACACTCACAGTGAGATGTCATAGACCCAATTAAACATCAATGCAGATATTTACATTGAATCAAGTGAGTGCATTACTGGCTTCAGAAAGTAAGTAGGGAAGTATTCCTTTCTCTTCTGTTTTCTATTGTTAATGCTTATTTATAAGCTTGGTAAGATTCTTCAGTGAAATCATGTGGGCATGGAGATTTCTTTTTAAGGAGTTTTTATATTACATATTCAGTTTCATTAATGGCTATAGGATTGTTCCAGTTATTGATTTCAGCTTGATTTTCAGTAGTTTAAGATTTCGAATAATTGGGCTATTTAAGTTGCATTTATGAATACATGTGTTTATAGTATACCCTCTTTATCCATTTAATGGCTACAAGATTTGTGCTGATATCTCCTGGTTCCCTCTTGATATTGGTGATTTGTGTCTTCTCTCTTCATCTTTGTCACTTTTGCTAACAGTATATCAAATTTAACAGGTTTTTTGGTTTGTTTTTTAGAGAAGCAGTTTTCATTACAATTAGTTTCTCTGTTGTCTTCCCATTTTTTATTTTATTCATTTCTACTTTTATTTTTACTATTTCTTTCCTACTCCTTGCTTTAGGTTTATTTCATTCTTCTTTTTTCTCGTTTTTTTAAGGTAGAAACTTAGATTATTGATTTGAGGCTTTTTCTCTTTTCTAATGTAAATGTCTAGTGCTATAAATTTCCCTCTCAGCTCCTAAGAGCATTTTGCCACATTCCACAAATTTTGATGTTCTATTATATTTTCATTTATTTCTATGTATGCTTTTAATTCTTTGAAGTCTTTTTTGACTCATGGATTTTTTCGAGAATGTTGTTTAATTTCTAAGTGTTTGTAGACATTCTTGTTGTCATTATGTTACTGATTGCTAATTTTATTCCATTTTGGTCAGATGACATACTCTGTATGGTGAATTTGTAGCTCCAAAGAAAAAAGACTGGAAAACAGAATAGTAGTAGAATATTTTGGTTAATATTGGCCGCATTTAATAAAGACCTTTAAGGAAAATATAAGCATAGAAAAAAACTGTTTTACAAGAAGAAATGAAGAGATAGGAAAGCTCAGAAATTTTCTCATTTCTAATGGGTAAAAGATAAAACTAAGTAGCCACGTGAGCAAAAAAAAGACTGATTACTATACAACCTTGAGACAAGAATCAAATCAATCATGTGGCCAGCTATCGGTTGTTAAAATCTCTAAATTAATTAAGCTGTCAAAGAGGAAGGAAGCAATTAAGGTTTTGGCTCAGTAAACCCTATCAACCTGACAAATTGAACCAATGAAGAAAAGGCTAATCTTATTTGGGACTGCTTATGAAGCTACTCTTGTTGCACAAGGAACTCATTACATTTTAGGCAGTTGTGGGAATTTTTAATCACAAAATATATTCCTGTTTCTGTTTTTTGTTTCTTCAAAAATAGAAAATATACTAATTTTATGCCCTGCACATGATAGACCTAGTAATTACAGGCTATGGATGAATCAGTTATTTGTTGTTTCTAATGACTTTTATTCATGGTGACTTATTCATGGTGCCTTATTTTCTCATGGGGACAATTCATTCTGAGATGTTTGATTGTGAGCTCATTTTCCCCTCGAAAACTTATATCTGGGGGAATTTTTTGATGCCTAGATTTTAAGGCTTTTCTCCAGATAAAATATACATTTGTTATATCAGATACCTTTAGCACTACCAATTGGATTTGAATTTAAACGAAATGTTCAGGCTTTCTCTTCAGGGTTTTTTTGAACTAACATAATTGTATAAATTTTGTTCCAACCAGTGTTGTTGACAGCTGGTTTGACATTATAAAATATGTTGAAAATTTTTATTCCCTTGTTCCAGGAACAAAGTTGAGAAGGGCAAGTTGTTCTATGTGTCTCTTTCTATGAATTTTTTTTTCTTTTGACATTTCACCTTTTGGAGTTGTGGGTATATATGTTTGTTATTATTAGATAACCATAACATATAACCATTAGAACTCTCATTAATTAAAATGAGGGTTGCCTTCAGTAAAGTACATTTTTCACAATCCCTCCAGTTAGTTAAAAAAAAAACCCAAAAAACTACTTACACACTCTCCCAAACAATGCATTTAATTAGAAATTAATTTTTTAACTTAAAAAAATATTCTTAAAATTTTAAAATTAAGAATAATATAGAGCCTTTAAGCTATTTTAAAAGCTTTTTAATAGGAATAATAATAACAGAAGTAAATTAATATGATTTCATGGTATATGATATTTGGTATATACACATTTTCTTTTCTAATTCTCCAATAGAACAAAAATCATTTATGAAAGTTTTAATCATCATGTATTGAAGGTAATAATTATCTTGTATGAAAAGGCACTTATGAGGCAATAGATATTAATATTACTGAATTGTATAGTTATTCGTAATTATTATACTTTAAAAATTTAAAATCATAGAAAATTTGTATTTTTTCCATATTAGATATGTTACATGAGATTATACATTAGGTATGTTATAGATAAACAATCTAATTATAATTTAATGATTCTATCTTCAGTATAAGCCTCAACATTCCCAAGTTTTATCAAATACCTTTAAAAGGAACATCGGCAGATGAATTTATTTTTCAGTATAAAAAAGAAGAATCCATAATAGATGAATAAATACCCTTATGTTAAATTGCTCTAATGCCTGCCATCCAATATGAATCCTATTAATGTTCAACTAAAATGGCAAATATATAGTTACTGATATAGATAGATGATAGATGGTCTTTCATTTATTTAAGTATATTTATTGATTATGCTATTGCAACTGTCACACTTTCTTCCTCTCCTTTATCCCCCTCTGCCCTGTAACCCCCCTCCCACAAGCATTCCCCCCACCCCTTAGTTCATGTCTGTGGGTTGTACATGTAAGTACTTTAGTTTCTCCATTTCCTTTATTATTCTTAACCTCCCCCTGTCTATTTTGTACGTACTGTTTATGCTTCTTATTCCCTGTACATTTTCTCCCATTGTCCTCCCACCCCGATCCCCACTGATAACCCTCTATGTGATCTCCCTTTCTGTGATTCTGTTCCTGTTCTACTTGTTTGCTTAGTTTGTTTTTAGGTTCAATTTTTGATAGTTGTGAGCTTGTTGTCATTTTAATGTTCATAGTTTTGAGCTTCTTCTTTTTCTTAGATAAGCCCGTTTAACATTTTATGTAATAAAGGTTTGGTGATGATGAACTTTAACTTACCCTTATCTGGGAAGCACTTTATCTGCCCTTCCATTCTAAATTATAGCTCTGCTGGATAGAGTAATCTTGGATGTAGGTCCTTGCCTTTCATGACTTGGAATACTTCTTTCCAGCTCCTTCTTGCCTGTAAGGTTTCTTTTGAGAAATCAGCTGATAGACTTGTGGGAACTCCTTTGTAGGTAATTCTCTTGCTGCTTTTAATACTTTCCTTATATTTATTCTTGGGTAGTGTAATTGTGATCTGCCTTCATGTGTGCTTCCTTGGGTCCAACTCCCTTGGGACTCTCTGAGCTTCCTGGATTTCCCAGAAGTCTATTTCCTCTGCCAGATTGGAGAGCTTCTCCTTCATTATTTTTTCAAATAAGGTTTCAATTTCTTGCTCTTCCTCTTCTCCTTCTGGCACCCCTATGATTTCAATGTTGGAACTTTTAAAGTTGTTCCAGAGGTTCCTAAACCTCTCCTCATATTTTTGAATTCTTGTTTTTTCATTCTGTTCTGGTTGAATGTTTCTCTCTTCCTTCTGCTCCCAAATGTTGATTTGAGTCCCAGTTTCCTTTTCTTTACTGTTGGTTCCCTGTATATTTTTCTTTATGTCACTTCGCATAGCCTTTACTTTTTCCTCTATTTTGCAACCATACTCAATCTTTTCTGGAGCATCTTGATTACCAGTATTTTAGACTCTGCATCTGATAGGTTGGCTATCTCTTCTTCTTTTAGTTGTATTTTTTTCTGGAATTTTTCTCAGTTCTTTCATTTGGGCCATATTTTTTTTGTCTCAGTGCTCCTACTACATTGTTAAGGGGCAGAGGCTTGCATGTGCGAGAGGGGTCAGAGAGGGAATAATGCTGTTTGCTCAGCTCTCACCCCACTTTCAGTCACTTCCCCCACTACCCATAAGCAAATTAGGCCCTTCTGTTGCTGATTTTCTGGTGGGTGGGTTTGCATGCATTCTGGGACTCTGTGGGTGTCTCCAATGAACTCTCCTAAGAGGCTGGGTGTTTATCCTGCTGCTGCAACCCCCACAGGTTTTTACCTCCAGAGGTGCTGAGGGTTTCTTTCCCTGCACTGGAATCTTAGGTTGTGTGGTCTGTCTTGCTCTCCAGTTGGCCCTCCTGGTGTATCTGCACACAAATGCAGTACCGTCCAGTTGGCCAGCCACTGCCTTGCCGCAAGTCCTCTCTGCCCCAGCTGCCCATCTCTGCCTTCCTACCAGTCTGGATGTTTGTTTTTCTTTAACTCCTTGGTTGTCAGACTTCCATACAGCTTGATTTTCTGGCAGTTCTGGCTGTTTTCTGTTTTTAAATTTGTTGTTGTCCCTCTTTGGGTTGTGCGAGGAGGAAAAGTATATATATCTATGCCTCCATCTTGGCCTAGATAGGATCTTTTAATATCCCTATATTTCATTCCATCTCAAAGTCAGTTAGAAAAATCATCACCCTCAGTTGCAGGTCAAATTATTTTTGTCTACTGCGAAAACTTACACTGTCATTCTATAAACAGAAAAATACATTAGATTTTTAAGTTTACATATTTAGAGTAATATTTACCTTTAACTTATAATAAAAATTATTCAATAATATAAGAGATATCCCATATCTCATCTTTGGTAGCATAAACCACACTAAATGATGGTTTCTCACCTTTAACAATCATACAAGTGATATAATCCAATTGATGGGACATAATTCAAATATGAAAATAAATGTCATTCATTTAATTAAAACAGTAGATGGCTTTTTCTTCAGACCTTAGTAGATATAACAATGATATGATTTACTATCCAAAAAGGTAATTAAACTGCTAATTTTTAAAATCAAATTTAGGACAATACTGATCAAAAATGTCAATTTTCAGCAAAAATAACTGATTTATTTAATACACTGAATGTGCTGATATATTCAGAAAGGCAAGCTCTATAGGAAAATGAAGGTATATTTGTTTCCTATTTCTTTGTGGCACATTACAACATATTTAGTGGCTTAAAAACAACACAAAATTATTATCTTAAATTTTTGGAGTACAAAAATATGAAATGAATCTTATGAGGCTACAATCAAATTGTTTTTGTTTTGTCTTTTTATTTCTGTCTGCACAGTGCACACCTTAGTTCCTAGACTCTATAAGGAGATGATCAAATGAATCAACCAATGGACTACAAACCTGGAGGATACTATGAATCACTGGAAAACCAAGAATCAAAGGGTTCTGATGTCATTTCTCTTGGCCAAAAAACAGGCTGTTTAAAAGAAAACATAAATCAGACAATTAACACTGTAAAATGAGAACTGGAGATGTGGTGGGTAATTTCACACCCATGACAGCATTCTTGAATCAGTCATAGGTAGCTTCATTTACCAGAAGGCTAAAAGATCATAAGGTAAATCACAAAATAGCACAGAACATTTCTTTCACACCAGTCAAGGCTAATGAGTGTTTCCCCTGTGTGAATCCAGCCACTTTACTTCATGCACATTTTGTTCGTCCTAGACTATCAATATTACCAAGGGTACACCCCAACCTCAATGAATGGTGTCATTTTCTCTCACATATGGAAATATCTAAGCATGTCTAGAGAGCTGGTCCTTCTAGTTAGGAAGTTCACATCTCATATTGAAGCATAGCTTTCTTGCCATGAATATATTAAGATACAAGAGAGAACTTTGGAGGGATTAGTGGATCAAACCACTGATGACTTGTCTCTGTCTTCATGAGACTACAGCTCCTTGATATTTGAAAACAAGTGTTAGCAATCTGCTTTCCCAGAGCACATAGGAAAATGTTTTGTTTATAGCAAATACCAATAAGGACTTGGTGAATGAGTACACACAAAGTGAGTTATTATTTATTTACATATTAATTTATTCATATTACTCTTGCTATGGCTGACTCCCATGAAATAGTAAAATTGCTGAGTCACCAAGTAGACATTTTCTTCTTTATAATCTACATAGATAAATGTTAGGGACTTTGAGGGATGGACAACTCTGTATCAGATGTCCTCAGTCTGAAAAAAATCATATCTAGAAAACCATGGCATTAGATTGAAGGAACTGCTCCCCATGTCCTGAATACCAGAATTATGTTACAATCATAATCCCAGTAAGGAGTCAACTCTTTTCCTCTCTGAGAAAAATTCCTAGAAACTGCACACTTCAGAGTCACTCCCAATTCTGAGTGTAAGCTTGGAAATTAAAATAAAAAATAAAAAACCTACCCAAGGCCATGGGCCTTTTACCAGGTTAAACCTAAAATCAGCAAATAATAGTAAGGAAAGTAAATGATCATGGAAGACATTTATATTTGTTATTCAACTGGCAGGGGACAGAATTTATTGTAGGGAACACACAGACATCTGACAACAGTTTATATAGAGGACCAGATGGGTATTAAAGCCTTTGGAATCTGTACTTCCAGAATGGCACCTGGTGGATTAACTTCATCACCTCCACCACTTATTATCTGTGAACTTACATATTTCCTGGAGCAGAGATAATGTTCTCATAGAAAGAAGGGAGTGAAGACTGTCTGGTTGAATCAGCACTTATTTAGTGGAATAAATGAACAAGTTCAGAGAGTTTGTCAGTTTCTCCACTAACAAGACAAACAGCACAAATTCTATTGGCATGTCTGCTTTAGACTTTACCAAAATGAAAATGGGGGAAATAAAAACTCCTAGTCAGTTGTTTCACAAATCCCACTACCTCCCAATTATGTCTGCTCAAGACCTTGATGTTAATTTTAAAGAAGTATAGATACATATTTAGAACTCAGTTACTTTCTGATTTCATCTAGCTCTAATAATAAAGATTGAACTGTACTAAAGTGATTAGAACTTTTTAGAGGAAAATAACTATATACATACATTACAACTATTAAACCACAGCTGAGAGAAAACAATCACTACTATGAATACAAGCAATATACTACTACCATTAACAAGTTTATTGTCTAACCTACAAATCAGAATTGATATACTACCTTCCCAAGAATGAATTCTATAATAATAGAAACTGGTAGATAGTTCTATCCCTTTAGTGGCTAAAATAAGAATATTGTACTACCATTACAAAAATGAAGCATTTTTATTTACCCAATACAAGATATTTCTCATCTCTACCTAAATTACTGATTTTCAAAAAGAAAATTCCCATCTGACACTTGACTGTTCTAGAGTCCTTGAAACTACAAACCAGAAATGCCTTTGTTATAAAGTCAACTTACGACCTTCTTCAAATGCAAAAATATTTATACAGAGTTTATCCTTTTACCATGATTTTAAATTGCAACCTGGTTACAGGATAACTGGCTAATATCTCTTCTCAACTTCAATCTCAATTTCCTTCAAGAAAATGCTAAATAATCTGTGGTAACCTAGTTTTACTGTTTCTCCTCTCATGGGTTATCCCAGAATCTTAGGGAATATTTATGTGTTTTATATATACTATTTATAAAGCCTTCAAAATGTGAAAGGCATCTTACAGTTCTTGTAAAAGAAAACCTTTAATGTTTCCATCATAAAACTGTATATATGCAGTGAATAAAAATGGATTTTTTTAGCCAAATTTTTACCAACTCAAGTATATTATTTAAATAGAAACTACTTCAGATTTTTTATTTTGAAAAGAAATTCTCAAGACTTCAAGATGGAGGAGGAGTGAATGGAAGGCACACTGACCTTCTACCAGGACCAATCTGGAATTAGAACTAAATTGTGGAGAAATCACCAGGAACATACAACTGAACAATAGCGAGAAAGGAGCCTCAGACAGACAGAGGAATTGGCTTTAGCATAACCTAACTGGTAACGACTGTGGTAGAGATTCAATAAAGCAGGCTGGATGCACATGGGCAGCAGCACAAAATGGATATTTAAACAGCAAGTTAGATCCCGCTGAGAAGAGTGCGGTCTGAACCATAGGTAGGGATCTCCAGCCTACAGCATCTATACCTAAAAAATACACAGGTAACAACCATCTGAGAAAAGTGGCAGGTTTGATCTCTGCCAGAGATGGGCAGCTGGAGATACAAAGAGCCATTTAAAGGGACAATGCATAAATTTTTCTTTGTATCCACTTACCATGGACAAGAGCAAAGGGGGGTCAGAGTGGGATGGAGGTGCCAAAGGAGAGACTGGGGAAGGAGCCTTTCAGGAGAGAATGGAGAGAGTAACCAGCAGGATATCAGCGCTGACTCCCGATACCAAAATAAACACATTCAAACTCATGGAGACTGAAGAGCACACTAATAAACAACGAATGGGTCAATAATGAGATCAAAGAAGACATCAAAAAATTTCTGGAAACAAATGAAAATGAACACACAGCAGTCCAAAACCTATGGGACACAGCAAAGGCAGTCCTGAGAAGGAAGTTCATAGCAATACAGGCTTACCTAAAAAAGAGAGAAACATTTCAAATAAATGACCTAACCCTTCAACTTCAGGAACTGGAGAAACAACAACAATCAAACCCTAGAGAGTAGAAGGAAGGAAATAATCAAGATCAGAGCAGAATTGAATGACATAGTGACAAAAAGAACAATTCAAAGGATCAACAAATCCAAGAGCTGGTTCTTTGAAAAGATAAACAACATCAACAAGCTTTTGAGAGGCTCATCAAGAAAAAAAGGAAGAGGACCCAAATAAATAATATCAGAAATGAAAGAGGAGAAATGACAACTTATACCACAGAAATACAAAGGATTGTAAGAACTTACTATGAGCAATTATATGGCAAGAAATTTGAAACCTGGGTGAAATGGACAAATCTCTAGAAAAATATAACTTTCCAGCACTGAATGAAAAAGAAGCAGAAAGCCTGAACAGACCAATAACAGCTGGGGAAATTAAAGGAGTAATCAAAAAACTCCCAGCACACTAAAGCTGTGGACCAGATGATTTCACAGGAGAATTTTACAAAACATTTAAAGAAGAACTAAACCCTGTCCTTCTCAGACTATTCAAAAAAATCCAAGAAGAGAGAAGACTCTCGAACTCTTTCTATGAGGCCAGCATCATCCTAATCCCAAAACCAGATAAAGACACAACCAAGAAAAAAAATGACAGGCCAATATCGCTGATGAACATAGATGCTAAAATCCTCCACAAAATATTGGCAAACCACATTGAGCAATACATTAAAAAGATTATCCCCCATGATGAAGAGGGAGTCATACCAGGGATGCAAGGATGGTTTGATATTTGCAAATCAATACACGTTATATATCACATAAACAAAAGGAAAGACAAAAATCACATGATCATATCAATAGAAGCAGAAAAAACACTTGGTAAGTTACAGCACCAATTTATGATAAAAACACTCAGCAAAATGGGAATAAAGGGGGCACACCTCAACATAATTAAGGCCATATATGAAAGACCCAGAGCCACCCTCATACTCAACAGGCAAAAACTAAAATCCCTCCCACTAAGATCGGGAACAGACAAGGTTGTCTGCTTTCTCCACTTTTATTCAACGTTATATTGGAAATCCTAGCCACAGCAGTCAGACAAGAAAAGAAATAAAAGTCATCCAAATTGGAAAGGAAGAAGTCAAACTATCATTGTTTGAAGATGACATGATAGTGAACATAGAATACCCTATAGACTCCACCAAAAAACTACTCAACCTAATAAGTGAATTTGGCAAAACAGCAGGCTACAAAGTCAATATTCAGAAATTGAAAGCATTTTTGAACACCAACAATGAAATATCATAATCAGAAATAAGGAAAAAAAATACCACTTGCTATAGCAACAAGAAAAATAAAGTACCTAGGAACAAATTAAACCAAGGAAATAAAAGACCTGTACTCAGGAAACTACACAACACTGAAGAAAGAAATTAAGGAAGACACAAAGAAATGGAGGAATATACTGTGTTCATGAATTGGAAGAATTAATATCATCAAAAAGTCCATACTACCCAAAGCAATGTATAGATTCAACACAATCTCTATTAAAATACCAATGGCATATTTCACAGATATTTCACAGAACAAACATTTCAAAAATGTATATGGAACCATAAAAGACCCTGAATAGCCACAGCAATTTGCAGAAAGAACAAAGCAGGAGGGATAACAATACCTGACATGAAACTACATTACAAGGCCACTGTAATCAAAACAGTCTTTTACTGGCATAAGAACAGACACATAGATCAGTGGAACAGAACAGAAAGCCCAGAAATAAACCCATGTCTCTTTGGTCAATTAATATTTATTAAAGGGGGCAGAAGCATAAAATGGAATAAAAATAACCTCTTCAACAAATGATGTTGGGAGAGCTGGACAGCTACATGCAAAAAATTGGAATTTGGTCCTGGTTAGTTTGTCTGAGTGGGTTAAGAGCCAGACTGCGAAGCAAGAGGTCACCAATTTGATTGCCAGTCAGGGCACATGCCTGTGTTTAGGGCCAGGCCCCTAGTGAGGGGGGCATGTGAGAGACAACCACTCATTGATGTTTCTCTCCCTTTCTCCTTCCTTTCCTCTCTCTCTAAAAATAAATAAGTGAAATCTTCTAAAAAAATTGAAATTCAACCACAAACTTACACCATACACAAAAATAAACTCAAGAGGAATAAAAGACTTGGTAACCAGAAGATGGCGGAGGAGTGAAGGGGAGTCACGCTGACCTCCTCCCAAAACCAAACTGGAATTGCAACTAAATAAAGGAGTAATCACCTGGAAAGCAGTGGAGCGATAGTGGGAGAGGAGCCTTGGTGCCGTGGACACTGGATTCTACTCTCACACATCCCAACGGGTGAGAATTGCGGTGGAGGCTCGAGAGGGTGGGCTGGGTGCCCACGGGCACTGGCACCAGAGGGACATTGAAACGGCCCCGAGAAGAACGGGGTCTGAATCATAAACAGGAACCCCTAAACTACAGTAGCTAAAGCCAAGAAAATACAGACAAAACGCAACCCCAAAAAGCTTAGGGGCGCTCTCTGCCAGAGACAGGTGGCTGAAGATGCAAAAAGACATTTAAAGGGCAAACGAAAAAGTTGCAGTGGCAGCCACCCTCCTTGATCGCTGGGTACAGGCGGCAGCAGGGTGGGCTGGTGCCTGGGAAAAGACTGGTGAGGAAAACTTTGTGAAGAGAACTGACAGGGCAGCCGGTGGAGCCCGGGTGATAACGCACTTCCCACTCTGCAGCTACCATCTCGCTCAGGCATAAGGGAATCAATTAACCTGCCTTTTGTGTGCTCCGCACACACCTTGTACGTGTGTGAGCTGCGGGGCTGAGTGCAGCCTGGCTGGGAGAGCCTTGAGGAGAGACTGGAGACAGAGGCGTTGGGGAAAGAACGGGAGGAGGAACCGGGGAGTCCCGACTCCCTCCCCGTTCTGTAGTCTCCATTGTGGGCTGGAAAGGCGCGACCCCAAAGAGGCAGAAGCGGGGCGCGCATGAACCAGACTGCCTGCGATTGAAACGCAGTCCACACAGGGGTTGGATCCTTGGCCGAAGGGGTCACAGAACTGCCCAGAGGCCCCTGAGGGGAGACTAGAAATGGAGGCATTGGGGAAAGAACGGGAGGAGGAACCGGGGAGTCCCGACTCCTTCTCCTTGCCGTAGTCTCCATTGCGCGGAAAGAGGCCACACCCCCAAAGAGCCAAAAGCTGAAAAGCAAACATAGACACCCCCAAAACACCCAGAGCAGGCGCGTACACTTGCACCGAGTGACCGGCGAGGGTTGGCGAGCGTGTGTGTGACCCGCGAGGGCTGGCGAACGCTTGCACCTGCCGGCAAGGCCTCACACAGATTGGCACCCATAAGGCCGGCGAGAGAGTGCGCAGAGCAGCAAGGGCAGGAGTAAACTGACCTGCCCGCCGCGATTGCGGAGCGGCCCACAAAATAAGTAGAGCTGCCCAGAGTCCCTGGAGGAGAGACCAGAAACAGGATTAACCAGTGAGTTCTAGAGCTGATTTCCTCCCATTTCCGTAGTCCCCATTTGGCGAGGGCAAGCAACGCACCCAAAGAGCCAAAAGTGGGGAAAATACACAATAGAAGACCCTAAACTGACCAGTGCCGCGAAGCTCGCGTGCCAGGGGGGCCAGATGAGTACGCGAGGTCGCGAATAAGCCCCCTGGTCTGGGGCAAGCGCATGAGAGCCGAGGCAGGTGGGGGACCCTGCCACGCTGGGAACGCGTTCAAGGAGCCCGCGTGAGAGCGCAGAGAGATCCCAAAAAATAGCCCAGCCCTGACCGAAGGGGTCACAGAGCTGCTCCAAGCAGGAGTCAGACACAGGCATTAGACTCCTGAAAGGCTCAAACAAACAACTTAAGGCCCTATAGGGTCAACAACTGACATCATAAGAGGCAAGCCCAGAAAGAAAAGTAAAGGACAAAAATACTTAACAGACTCTCACAAAAATGGGAAGAAAAAGAAGTCCCCCTCAAACGAGTGAAAAAGGGGACTCTCCACAGAGAGAGCTCAATGAAATAGAGGCAAGGGAATTCAAAACAATGGTTCTAAGGAAGCTCAATGAGCTCAGCCAGCTCAAAGAGACTATGAGAAACTGCAGAGAAACTATCAGGATCTTACAGCAAACTATATCAGCCTGGAAAAGGACATAGAAACTATCAAGAAGACACAAGAGGATATGAAGAATACCATTTCTGAATTGAAGAACACAGTAGAAGGAATCCAAAACAGGCTCGATGAAGCCGAGGATCAAATCAGTGAGATGGAGGACAAGGTAGAAAGAAGCTCCCAGAAAGAACAAGAAATGGAAAAACGGCTCAAAAAGAATGAAGAGCATTTAGGGAAATGCAGGACAACCTGGAACGCAATAATATCCTTTTATAGGGATACCAGAAGAAGAGGAGCAAGGAATAGAGAACCTCCTCGAAAAAGTAATGATGGAAAATATCCCTAATTTGAGGAGAGAAAGGCTCTCATGGATGCAGGAGGCACAGAGGACCCCACTCAAGAGGGACTCAAGGAGGTCCACTCCAAGACACATCATCATTAAAATGGCAAATGTCAAAGACAAAGAGAGAATCCTCAAGGCAGCAAGGGAGAAGGAGAAAGTAACATACAAGGGGGCCCCGATACGCCTAGGAGCTGACTTCTCAACAGAAACACTACAAGCCAGAAGGGAATGGCAACAAATATTCCAAGCCATGAAAAGCAAGGGCCTACAGCCAAGGCTGCTCTACCCAGCTAGGCTCTCCATTAAAATAGAAGGGGAAATACGGAGTTTCCCCAGACAAAAGAAGGCTAAAAGAATACATCTCTACCAAACCAGCACTGCAAGATATGCTAAGGGGACTGGTTTAAGCAGATGAAGGAAAAGAATGAGAGAGAGAGGAACACAGGTACAAAGAGAAAAGATGAGTAAGTTTCTATCAGTAATATCTCTCAATGTGAACGGACTAAATGCCCCAATCAAAAGACACAGGGTAGCTGAATGGATAAGAAAACATGACCCACACATATGCTGCCTACAATAGACCCACCTCAGAGCAAGAGACCTACACAGATTGAAAGGAAAGGGATGGAAAAAAATATTCCAAGCAAATGAACATGAGAAAAAGGCTGGCGTTGCCATACTTGTATCAGACAAAATAGATTTCAAAACAAAGGCCATAAAAAGAGACCCAGAGGGACACTGTAATACTTAAAGGAAAAATCTATCAAGAAGACATCAACATTGTAAACTTATATGCTCCCAATATAGGAGCCCCCAAGTTTATAAGGAAATTGCTGGATGACTTCAAAAAACTTATAGACAGCAACACACTGATAGTAGGGGATTTCAACACCCCACTGTCAAAAATGGACAGATCTTCCAAACCAAACATTAATAAACATATCGTGGCGCTGAATGAAACACTGAATCAAAGAGACTTAACTGACATATATAGAATCTTACATCCCAAAGAAGAAAAATACACATTCTTTTCAAATGCTCATGGCAGTTTTTCAAAGATAGACCACATGCTAGGACACAAAGCAAGCCTCAGCAAATTCAGGAAAATTGAAATCATACCAAACTTTTTCTCAGACTACAAGGCCTTGAAACTCAAAATCAACCTCAAAGAGAAACTTCAAAAACTTGCCAACTCATGGAGACTGAACAGTACACTATTAAACAATGAATGGGTCAATAATGAGATAAGAGAAGAAATTAAAAAATTTCTGGAAACAAATGAAAATGAAGAGACAACTGTCCAAAACCTATGGGACACAGCAAAGGCAGTCCTGAGAGGTAAGTTCATAGCAATACAGGCTTACCTAAAAAAGATAGAAACATTTCAAATAAAAGACCTAACACTACAACTTCAAGAACTGGAGAAACAACAACAAATAAATCCCAGAACAAGGAGAAGGAAGGAAATAGTCAAGATTAGAGCAGAACTGAATGACATAGAGACAAAAAGAACAATTCAGAGGATCAACCAATCCAGAAGCTGGTTCTTTGACAAGATAAATAAAATGGACAAGCCTTTAAGCAGACTCATCAAGAAAAAAAGGGAGAGGACCCAAATTAATAATATCAGAAATGCAAGAGGAGAAATAACAACTGATACCACAGAAATACAAATGATCATCAGAAACTATTATGAACAATGATATTCCAAGAAATTTGAAAATCTTGATGAAATGGACAAATTTTTAGAAAAGTATAATCTTCCAACACTGAAGGAGGAAGGAACAGAAAGCTTGAACAGACCGATAACAGCTGGGGAAATTGAAGCAGTCATCAAGAAACTCCCAGCACACCAAAGCCCAGGGCCAGACGGTTTCCCAGGAGAATTTTACAAAACTTTTAAGGAAGAGCTAACCCCTGTCCTTCTCAGACTATTCCAAAAAATCCAAGAGGAGGGAAGACTCCCAGACTCCTTCTATGAGGCCAACATCACCCTGATCCTAAAACCAGATAAAGACCCTACAAAGAAAGAAAACTACAGGCCAATTTCGCTGATGAACATAGATGCTAAAATCCTCAACAAAATATTGGCAAACCGCATCCAGCAATACATTCAAAAGATTATCCATCACGATCAAGTGGGATTCATCCCAGGGATGCAGGGATGGTTCAATATACGCAAATCAGTAAACGTGATACATCACATAAATAAAAGAAAAGACAAAAACCACATGATCATCTCGTTAGATGCAGAAAAAGCATTTGATAAGGTACAGCACACATTTATGATCAAAACACTCAGCACAATGGGAATAAATGGGGCATTCCTCAATGTAGTAAAGGCCACATATGAAAAACCTACAGCCAATATTATACTCAACGGGCAAAAACTGAAAGTTTTCCCACTAAGATCGGGAACACGACAAGGATATCCGCTCTCACCGCTTCTTTTCAACATCGTATTGGAAGTCCTAGCCACAGCGGTCAGACAAGAGAAAGAGATAAAAGCCATCCAAATAGGAAAGGAGGAAGTAAAACTATCATTGTTTGCAGATGACATGATAGTGTACATAGAGAACCCTGTAGACTCTACCAAAAAACTCCTCAACCTAATAAGTGAATTTGGCAAAACAGCAGGATACAAAGTCAACATTCAGAAATCAAAGGCATTTTTGTACACCAGCAATGCAATACAAGAAAAAGAAATCAGAAAAAAAATACCATTCTATATAGCAAGAAAAAAAATAAAGTACCTAGGGATAAATTTAACCAAAGACACAAAAGACCTGTATGCAGAAAACTATACAACATTAAAAAAAGAAATTAAGGAAGACACAAATAAATGGAAGCATATACCGTGCACATGGATTGGAAGAATTAATATCCTCAAAATGTCCATACTACCCAAAGCAATTTATATATTCAACGCAATCCCTATTAAGATATCAATGACGTATTTCACAGAAATAGAACAGACATTTCAAAAATTTATATGGAACCATAAATGACCCCGAATAGCCTCAGCAATTTTGAGAAAGAAACACAAAGTAGGAGGGATCACAATACCAGACATCAAACTTTACTACAATGCCACTATACTCAAAACAATCTGGTCCTGGCACAAGAACAGACCCATAGTCCAGTGGAACAGAATAGAAAGCCCAGAAATAAGCCCAGGTCTCTATGGACATCTAATATTTGACAAAGGGGGCAGAAGCATAAAATGGAGCAATAACAGCCTCTTCAACAAATGGTGTTGGGAGAGTTGGATGGCTACATGCAAAAAATTGAAATTGGATCATCAGCTGACACCATACACAAAAATAAACTCAAGATGGATCAAAGACTTAAATATAAGTCGCAACACCATCAAAGTCCTAGAGGAGAACATTGGCAGGAAACTCTCAGATATCCCACTCAGCAATTTTTTTCACTGATATGTCTCCTAAAACAAGGGATATAAAGGAAAGAGTAAACAAGTGGGACCTCATCAAAATAAGAAGCTTCTGCACGGCGAAAGAAAACATCAGCAAAATGAAAAGGGAGCCAACCCTATGGGAAAATATATTCGCTAATGATACATCAGATAGAGGTTTGACCTCCAAGATATATAAAGAACTCACTCGACTCCACTCCAAGAAGACAAACAATCCAATCAAAAAATGGGCAAAGGACCTGGGCAGATGCTTTTCTAAGGAGGAGATACAGAGGGCCCAGAGGCATTTGAAAGGATGCTCGGCATCACTAGCCATCAGAGGAATGCATATCAAAACCACCATGAGGTACCACCTCACACCGGTCAGAATGGCCATCATAAACAGATCCACAAACAACAGGTGCTGGCAAGGCTGTGGAGAAAAGGGAACCCTAGTCCACTGTTGGTGGGAATGCAGACTGGTGCAGCCACAGTGGAAAGCAGTGTGGAATTTCTTCAGAAAGCTGAAAATGGAACTGCCTTTTGATACAGGGATTCCCCTGCTAGGACTATACCCTAAGAACACCAAAACGCCAATACAAAAGAACCTATGCACCCCAATGTTCATAGCAGCACAATTTACAATAGCCAAGTATTGAAAGCAACCTAAATGCCCATCAGTAGATTATTGGATCAAAAAATAATGGTACATATACACAATGGAATACTATGCAGCAGAAAGAAAAAAAGAACTACTAAACTTCGCGACAGCATGGATGGAACTGGAGAGCATCATGCTAAGCCAAATAAGCCAGGGGGTGAAAGACAAATACCATATGATCTCACCTATAAGTGGAACCTAACCAATAATGCAAAGATGCAAGGAAAATATGACAAGCAACACTGAAAGGAAAAGAAATCAACAGAGACAAGAGGGAAGGGGGGGCAGGGAAAGGGAAGGGAAGGGGAAAGTCAAGGAACATATAGCAAGGACTCATGGACAAAACCAAAGGGGAAGAGCTGAGGGAGGGAAGGAAGGGGGGGGCAAGGGAAAGTGGTGGCGGGGAGGCAGAGACAAATGTATTTAAAAATTAAATAATAAAAAAAAGAGGAATAAAAGACTTAAATATTTAAGTCACAACACCGTTAAAAGTCCTAGAGCAGAGCATATACTGGAAACTCTCAGATATTCCAGGCAGCAATATTTTCACTGATATGTCCCCAGAGCAAGGAGCATAATGGACAAAATAAAAAAATGGGAGTTCATCAAAATAAGATTTGCATGACTACAGAAAACATCAGCAAAATGACAAGAGAACCAACCATATGGGAAAATATATTTGCTAATGATACCTCGGACAGGGGTTTGATCTCCAAAATATATAAAAACTCATGACTCCGCTTCAGGAAGACAAACAATCCAATTTAATTAACAATCCAACACTTCTCCAAGGAAGACATATGAGGGCCCAGAGACATATGAAAGGATGCTCAGCATCACTAGCCTTCAGAGAACTACAAATTAGAACCACAATGAGATAGTCTTTCTCACTGGTCAGAATGACCATCATAAACAAATCAACAAACAAGTGCTAGCAAGGTTGTGGAGAAAAGGGAACCCTAGTACATAGTTGGTGGGAATGCATATTTGTGCAGCCACTGTGGGAAACAGTTTGAAATTTCCCCAAAAAGCTAAAAATGGAACTGCCTTTTGATCCAGTGATTCCACTGCTGGGATTTTACCCTAAGAATCCCAATACACCAATGCTAAAGAACCTATGCACCCCAATATTCATAACAGCACAATTTACAACAGGCAAATGCTGGAAGCAACCTAAGTGCCCAGCCGTAAATTAGTGGATCAAAAAACTATGGTACGTTTAACCAATAGAATACAATGCAGCAGAAAGAAGGAAAGAGCTACTACTCTTCATGACAGTATGGATGGAAATAAAGAGCATTATGCTAAGTGAAAAAAGCTAAGGGGTAAAAGACAAATACCATATGATCTCACCTATAAGTGGAACCTAATCAACCAAACAAACAAGAAAAATATAACCAGCAACTTCGAAAGAAAAAACAAATCAACAGTAACGAGAGAGGAGGGAGGGAGATAACAGGAAAAAGAGGGGAAGGGTCAGATCAAGGAACGTGTATAAAACACCCATGGACAAAGCCAAAGTGGGGAAGAATTGAGGGTGGGATGTGGAGGTGGGTGGGGCAGAGGAAAACGGTGGCAGGAAAATGGGGACAAATGTATTTGAACAATAAAAAAATTACAAAAAAACAAAACAAATTCTTTTCACCAAAGACTATTTGTGTTATCACAATGCGTGATTATGAAAGATGCTTATTTCATCTCAATATTTTTATTTGCATAACCTTTAATTTGTGTGTCATAAAGTTTAAACTCTGTTTTTACACTGTAGTTATCTTTTTATTATAAATCTTCTTAAAAGATTTCATTTTTATACCTACAATACAAAGCAAGGCAAATTGTAAAATTCAATATCTTTCTTGGAAAGCTACGGAGAAATAGCTAGTAATTTGCTTGGTAAGTGAAGCAAAACTTTAAATGATTTATTATCAGATTTTATATAGTACTGAGTATCTGTGACATAAATCTCACTATGTTTAAATAATAATAGTGAACAAATCACTTTCTATGACTTCTTTATCATAGTAAAGGAACCACTATTATCCTTCATTGATTTAAAAATGGTATGTATTTGTCACTTTTGACATGACAGAATTGTCATGTTATGGTGCATGTAATAACAATTTTGAATGTCTGTATTAGGGAGGGGGAAAGTGGAGAAAAAAATACCAATGGGTAGTTAAGAACAATAAAGAGAATTATAAAGGATTGTTTTAAAAAATACAAGGGAAGGTAATGTATTGTATTGAGTACAAGCAAAATGTATTTATGTGTGTGCATATAATATTAATGAAAATTCCACAGGCCTTACATGAAGAAAATTACAAAAGGTACTCAGAGGTATGAATTATATATACAAACACAGAGAATATAGACCTTGTTTGTGGGTGAGAAAATTAAATATTGTAAAGATGCCATTTATCTCAAAATACTTTAAAAGTTTAATCTGAAATATAGTAAACCTCTAATCAGGTTTTTAAGTTAACAAATATCTAAAATACTTTGGGGAAAATAAACATTTTGTATTAGCTAAAAATTTTAAAAATGTTTAATTTCTCTGTCAAGTAATAAATATACCATGAAGTTATAATAGTTTAGTTTGGAAACAAGAACAAGGTAAGGCAACAACAGATCAACTGAGCAGGATGAAAAAACTTTGTCATATAAGCACCTGCTCATATCTGTATCTTATATTTATACAATCTCTTGCTATTAATTTCGTATAAAACAGAGCAGGGGCTATCATACCATATATTTTTAAAATAGTATTATTCAATAAGTATAGAATTGATTAGCTCTATAAAAGGAAAAAAATGTCTAGATCTCCATTAAGAGTTCTTTGCAGAAAAATAAACCATAAAAATACTGGAAGACTCTATAGCTGGAAAGAAATTAATTTTGGAATTTAAGAACAATGGAAAATTATGAGAAGTGGTTAATATGGGTATTACAAAAATACCCCAAGAAGACTAAAGAGAAAGTGAGAAAACATCTATAGGATAAAAAGATCATTACACTAATATAAAAAATACATATAAAAATTGTTAAGAATATGGCTAAAACTCCATTAGATAAATTGGCAAATAGTTAAAAAAATTAACTACAGCACTGGAAATAGTCATGGTAAGAGTATGTTGAACTTGCAATAATGAAAACTACTTAAAATAACAATAGTGATCCATATTTTAAGGAAACTAACTTTCTACTGACAAAATGAAAAGAAAAACTTTAAAGATACATATTTTTAACAAGGACTCCATGTGATTGAATGATTGGAAATCATGAGCACACCCACATATTTTACCTCATTTAGATACCGTTATACTTGCCGTTAAGTCTCTACGAACTCTGCATCACTCTTTTATGTAGTAAGTATTATTAAGAGCTTATTATATATACTGGAAAAGTAGCAAACAAAATACAGATGGTTCCCTTCAAAGAAACATAATATAGAGGAATGAACTATGATACATGGAGGGTTTATGGGAAACTTGGTGGGAATATGACTTTTGAGGAAAGACTAGAAGGAGGAGAGGGGTCAATCCATGTGAAGATAATTGGGGGAAGAGTATGCCAAGTAGAGAACACAGGAAGTATCAATGACCTGAGGCCATAATTATATTTTATAAAACTTTCTGATTGCTTCAATCCTTCAACCAGGATTAAGAGCCAATGGTGTAATGTTTTCGAGAGTGGTCTTAGTCTTTAACACAGATGAAAACACTTGGAAAGAAATGTGAAGAAGTAAATGCAAAGAAATACTGTTTTACTCTTTCCCCAACCTAAGCAGAATTGGGACTGATGTTATTTTTCAAAGGTACAAATGAAACATCCAGTATTATACCCTTTGACTTTTCCTCTACATCCCATTAGAGATATTTTCAAAATAGAGGGACATGAAATCAGTTTTTATGTAACCTAATAGTTAGGAAACCTCAGCCAGAATATTTACTAAGTGAAAATCATAATAACATGGTCTTAAAGAAGTATTATTCTATAAATAAATTTTATCATATAAAAATCTAATGCACATAAGTGATAATATTTAGTATTGTTATCAATGGATGGGCATATCCTCTCACATACCAGTTGATAGACAAGAAGTGTGTAGACAGAAAGCGGTCCGTTAGTGACAATCCTCTCCCTACTACAATTTAATGGGATCTTATGAACTGGACTACACAGATGTTTTAGAAAACTCTTCAGAAACTTAAGCTAACAACAAAAACTATACATTTCCCTTCTGTTTATACTTTGAATTTAAACCATAGATTAAGAGTATGACATGATAGGTTTTAATATAGCCTTGAATTGAAGCCTTTCCTGTAGTCCTAGTGCCTGTCCTAAGCAAAATAATGGTGACAATGTAGTGGTCCTGTGTTAATTTACTGCCAGATTAGGAAGGTCACACATAAAAATACTCTTATCTCCACACACTTTCACTGCATAAGTGTTACATCAATTCCATTTAATTAATTTAAATACATAATACGCATCAAAGATCATATAGGGTTTTATACCTCTCTTATTGTTGTCATAAAATGAATTACTAAAAGGTCAGCCTGGTGCTAGATTTTATTAATTTAATTATGAATTAATTTTCCATTTACTATTGAGTGACTAAAATAATGCAACATTGGGTAATATTTTATAATAATGAAATGCTAAAGCCATAATTCAAGAAAGTATGCTTTGGCCGGTTTTAATTCACTGCAAAGTGAAAGTGATGAAAATAAAAATAATACCTGGCATTATTTTCATGACTCTCCAAACATCAGCAGGCACACACAAGTATGAGGAAAAACTTTTTATTACCTTGAAAATTGAGTCAGTAAAGTAACTTATTTAAATCTCAAATGAAAAATTTTACTGTTTTTCTGAATGATGTAACTGCAATATCTACCTAGCCCTATATAGTGCAATCTCCTTGTTGCAGTTTTTCTCCCTAGAAATGAGTATAAATATGTGTGAATAATAAAAATAGTTATATCATTTTATGACTCACCCATACTGCTTCTATTTTGTGACTTCTTTGTTGTGTTTTCATCTCTTTGTTTTTCACAGTGTAAGAGTGAAAAGTGATTTAGGTTTTCTCTCAGTAATGCTATTCTCTGGTTTAGAAAGACATTTGGGGAAAGATTCTCTTCGTCTATTTACCACAAATCCCCAAAGAGGAGTATATATTTGATCCCACCAATTCCTCTTCTATCATACTCTCTTGAGCACTCTACAGTCAGTTCAACACACCAAAAAATCCCCTAAAACCACCTTTTTCAAGCTCATTAATAAGGTTTCCATTGTTAATCTAATGACCTCAGTTCTCCTTCCTAAAAACACATGAACATGGATATCTTAGGGAGAGTGATGTTTTCCATGTGGTGAAACTTCTCCTTCTCTCCTTAATGCATGCCACCACATCTTCATGCTAACAACCTAAAGTGTATTCCCCAGCTTCCTCTTTACTATACGCACAGAGGCAATATTCACTTATGACTATTAAGCCATTACATATAAAACCTAATGGATCCTGATTTTCTTAAACAAGCATTGTAGAATCGAAGAATTTAAGCTAAGGTAAATAAAACCAGAATCTTGCTAATGCTTTCTTCTTTTCTAAACTGTTCATTTAAAAAACATATTTTTAACCCAATTTGACATAGCAAAGCTTTTTTAAATAGTAAGACAATGTGAGCTGTTGTTGATTGAATCTCTGCATAGGAAAAATGTATATATGTCACAATATAGGATACTTTAAAACCTTGCAATTTAAACAACAGATTAATTGACAATATACTTGGCAATGAATTACTTGGCAATTCTAGATAGAAGCCTTCCATTATTTATAATGTTTTTGTATGTGCACTAGATATATTGATGCTGAGGATTAGGTGTAATTTTTATAATTCATTTCTGTTTCTTTATCTGCAGAATCCAAATGTTCTAAAATGAATACCTATCAATTTATATTATTTTAAAAATATATAGATATGTGAGTACCAGAAGAAAGTTAAATCCATACTACGTTAAACTATATTGTACAATCTTGAAATTAGAATATAATTTGGAATATTAACATTATTGGGCTTGAAGATTTAAGATAAACTTAGAGTAATCCAGATAGCATGGCATTGGCATAAGGATAAACTGATACATATATGGAGCCTGATGGAAAGTTCAAAAACAGGCACAAATTTAAGTGAATAATTGCTTGTCCACAAAGGCAACAAAACAATTGAATAGCGAAAGGAAAGTTTTACAACAAATGAGGAAGAACAACTGAATATCCATGTGGAAAAGATCCTCTTATCCCCATCCTCATGCCTTATATGATAATTATTCCAAGAAGATTCATAGATCTGCATGCAAGAACTTAAACTATGAGGCTTTTAGAAGAAATTATAGGAGAATATCTTTGTGACCTTGAAAGGAAAAGATTTCTTTAGGGCAGAAAAACAAAAACTTGAAATGATAATATTTTATTCAATATTAAAACTTCTCATAAAAATCATTTGTAAATGAAAAGCAAGACACATTTTCAGTGAAAATGCTTTTGAAACATAAAACTGACACAGGACTTCTGTCTTGAAGGTGTAAATAACTTTTACATAAAAATAACACCAACAATCCCATTAAAAAATGGGCAAAACACTAAACCAAGAGTTCACGTGTAATTATATCTAATAGCTAATTAGTAAATTTTAAAAAGTTCCACATCATTAGTCATGAGGGAAATGCAAATTAAAACCATAACAAAATGCTACTACACACCCACTGAAATAACTAAAATTAAATACATTGGCCACACTTAATATTGGCAAGTATGTGTAGCCAGCAGAACGCTCAAATTCCTGATAGGAAAGGAAAATAGTACCACCTCTTTTAGAAAAGGTCTGGAAATTTTTTATCATATTAAAAATACTCCTAACTACTGACTCAGAAATTCTACTCTCCAACATACAAATAAGACAAATTAGAACATATGTCCATGAAAAGAAGTATACAGGCATGTTTATAGAATATTTTTTCATAATACCCCAAAACGGAAATAACACAAATGTCAATTGGCAGAAGAGTGGTATATTCTTTTTTTTTTTTTTTTCTTATTTGGCCACTTTTATTATCAATGAATAAATATATTCACCTGGCACCATTTTCCCAGAGTATATAAAATTTAAGGAAAAAAAACCCCTGCACTTTTGAAACCCATCTATGATGCTATCATTTCAAATTTTTTTTTTAATTTTTTTTAATTAATTTATTTACTTTTTAAATACATTTGTCTCTGCCTTCCCCCCCCTCTTTCTCTTGCCCCCCCCCCACCTTCCCTCCCTCAGCTCTTCCCCTTTGGTTTTGTCCATGAGTCCTTGCTATATGTTCCTTGACTTTCCCCTTCCCTTCCCTTTCCCTGCCCCCCCCCTTCCCTCTTGTCTCTGTTGATTTCTTTTCCTTTCAGTGTTGCTGGTCATATTTGCCTTGCTTCTTTGCATTGTTGGTTAGGTTCCGCTTATAGGTGAGATCATATGGTATTTGTCTTTCGCCCCCTGGCTTATTTCGCTTAGCATGATGCTCTCCAGTTCCATCCATGCTGTTGCGAAGTTTAGTAGTTCTTTTTTTCTTTCTGCTGCGTAGTATTCCATTGTGTATATGTACCATTACTTTTTGATCCAATCATCTACTGATGGGCATTTAGGTTGCTTCCAACACTTGGCTATTGTAAATTGTGCTGCTATGAACATTGGGGTGCATAGGTTCTTTTGTATTGGCTTTTTGGTGTTCTCAGGGTATAGTCCCAGCAGGGGAATCGCTGGATCAAAAGGCAGTTCCATTTTCAGCTTTCTGAGGAAATTCCACACTGCTTTCCATAGTGGCTGCACCAGTCTGCATTCCCACCAACAGTGGACTAGAGTTCCCTTTTCTCCACAGCCTCGCCAGCACCTGTTGTTTGTGGATCTGTTTATGATGGCCATTCTGACCGGTGTGAGGTGGTACCTCATGGTGGTTTTGATCTGCATTTCTCTAATGGCTAGTGATGCAGAGCATCCTTTCAAATGCCTCTGGGCCCTCTGTATCTCCTCCTTAGAAAAGCACCTGCCCAGGTCCTTTGCCCATTTTTTGATTGGATCGTTTGTCTTCTTGGAGTCAAGTCGAGTGAGTTCTTTGTATATCTTGGAGATAAAACCTCTATCTGATGTATCATTAGCAAATATATTTTCCCATAGGGTTGGCTCCCTTTTCATTTTGCTGATGTTTTCTTTAGCCGTGCAGAAGCTTCTTATTTTGATGAGGTCCCACTTGTTTATTCTTTCCTTTATGTCCCTTGCTTTAGGAGACATATCAGTGAAAAAATTGCTGAGTGGGATATCTGAGAGTTTCCTGCCAATGTTCTCCTCTAGGACTTTGATGGTGTTGCGACTTATATTTAAGTCTTTGATCCATCTTGAGTTTATTTTTGTGTATGGTGTCAGCTGATGATCCAATTTCAATTTTTTGCATGTAGCCATCCAGCTCTCCCAACACCATTTGTTGAAGAGGCTGTTATTGCTCCATTTTATGCTTCTGCCCCCTTTGTCAAATATTAGATGTCCATAGAGACCTGGGCTTATTTCTGGGCTTTCTATTCTGTTCCACTGGTCTATGGGTCTGTTCTTGTGCCAGGACCAGATTGTTTTGAGTATAGTGGCTTTGTAGTAGAGTTTGATGTCCGGTATTGTGATCCCTCCTACTTTGTGTTTCTTTCTCAAAATTGCTACAGCTATTCGAGGTCGTTTATGGTTCCATATAAATTTTTGAAATGTCTGTTCTATTTCTGTGAAATACGTCATTGGTATCTTAATAGGGATTGCGTTGAATCTATAAATTGCTTTTGGTGGTATGGACATTTTAAGGATATTAATTCTTCCAATCCATGTGCACGGTATATGCTTCCATTTATTTGTGTCTTCCTTAATTTCTTTTTTCAATGTTGCATAGTTTTCTGCATACAGGTCTTTTGTGTCTTTGGTTAAATTTATCCCTAGGTACTTTATCTTTTTTCGTGCTATATCGAATGGTATATTTTTCCTGATTTCTTCTTCTTCTATTGCATTGCTGGTGTACAGAAACGCCTTTGATTTCTGAATGTTGACTTTGTATCCTGCTGTTTTGCCAAATTCACTTATTAGGTTGAGGAGTTTTTTGGTAGAGTCTACAGGGTTCTCTATGTACACTATCATGTCATCTGCAAACAATGATAGTTTTACTTCCTCCTTTCCTATTTGGATGCCTTTTATCTCTTTCTCTTGTCTGACCGCTGTGGCTAGGACTTCCAATACGATGTTGAAAAGAAGCGGTGAGAGCGGACATCCTTGTCGTGTTCCCGATCTTAGTGGGAAAGCTTTCAGTTTTTGCCCGTTGAGTATGATATTGGCTGTAGGTTTTTCATATATGGCCTTTATTACGTTGAGGAATGCCCCATTGATTCCCATTTTGCTGAGTGTTTTGATCATAAATGGGTGCTGTACCTTGTCAAATGCTTTTTCTGCATCTATCGAGATGATCATGTGGTTTTTGTCTTTTCTTTGATTTATGTGGTGTATCACGTTTACTGATTTGCGTATATTGAACCATCCCTGCATCCCTGGGATGAATCCCACTTGATCGTGATGGATAATCTTTTGAATGTATTGCTGGATGCGGTTTGCCAATATTTTGTTGAGGATTTTAGCATCTATGTTCATCAGCGAAATTGGCCTGTAGTTTTCTTTCTTTGTAGGGTCTTTATCTGGTTTTAGGATCAGGGTGATGCTGGCCTCATAGAAGGAGTCTGGCGGTCTTCCCTCCTCTTGGATTTTTTGGAATAGTCTGAGAAGGACAGGGGTTAGCTCTTCCTTAAATGTTTTGTAAAATTCTCCTGGGAAACCGTCTGGCCCTGGACTTTTGTGTGCTGGGAGTTTCTTGATGACTGTTTCAATTTCCCCAACTGTTATCGGTCTGTTCAAGCTTTCTGTTTCTTCCTCCTTCAGTGTTGGAAGATTATACTTTTCTAAAAATTTGTCCATTTCATCAAGATTTTCAAATTTCTTGGCATATCATTGTTCATAATAGTTTCTGATGACAATTTGTATTTCTGTGGTATCAGTTGTTATTTCTCCTCTTTCATTTCTGATATTATTAATTTGGGTCCTCTCCCTTTTTTTCTTGTTGACTCTGCTTAAAGGCTTGTCCATTTTATTTATCTTGTCAAAGAACCAGCTTCTGGATTGGTTGATCCTCTGAATTGTTCTTTTTGTCTCTATGTCATTCAGTTCTGCTCTAATCTTGACTATTTCCTTCCTTCTACTTGCTCTGGGATTTATTTGTTGTTGTTTCTCCAGTTCTTCAAGTTGTAGTGTTAGGTCTTTTATTTGAAATGTTTCTATCTTTTTAAGGTACGCCTGTATTGCTATGAACTTCCCTCTCAGGACCGCCTTTGCTGTGTCCCATAGGTTTTGGACAGTTGTCTCTTCATTTTCATTTGTTTCCAGAAATTTTTCAATTTCTTCTCTTATCTCATTATTGACCCATTCATTGTTTAATAGTGTACTGTTCAGTCTCCATGAGTTGGCAAGTTTTTGAAGTTTCTCTTTGAGTTTGATTTCGAGTTTCAAGGCCTTGTGGTCTGAGAAAAAGTTTGGTATTATTTCAATTTTCCTGAATTTACTGAGGCTTGCTTTGTGTCCTATCATGTGGTCTATCTTTGAAAAACTGCCATGAGCATTTGAAAAGAATGTGTATTTTTCTTCTTTGGGATGTAAGATTCTATATATGTCAGTTAAGTCTCTTTGATTCAGTGTTTCATTCAGCTGCCACGATATGTTTATTAATGTTTTGTTTGGAAGATCTGTCCATTTTGGACAGTGGGGTGTTGAAATCCCCTACTATCAGTGTGTTGCTATCTATATGTTTTTTGAAGTCATCCAGCAATTTCCTTATAAACTTGGGGGCTCCTATATTGGGCATATAAGTTTACAATGTTGATGTCTTCTTGATAGATTCTTCCTTTAAGTATGATAAAGTGCCCCTCTGGGTCTCTCTTTATGGCCTTTGCTTTGAAATCGACTTTGTCTGATACAAGTATGGCAACGCCAGCCTTTTTCTCATGTCCATTTGCTTGGAATATTATTTTCCATCCCTTTACTTTCAATCTGTGTAGGTCTCTTGCTCTGAGGTGGGTCTCTTGTAGGCAGCATATGTGTGGGTCCTGTTTTCTTATCCATTCAGCTACCCTGTGTCTTTTGATTGGGGCATTTAGTCCGTTCACATTGAGAGATATTACTGATAGAAACTTACTCATCTTTTCTCTTTGTACCTGTGTTCCTCTCTGTCTCATTCTTTTCCTTCATCTGCTTAAACCAGTCCCCTTAGCATATCTTGCAGTGCTGGTTTGGTAGAGATGTATTCTTTTAGCTTTCTTTTGTCTGGGAAACTCCGTATTTCTCCTTCTATTTTAATGGAGAGCCTAGCTGGGTAGAGCAGCCTTGGCTGTAGGCCCTTGCTTTTCATGGCTTGGAATATTTGTTGCCATTCCCTTCTGGCTTGGAGTGTTTCTGTTGAGAAGTCAGCTCCTAGGCGTATCGGGGCTCCCTTGTATGTTACTTTCTCCTTCTCCCTTGCTGCCTTCAGGATTCTCTCTTTGTCTTTGACATTTGCCATTTTAATGATGATGTGTCTTGGAGTGGAACTCCTTGGGTCCTTCTTGAGTGGGGTCCTCTGTGCCTCCTGCATCCATGAGAGCCTTTCTCTCCTCAAATTAGGGAAATTTTCCATCATTACTTTTTCGAGGAGGTTCTCAATCCCTTGCTCCTCTTCTTCTCCTTCTGGTATCCCTATTATACGGATATTATTGCGTTTCAGGTTGTCCTGCATTTCCCTAAATGCTTCTTCATTCTTTTTGAGCCGTTTTTCCATTTCTTGCTCTTTCTGGGAGCTTTTTTCTACCTTATCCTCCATCTCACTGATTCTATCCTCAGCTTCATCCAGCCTGCTTTGGATTCCTTCTACTGTGTTCTTCAATTCAGAAATGGTATTCTTCATATCCTCTTGTGTCTTCTTGATAGTTTCTATGTCCTTTTCCAGGCTGATATAGTTTGCTGTAAGATCCTGATAGTTTCTCTGCAGTTTCTCATAGTTATCTTTGAGCTGGCTGAGCTCATTGAGCTTCCTTAGAACCATTGTTTTAAATTCCATATCTGATAGTTCCCTTGCCTCTATTTCATTGAGCTCTCTCTGTGGGGAGTCCCCTTTTCCACTCATTTGGGGAGAACTTCTTTTTCTTCCCATTTTTGTGAGAGTCTGTTAAGTATTTTTGTCCTTTACTTTTCTTTCTGGGCTTGCCTCTTATGATGTCAGTTGTTGACCCTATAGGGCCTTGGGTTGTTTGTTTGAGCCTTTCAGGAGTCTAATGCCTGTGTCTGACTCCTGCTTGGAGCAGCTCTGTGACCCCTTCGGTCAGGGCTGGGCTATTTTTTGGGATCTCTCTGCGCTCTCACGAGAGCTCCTTGAGCGCGTTCCCAGCGCGGCAGGGTCCCCCACCTGCCTGGGCTCGCATGTGTTTGCCCCAGACCAGGGGGCTTATTCGCGACCTCCCGTGCTCATCTGACCTCCCTGGCACGCGAGCTTCGCGGCACTGGTCAGTTTAGAGTCTTCTATTGTGTGTTTTCCCCGCTTTTGGCTCTTTGGGTGCGTTGCTTGCCCTCGCCAAATGGGGACTACGGAAATGGGAGGAAATCAGCTCTAGGACTCTCTGGTTAATCCTGTTTCTGGTCTCTCCTCCAGGGACTCTGGGCAGCTCTACTTATTTTGTGGGCTGCTCCGCAATCGCGGCGGGTAGGTCAATTTATGCCTGCCCTTGCCCCTCTGTGCAATCCCTCGCAGGCCGTATGGGTGCCAGTCTGTGTGAGGCCTTGCCGGCCGGTGCAAGCGTTCGCCAGCCCGCGTGGGTCACACACACGCTCACCAACCCTCGCCAGTCACTCGGCGCAAGTGTGCACACCTGCTCTGGGTGTTTTGGGGGTGTCTATGTTTGCTTTTCGGCTTTTGGCTCTTTAGGGGTGTGGCCTCTTCCCGCGCAATGGAGACTTCGGCAAGGAGAAGGAATCAGGACTCCCCGGTTCCTCCTCCCGTTCTTTCCCCAATGCCTCCGTTTCTAGTCTCCCCTCAGGGGCCTCTGGGCAGTTCTGTGACCCCTTCGGCTGAGGATCCAACCCCTGTGCGGACTGCGTTTCAATCGCAGGCAGTCTGGTTCATGCGCGCCCCGCTTCTGCCTCATTGGGGTCGCGCCTTTCCAGCCCACAATGGAGACTACCGAACGGGGAGGGAGTCGGGACTCCCCGGTTCCTCCTCCCGTTCTTTCCCCAACACCTCTGTCTCCAGTCTCTCCTCAAGGCTCTTCCAGCCAGGCTGCACTCAGCCCTGCAGGTCACGCGCACAAGCTGTGTGCGGAGCGCACAAAAGGCAGGTTAATTGATTCCCTTATGCCTGAGCGAGATGGTAGCTGCAGAGTGGGAAGTGCGTTATCACCCGGGCTCCACCGGCTGCCCTGTCAGTTCTCTTCACAAAGTTTTCCTCACCAGTCTTTTCCCAGGCACCAGCCCACCCTGCTGCCGCCTGTACCCAGCGATCAAGGAGGGTGGCTGCCACTGCAACTTTTGCGTTTGCCCTTTAAATGTCTTTTTGCATCTTCAGCCACCTGTCTCTGGCAGAGAGTGCCCCTAAGCTTTTTGGGGTTGTGTTTTGTCTGTATTTTCTCGGCTTTAGCGGCTGTAGTTTAGGGGTTCCTGTTTATGATTCAGACCCCGTTCTTCCCGGGGGGACGCTAACTGGCCGTTTCAATGTCCCTCTGGTGCCAGTGCCCGTGCGCACCCAGCCCACCCTCTCGAGCCTCCACCGCAATTCTCACCCGTTGGGATGTGTGAGAGTCGAATCCGCTGTCCGCGGCACCAAGGCTCCTCTTCCACTATCGCTCCACTGCTTTCCAGGTGATTACTCCATTATTTAGTTGCAATTCCAGTTTGGTTTTGGGAGGAGGTCAGCGTGACTCCCTTTCACTCCTCCGCCATCTTTTTCTCAAGAGTGGTATATTCTTACCATGGAATATTACTCAGCTATAAAGAAGGAACAAAAGAATAATACATGCAACAATGAGAATGAATCCCACTCTGAAAGAAGCCAATGCAAACATATGCAGAATCTATAACTACTATTCATCTGAAGTTCTAGAAAAGACAAAATTAATCTTTGGAGTGGGGTGAGGAGGAAGTAGACTGGAAAGAAACATAAGTAAACCTTCTAAGATGATAGAAATATTTTATATCTTGATAGAGTATAGGTGACATTTGTGCATTTCAATGTATGTAAATTTTACCTTAAAAACACTATAAAAAATAATCAGTAGAGATGGATGAGGATGATCAAAAAACTAGATAATTTTTTAAGTTGGGTAGTGGTAACACTATTCCATTTGTTTTGCATATGTTTACATTTTTCTAATATAAGATGTAAGAAAAAATATGTTGGCAGTTTTCTTACACACAGAGAATTATGTTTACTAAATGAATCCTCTGACCTAATTACGTGCAATGCCTGGTAGTATTCACCACTTGTAAAAGAAAACTTTGTTTCAAAAAATTTTAAATAATTCTCCATTTTCCAAAATTTCATGTAATGTTTTAAATTCAGAAAAAAATTAACATATAAAGAAACATTACACATTGGACTACACTCTGACACTATGAGTGCCACTTTCTACAGTGTAATGTATACATTTAAAAATCTGCTGAAAAACTAATTTTGTAGCATAGATTATTACATTAGAGAAAGTAAATCACAGGTAATGATGTTTTCATTTTTACAGATAAAAATAGGAAATAAAAGAATTAGGGAGAAAGGAGCCGTGTTTTTGAAAAGGATATGCGATATTAGTCAAATTCATTTTTCAACTTACATTGGAAATAATATTGGTACTCATGTTTTCTTCATAGTTTCTAAAATAAATAGATTTTATTTATACATAAGTTTTACATAAGGTATAAATATATATTTAATTGAGAGGAATATTTTTGTCCTTCCCACATTTATGGAGATTTTCTCTACCCCATCAGAATCAACCAGATAATTTTAAAGTTCCCTTAAACTAATTCTTTTTAGTTTTGTTCTTTTTGTTATCCACATTTCTTCTATACATGCTATTATTTTGATTTCTAGACTCTAGAGTGTTATGTTATAATTCTTGCCCTTTCTCTTATAAATTTTTACTTTTTAGCAAGCTTTATAACCTACTGTAATTCACTTTTTGGCAGTGACTCAAAATTAAACAATGCATTTCTTTATTCTAGATGGTATATACATTCAGTTAACAATTTGTTATATCCACCTTTAATCTTTTATTTCAAATTAGGCTTAAATTTCAATCACATAGTAATAAAAAATTCATTTCCCTTATTTTGTGTTAAATAATTGTTTAAGAGCAGATTATATTGATATATAAGTCTCTTGACTACACTCTTTCAGAGTCAGTTGGTAGAAATGACACAGGCAACACATCAGGATGTTATGTAACCAGTCACTTTCCTGTGCATTCTGAACTGGCTATGGAAGTCCATAAAGCAAATTCATGGTGTTATGTCGACACAGTTCACTGTGGGGAAGAGGTGACTTCCAGTCAAGCTCACTTTTTAGACCTATAGTAACATCCACACTATCTTCCAAAGTAAAAGTGGACAGAAAAGTTTTTTTTCCTCCCTCCAAGACTGAAGCATTTTTAGAGAAATCACCAACATACTTAGGTACCTGTGTATAACTAAACATACCTACAAATATACCTACAATAAAAGTGTTTTTTCATAGTTTTCTATCTTTAACTCCTTTGTTCTGAATGGTATATGCAGATAGTCACTGACAATCCCAGGACTAGGAAAGATTTGGAAGCTGTTAAGGTCCATTAATAGGAGGCATTTCCATTTAAAACTTAGCATGTTTCTACTAACATTTCTTTTTTTAATATTTTATTTATTTATTTTTAGAAAAAGAAAAGGAGAAAGAGAGGGAGAGAAATATCAATGTGTGGTTGCCTCTCACGCACCCCTCACCGGGGACCTGGCCTGCAACCCAGGCATGTGCCCCGACTAGGAATCGAACCAGTGACCCTTTGGTTCTCAGGACAGCACTCAATCCACTGGACCACACCAGCCAAGGGTCTACCAATATTTCTTATTTTGAGAACAAACCTACTTTGCCATCAATGGGCGTATTTGGATAAATTATCCACTAGGGCAAGGTTCACGAATTGAAGTATTGACTCTGGGCCAAAGTCACACAGTACATACACATTAAATTTAAGCATAGTCTTCAGAAATTTCAACCTGTTGATCTTACAATGCTATGCACAAGAAATTTGTTGTTTTTTGATAGCTCCCAAAGGTCTGCTCCTCCAGGCTGTGCACCCAGTCTTGTCAGGCACTCACTACTCAAATAAGGTCACCGTGAACATATGGCTATATGTTTACTTCTGGTAATTCAGTTATTTATCCTACTGTGTAAATGTTGCTCACATGAAGGTTTTCATTATTGAGATATGTTTTAGTCACTATGATACTCATTTTATTGGCAATGCTGAAGCATTTATATTCAAGCTAGTTTTTAACTTAAAAACTAAAGTGGCAAAGAACCTTAGCTCACTAATTAATTCTATTATTTATTCCATAGATTCTAAAGCTATAGGTACCATAATAGAGAAAATATCCATGTATTGAATGATAATAAAAGTAAGGAAAATTGATCCTTCTCTTTCAATTTTATTATTTCCCCCACTTACCCATCATTCTTCTCTCGTAACTCTACACGCAACAAAGATGAGTTTTCAACTTGGCTGTTTAGTTTTAAAGATGGTTTTCTTCATGTTGCAAAATTAGGTATGGTTGTAGCTATTTCCCTGTGGATCAACTGTAGATATTCATTTTTAGCTACTATTTATATGAAGATTTAGCTGATTTATATAATCTCTGTACTATAATTTGTAATACTGAACTACCCTGAAAATTCAAAGAGTATAATTAAGCTTCCATTTATATTTGCATACAGTTTAAAAATATATCAGAACAAAATCCAGATCTCTTGATTCCTTATTTGGTTGGAACAGGAAGAAACTACCTTAAAAAATAGCACAGTTTGGAGTCATTGTTTCTGGCACATGTGAAGGATCAGTAAGGGGGAAGGAAATAATTAATTTTCATAACGAAACCTCTATAACTTCATGAATTTTGTACTTAAGGATAAATGAGGAAAAATGATAAAATATAGCTGGAACAGAGGATCAATTTTTCTTACTAGGCCCATCAATATATGGTTATTTTCTATGTTATAGTGTCTATAGCTTATTTGGTCATATGATAATTATCATGTACCTGCCCTCCCTTCTTCATCTGAACTTCACTGCCCAGCTATTTTCAGTTATAATTTTACTTACACATTATCAACATAGAGAATATTTAAATTCTTCATATTCAAAGTTTTTCACAATTCTAAAGTTCAAATTTAAAATTATAATATTAATTTTATGAAATATTGCTTACTGCAGAATTAAGTAACTCATTCTCTTTACTTCCCTTCTTTAAATCATGCCACATTTTAATACACTTCAAATGCATACCGTACCTTTCTTGAATACGTTTTATTTACCTCTATTCTCTGTCCACTATTTTGATTATTTTTTGTTGTTATTTGAAGTGGTGTTGTCTTGGGGAGAGAAGACTCTTTCCACCATACCTCTGACCTCATCCAGCTCTTTAATCACTCTTGTACTAATTTGTACTTTTTCTTTCTTATTTGGACTACATCTTTGGTGTCCAACTTTCTTTGCCTTTCTTGTAGTTTCTGTCATCCCTTACTTCTTACTTCCCATTACTTTATCACATTATCAAGATTTCAAATCCTTCATTTTATCTCCTCCACAGAGAAGAGATATGCCTCCCCAAGGCCTCCATCCCCAGCTTTAGTCTGGGTCCCTGGGCCTGGTGCACAACCACTGTTCTGATGTTTATTACTGCTCTGTTTGGTCCATCTACTGTTTGCCATCGCTCATGTCTGTCTCATTTGGAGAGTCTTCCCTCATTTTACTAAAATATAATAGCCAAGGAAAAGCATGTGGGAGATAAATTTTCAGAGCCCATTTATGTATGAACATCTTTAATTTTGCATTCAACTCATGGTTAATAATTTAATTGGCATTAGTAGTTTAGGCTTAAAGTTATTTTTACTTACAACTTTAACAGCATTACTACATCTGCTAGTACTACTGAGGACATGCCGCACTAGATCTGTCTTAGCATGTAGAATATTTTCTCTTGTGAAAGCTTTTAGAATTCTCTATACTTGATTATCTGAAATTTATCACAGATGTTTAAGTGTAGGTTTTTTTTTATATAAAAGCTTTTCTTTTTTCAAGACATGTTTCCCTTCAGTTCTGGAAATTTAGTTTAAAATTTTATCCTTTTGGGAAGGTTTTTCATTCCACTATGTCAGCACTCTCCAGACACTTGATTAGTTGAATGTTGAAATTCTTGCACTTATCATCTGTCTCTTACATTTTCAAGTAGATTTCTTATCTTCAATAATCAAAGTTTTTAAAGAATTTAGACTTGCATTCACATTTTTAATTGTTAAGAGTCCTCACATTCTTTTTTTGTGCATTTTCTTTATATTCTGTGGGTGGAATATAATAATTTTTGTAGGGGGTTAATTAAAAGCACATGGAGACTTTCATTTTTCTGCACATATTTGTCAAATTTTCCTAATATCATTTATTGAATAAACTATCTTTAGCTCATTGTATGTGCTTGCTTTCTCTGTTAAATATTCATTGACTGTAAAGGTGTGGGCTTATTTCTGTGTTCCTTTTTCTGTTCCATTAAGCTATGTGTCTGTTTTTATGCCAGTACCATGTTGTTTTGATTACTATGGAAGTGTAGTGTCTTGGCTGAAAAGTTCATTAGATTTTTTTCCATAAGATGGCTCTAGTAGCATTTAGTTGTCTTTAACTCTATTTGAAATAACTTTGTTATATTGTTTTGTGACACTGTCATATCAGTGTACATTTTTAAAAAATCAAAATTAGTGAATTTTTGTGCAGCCATTTTAATATTGAATATGAAAGAAAATATGCAACATTTTCAGTATATTATCCTTTATTATTTCAAGAAAGGTAAAAATGCAACTGAAATACAAAAAAAATATTTGTGCAGGATATGGAAAAAGTGCTGGGACTGATTGAATGTGTCAACAAAAGTGGTTTGCAAAGTTTCATGCTAGAGATTCCTCACTGGATGATACTCCATGGTCAGTAGATCATGAAGTTGATAAGCAATCAAATTATGACCTTAATTGAGAACAATCAACATTATACCATGCAAGATATAGTTGACATACTCAAAATATCAAAATTATTAAAGTTATTGGTGAGAGTACAAAATGAAAAATGTGTCTTTTATTTTATGGAAAAAACTAAATGGACTTTTCAGCCAACCCAATAGTATAGTTTGATATTTAGGTAGCATCATTCCTCCAACTTTGTTTTTCTTTCTCAAGATTGCTGTTGCTATTTGGGACCTTTTGTGCTTCCATATACATTTTTGAAATATTTGCTCCAGTTCTGTTAAATACGTCATTAGTATCATGATAGTAATTATGTCGAATCTATAGATTGCTTTGGGAAGTATGGACATTTTAATGATATTAATTCTTTTTTTCCATGAACACTATATGTGCTTCTATTTATTTGTATCTTCTTCAATTTTGTTTTTCAGTGTCTTATAATTTTGTAAATACAGGTCTTTTACAGCCTCGGTTATATTTTTTCTAAAGTATTTTATTCTTTTTGAAACAATTGTGAATGCAATTGTTTTCTTAATTTCCCTTTCTGATAGTTCATTATTGGCATATAAAAATGCAACTGATTTCTAGATATTAATTTTTTATCCTGCTACTTTACTAAATTTATTTGTCAGTTGTAGTAGTTTCTTGGTGAAATCTTTAGGGTTCTCTCTGTATAGTATTATGTCATCAGCAAATGATGACAGTTTTAATTCTTCCTTTCCAATTTGGATGCCTTTATTTATTTCTCTCATTTGATTGCTATGGCTAGGAATTCCAGTACTGTTGAATGAGAGAGGTAAAAGCAGACATTTGGTCTTGTTCCTTATATTAAGGGGAATGCTTGTAGTTTTGCTCACTGAGTGTGATGCTGGTAGTGGGTTTGTCATGTATGCCAATTATTATGCTTAGGTATGTTCCTTCTGTTCCCACTTTGCTAAGAGTTTTTATCAAAATGCTTTGTCTGCATCTATTAATATGACCCAATGGTTTTTATCCTTCATTTTGTTCATGTGGTGTATCACATTTATTGATTTGCAAATGTTGTAACAACCTAGAATTCTGGGAATAAATCCCACTTAATTGTGGTGTATGATTTTTTGATGTATTGCTATATTTGGTTTGCTAATATTTTGTTGAGGATTTTAACATCTCTTCATCAGGGATATTGGCCTATAATTTTCTTTTTTTGTAGTGCCTTTATCTGGTTGTGGAATTAGCATAAATTTGGCCTTGTAAAATGGCTCATCACCTCACACTGGTCAGAATGGCTATTATCAGTGAATTAACAAACAAGTACTGGTAAGGACCTGGAGAAAGGAAAAGTGCAACTTTTGCACTGTTCATAGGAATGCAGATTGGTGTAGCCACTGTGGAAAGCAGTATGAAGATACTTCAGAAAATTAAAAATGGAACTGCCTTATGACCCAGAGATTCCATTTCTGGGAATTTATCCCAGGAAACCCAAAATAGTAATTCGTAAGAACATAAGCACCCTTATGTTCATTGCAGCGTTATTTACAGTCACCAAGATATGGGAGCGGCCCCCATATCTATCAGCAGATGAGTGGATAAAACAACTATGGAACATAGTTGGAATACTACTGCATAGTTGGAAAACAACTACATAGTTGGAACATAATGGAATACTACTCGGCTATTAAAAAAAAGAAAACTCTACCCTTTGTGACAGCATGGATGAACCTGGAAAACATTATGTTAAGTGAAATAAGCCAGTAATAGAAAGGCAAATACTGTATTATTTCACTCATAGGTGGATTGTAATAAACAAACTTAATTAAGAAACAAAATAGAGACAAATCTGTAGATAGAGAGCAGGCTGATAGCTCAGGGTGGGGAGGGTGGCTAGAGTGTGGAAGGATTGAAGAAAAAAGAAAAGGACTCGTGGACATGGACAACAGTATAGTGGTTGCAGGGGGAGGAAGGTATTAGGGGAACAAATGGTAATGGAAAAATAGAATAAAAATATTTTTTTAAGTGTGTGGTAAGAGGAGAAGTTGTTTGTTTGCTTCCTCTGGTACCAATTTTCCTGTTTATCTTATTGTTTTAATACATTGAAGACTTTCCTCAAATGCTTAATAAATGTTTACAGTCTCTTTATACTTTAAAATAAAGGAATAAAAAAAGTTGCTTAGAGTGCCTGTGTCCCTGGGCTGCATTTGTTGACAACAGGCTCACTTTAGTGTGACTCACCAGCAATTGGGCAACTTACTGAGGAAACCCTTATAGGGTGAACATATATGACAAGTAGAAAAATGGCTCCAAAATGACACCCACATCTTAATCCTTAGAACCTGTAAATGAATAGTTAGATTACTTGGCAAAGGATAATTAAAGTTGCAGATGGTGTTAAGGTAGGGAATTAGCAAGATTGATAAAGAGGTTACCCTGAATTATTCTAGTGGACCCAACTCTAATCACAAAGGCCTATAAAAGTAGAAGAGGAAATCAGAAGAGAAAATCAGAGGATGACAGCAGGAAAAGGACTCTGCCTAACATTGCTGGTTTTAGAGATGGAGGAAGGGGTCCATGAGCAAAGGAAAGTGTACAGTCTCTATTATACTTTCTGGAAAATATAACCTGTATTTGAGGTCACTACTAAATAATGATCCCAAAGCAAAATAGTAGTGATGCTGGCAATTTGGATAAGCCAACAAGAAGCCATAAAGTGTTCCATTGAAGTGAAGAGATGAAAGTTCTCAAATTAATAAGACAAGAAAAAAATCATATGCTGTTTGCTAAGAGCTATGATAAGCATGAATCTGCTATCTGTGAAACTGTGAAAAAAAAAGGTGCTAGTTGTTCTGTCAGAACTAAAATTTTAAAAGTTACAGGCACAGTGTGTGATAAGTGCTTAGTTAAGACAGAACAGGCATTAAATTTGTGGAATGAAGACATGACAGACAACATGTCCTGACTGACAGTGACATGTTTTTCCAGAAATCAAGGGATCCTACATGCTGAGCCTATACAAACGCTTCAGCAAGTAACCCCCTGAAAGGAGTGATGCCAAGCCCTTGACTACAAGTTAGGGTTGGTTACACAGACTCAGGCATAGGTTTGGCATTTTATCATCTCACATCATCACAACAGGAAGGATGAGTACAGTACAATAAGATACTTTAGAGACAGAAAGCACATTTACATTATTTTTATTACATCATTTCTTATAATAATTGTTCTATTTTATTATTGTTGCTGTTAGTCTCTTACTGTGCCCAATATAAATTAAACTTTATCATAGATATGTATGTACTACATATAAGATTTAGTATTATATGTGGCTTCAGGCATCCACTTGGGGTCTTAAAACATATCCTCCTTAGTTAAGGGGGGACTATTGTATATCCATAAATCAATAACCAAACTGAAAAAAAAGGAAAAGATTGCCTTTGGTTGTCATAGAATTCTGAGGAATTTCTGGAATAAGAAACACATGTGAAGTTGTTTGAAGAGGAAAACAGCTGCCAAGGTTTTGCTAGGGGAAGGTTGGTTGGTTTAAAATGTGGGAACAAATTCCAAAATAAATACTTCAACTGGGGAAGTGGCAGAAACTTGGCACAGGTTCCTTTGGGCAACTGACAGGGTAATTGGCTTCAGAGCTCTGACGGGAACATCCAGGTGAGTCAAAACCTCCTCCAACTCTCTCTCCTTTGGGTCAAGTGATAATAAGCAGAGATATCTGCCATTAGGCATGGGTCCTGAGTATGGGGACTTAGGTAAGAAAAAGAACAGAGTCCCAGGAGACTGGTGACTTGAGAAAGAACTGGGGCACCATGCCAGGAGGCCAGTGAGTGGCACACACTGGCCAGCAAGCACATTATTACAAGACTCAGTTGACTGGAGAAGAAAAGTCACCTGAGTGACAAGTCAAGTATAAAACCTAAGAAACCCCAAAATGAAATGGCTTTCTCTGAGTTGACTTGATAACATATATAGGTATTGCTGAACCATTACTCTGAAACCAAACAAGTGTGGAAAAAGAAATTTTGGCAAGCTGCAAAAGATAACTTTAGGTCCTCCAGAGACAAGTGGTGTTTGTCATGTGTTCACTTCACTAATCCTGAGTGAAGTTTCTTACTGGGTAAGACTTAAGATTCATGTGATTCTTCTTTCACCATTCAAATATTTGAATTGATTGACCACTATGTGTCAGACTCAATATCTGTGTCCACTCAATGAAACCTGACAACAGCTCTCTTCTGTCAGAAGAGGAAATGGCAAACAGCAAATTGCTGCACTGAAACATTTAAAAGCAAGTCAAGATTAACATAAATTAGCAGCCAAAAAAGAAGAAATTTGGGAGGTTTGTTGAAATGACCTTGATTTTTTCCTTGGCAGAATGAGTGAAGTGAGGTAAGGAGAGAACTTAGAGTTTTAACTACTGAAGAGCTACCACAGGAAATGAGAAAGACAATAAAGGTAATGTTAAGGTGGCTTGAGAGCCAATAAACAGTACTCTAAATAGGTTTTCTTTATTCAGTTTTTCCTTCTCAGATTCAAGTTAATATACCTGGAATTTATTCTAGCAAAAAAAAGCTTTGATGATTTTGGTAGCAAAACAAATATTTTCCTTGTTAAGACTGTGATTTATTTAGTTCCCATGATAACCTTAAGCTTTTATATTCTCTAATAAATTCTTCTGTTTGTGTGTGAATGACTTTGAAAGGACTGACAAGTTCTTCAGCTTCAGCACTTCTCAGTTAGTGTATATATTCAAATAGGTAGTTTGACCTTAACTAGTAGTTGGGTTTCTTCTTTTACACAACAGATTGCATTTAGAACATTTCCCCCCAACAGTTCAGAATATACAGATGCATTTGATTTCTTCCCTTTAAGGGCTTAAAGAGATCTATTTAGAGATCAAAGAGGTATATTACACTGATAAGAGGAGAAGAGCTATTACATCAATAATTAAGACATATTTATTTGAAACAAGAATAACTACGAACCCTATGACTTTTAGAAGCCTGTGTTTGATTACTTGATAAAGGAATTTTGTACTTTTTTGTAGATTAGTAAACAAATTATACTATTGTTGTAATTAGGAAATATATTTAAAACGTAGGTTTACTTTCAACATTTAATTTAAGCACATTTCATTTTTAGTTACTATTTTAGTTTCAAAATGAGATATCATACACTGAAATATTTTACTCTTCTACGCTGCTATGTATTTGGGAATATCTAATCTAATCTCTTCAGATTTTTTTAACATCCTCAGATGAAGAAAGCAAAGCAGAAAAGATTTACTTCAGCCTAAATACTATGTTTAGAGTACCATCACTCTTACTTATATTTCTAAATTGAAGTGACTTTAATTTATTTCAGCAGTGTTTATAATATAGCACTTTGAAGATAAACAAATGTCATGATCATTTTCCACAGAGAAGGCAAATCGGTATTCTAAATAGAGATGGAACAACACGCCAGGCACTGTAACTTGTTTTTGACTTTGCTGCTGATAGAGTGTAAGTCCCCAGAGCCTATGATAATGATTGAAGTGTTAGAACACATTTTTTTCCATTAATTCTCTTGTATATCACCACCCACATCAGATATGCTTTCCTGCAGTTTACTGTTAGCTGTGCACGCTGAATTTAAATAAGCCAAAGACTTGTTCCCCTTCCTGAGGACACTGTAAATCTCACTCTAACTAATTGAAATTGTGAGGTAAGGGTGATCATTCTTTCTCTCACTCCTTTGTGCTTAAATATCTGACCATTACTAATACACAGGTTGCAGTAATATACATGTTGCATTTCCTAGCAATCAGAAAGATCAAGGCAAAGGGAGGTGGCAAGGGTTGTTTAAGTGCAGGTGTAAAACCAACTGAAAACGGAACAACTTGCAGCATCACTGATTTAAAATATTTTGTCATAAGCAAATACTTAGGAAAAAAAGATGGGCTATGTCCTCTTAATAATTTTATTCATTAATTTAACAAATTTTTTTGAACATGTACTTTGTCACGCTAATCTAAGCAAAACGTGAGGGAAGCAAAGAGAAAAACAAACCCATCTTCATGGCACCTACATTCAACTAAAGACATTAGATATTTAAGCTACCTATCTAATAGAACACTAAATTAAATATGTCAGATATTTAAGCTGCATATAATATAAAGTAACAGAAGCAGAAATAGAATAGAAAATAGAAATTCTCTCTGGAGAAAAATGAGTCAGGATGTGATCTGAGAGCAGATGAACATTGTGAAAGATGGCTGGGGAAGGCCTGGCGAGAGGGTGACATCTGTGTACAACCAGACGTGAATAACGTGGAACATTGGAGGAGAGCTCATGCAGAAGGAAGAAAACTATAAAAGCCCTGAAGCAGGTATGTGCCTGGAATGCCCAAGAAGCCACAAGGAGAGTAATGTAAGTCAAGAAGACTGAATAAGAGATGAGACTAATAGCAAATAAGACCATCAAATTAGGAGCAGCTCACATGTGGGCCCTTTAATCCATTTTAAGAACTTAGACCTTTATAGTTACAAAGACAGTAAATCATTTGGAGCTTCTGGGCAGTCATCAGACAAGGTCTGTCCTATGCTTTAACAAAACTACTCTGGCTGTGTGTTAAAAAAGAGTTTAAAAAAGAGGCAACCAGAAGCAAAGGAGACTAGTAGTGGAGGTCATGCTTCTGCCCTGTGCCCCAAAAGGGTGATATGAATGATATATATTGACTACTAATTTGCTTATTTGGCTCTAGCTTGCTTTGGGTTCAACTAATGAGAGACAAGGGAGATTGGGCAAGAGAGTAAAATTTATGTCTGTCTTACCTTCTCCTGCTGTTTCAGGTCCCTACTGGTTGTCTGTGTCCATCCACCAGGGACAAAGTTTCTTTAGGGGCCCTGTCCACTTAGCAACTTCTCTGGTTTCACATAACAACTTCTTGGTTGAAGGTGGTAATGTGTTCCTCTCAGTGCTAACACTGGGGAATCACAGTCTTCTTTGTTGATTTTCTAACTTCTGCTCACACCTTTGTAAATAGTTTCTTTATTAAGTCCTTCTTAACTATTTATATTTGTCAACTGTTTTCTGCTTGGAATTGCCTGATGCATCAGTAAAAGAGGCCACACCACATTCTGGAGAGAGATGATGGGGACTTCCTTCAGGGCAATAGCAACAGAGTCTGTGAGAAGCATATGAATTATGGACATGTTTTGAAATCAGAACCTACTGCATTTACTAATGAATGTAATATGTGCTGTAGTATAAAAACCATCTAAATTTTGATGTCTAGGTTTTTGGTATGAGAAACCTGAATAACCATTTAATATCATTTGGATATATTCTTTTGAAATTCAGCAGAGAAAGCTGAGATAGAGACATAAAACTGGAAGTTAATCTACGTAGGGATGTTTTTATGACTAGATGTAGGATAAGATCACTAAGAGAGTGAGTCTAGGCAAAGAGAGTAAAGGTGCAAAAACTGAGACCTAGTACAGCCTGATATTTAGAGATGAAGTAAATGAAGAGAAATCTGTAGAAGAATAAAAAGGAATTGCAGAGAGATTAAAGTCATTCCAGGAGATAATGATATTATAGAATCCAGGTGAAGAAACCATATGGTGAGAATGAATAGATTGCTTTGTAAGGTTCTGAGAAATTAATGCTGGCTTTTAATGTAAAAGTATTACATTTTAATGTATGTATATATATACTTTATATATACATATATATATACACATATACACACACATATATATGCACATATATTTTTGATACATGAATTAAAGATATCTCAAAAAGGTATATTAAAACTATGTTCCACAAATAATAGTGGCATTTCTATTATATGTATATTTAAGCTATCTTCAGTCCCTTGCAACTAGGAAAATCTCCCAAGATGGCTTGTATTTAGACATATTTGCATCTCCACAGTTCAACATCATGTACAGTGTCGATCTACACTATTTTCTCTAGGGAATTCAAGTATGAGGAAATTTAAAACGTATTTACCACAAAGAAATAGAAGTTCTGCATGAGAGGAAAAATAGCTCAAGGAATGGTACTGCCCATTAGCCCCAGACAACTTAGTAAGGAGCAAAAAGACACCTTGAAGCCCACATGAGTTTGGGAAACATATTTGCAGCTATTGCAATTACTTTAGAGAAGAATTTCAGGTGAGGATAGCAACTGTAGACTATTTTTCATGGCTTTAAAATTCTTAACTGTCCATGTCATTAAAATATTTATTCAAAAAACCTAATAATTTACCTAAGTAAAAAATTCAATAAACCTACTTTCTTGAATTTTAATTAATATATAAATTTTTCAGCTCATTAGAAATCTCATTTTTATTATTTATTAATATTTAAAAAGTTCTCATGTGTGCCACATTTCTGTAATTAAATTATTTTGCAGAATGAACTATTGTTATGTAAAAGATTGGCTTCAAAACCTAATTCAATGCTCAATTAGTGAAGTCTCTCCCTCAAGGGCTAGAGTTAGAAAGCTAACGGGAATCATGTAAGGTATAAAAGGAAATTTATATTTGCTCTGTGATATTAGTTTTAATAATCTGCACACAAGTGTCAAGGTGACTAATTAAAAAATCAATATTCACAGTCCTGTGTGAGACTTTGATTCTGTTTATTTCCACTGTTAAGGTTGCAACTTTTAAGGCAACACTTTAATTGCATTTAATTATACTATGAAAGTTGAAAGAAGACCTGAGATTTTCTTGTTGTATTCTTCATAATATTAGCTATTTATTATGTTCTACATGTTATCCATTTCTCCATAGAATTACAGTTTTCACAAATCTAGAGTTTTATGCTCCCAAAGGTATTATTTACTTTTACAATTAATAGTTAGTGTAATTAATGGATATTATTTATTTACATAGTTATTTCACTTATTTATTCATTCCTTACCCGAGGACATTTTTTCATTTATTGTTTCTAGAAAGAGAGGAAGGGAATGAAAGAAACTTTGATGTGAGAGAGAAACTTCAATTGGTTGCTCCTTTATGCGCCCAGACCAGAGATCATATGCACAGACTAGGAATGTAACCTGCAACCTAGGTATGTGCCCTGACCAGGAATCAAACTTACAACCTTTCTGTTTCAGAACAATACTCCAACCAACTGAGCCACACAAGCTAGGGTTAATTAACATTTTAAACATTAATTTCTGTTTTTAGGGCTACTCTTTATATTCCTTACTTTTCCTCTATCCATATTCCTGCTAGTCAAAAAACATCTTAATCAGATGTCTAGAAAATTCTCTATTTTTAACTTAATTCTTGAACTACAGTTTATATAAGTATAAAATGATAGAGTAACAATTTTTACATGTGTTTATTATGGTTATCCAGTTTATTTTTACATTTATTTTACTGAGAGTCTGTTTTAACTGTAATTTCTTCATAATCTGCCTTTTTTATGTGATAACTTTAAAGCTTTCTATTTTTCTCCATACTTGATGTTGTGTCTACTTTTATGTTCAAGGGAAAGTGGTGAGGGGAAGGCAGAGACAAATGTATTTGAAAAAAATAATTAATTTAAAAAGAAAAGAATATCCTTGGGAAGATTAACTTAGATAAAATTCCTTAAAAGAGGGACTGAGGCACTCACTGAAGTCAGATATGCTCTTCTATTAATCTTGAAGAAGGAAGTCACCATGCTTTTTAAATGCACAAGGAAATGATCTCTCAAAAACCTCAGAGAACTAGGAAGTGGGTCTTTCCTCAGATGACAATGCAGCCTGACCAACACTTTGACTGAAGCCTTGTAAGGCCTCCAACCAAAGGACTCAGCTGAGCTCTGCTTACACTTCCAACCCATGGAAACTGTGAAGTAATAAATGTGTATAGTTTGAAGCCACTGAATTTATGATACTTTGTTATTCAACTACAGGAAATTCACACTCCTTCCCTTATTAACCTCCCAAAAAAGAGTTTTGGTCTCATCGGTTTTGAGCATTCATATGATTATAACATGCAAGTGCTTTTTATAACTGTTTGAAACTATACCATCTTTTCTTTCTGCAAAGGAACTAATCATTGCTCCCTTTCCCCAGTTTTATTTTTATTTAATTCTTTTTTCTGTTATTTTTTAAATGTTTAATTTTTCTTTTGAGATTAAAATACATTAAATATTTTATCAGTTTCATTCCCCTGGGTTTATTCCAGGGATTTTTTTATTTGACCCAATCAGAATTGGTTTTCTTCTAATCTTAACCCATGATTATCATGCTATTTCCTCTGTTCATAATTAACGGTTCCCTGGCTTATTTCTTGTGTTGCATATGTTGTTTCCTAATACACATATATTCCTCTTTCTTAGCTTACTACATTTTTTCATGAATCATGTCTTCTACTGCTTCATGCCTTTTTCCCATTTTCACAGGGTGTAAAGTTATAATTAGAAATAAATTTTCTTTAGAATGATAAAACCTAAATGGACTAACTACCTTCTAGTACTGTTATCAGAAAGAGCAAATTTATTCTAATTCATATTCTTCTTATGTAGCCTACTATTTTTCCCCTCTCTGGTAGTTAAGAAACTTTACTTAGTATATAGTGTTTGAAACTTCAAATTGATGTGCTCTGAATAGTTTATACCAAGATATTTTTGCTTTTTTAAATTAATTCATTTATAGTTGTTTTCTCTTTTTATATCTTTGCTATGTATGTGGAGTGCCTCAAAGAATGAACTCACAGCACCATCTTCATCAGAATAAACTTATTTAGAATGTAAAAAATATGAATACATAACTAAATTAAATAATTTCATATTTAAGGTGCTGAAATATATTCTTATTGAGAAAATTATACTGGGACAAATGAGACATAAAATCATTAACAATTTAAAACTTGAATTTGTACGAAATATTTTCTTACTACAAAAAACTCTGCTTGTCTCCTACTGAAATTCACCCTTACTAATTTTCAATTTCTTTAAAATGAGTGAAGAAATAAGACTATATATTACCAAACTTATTACCAGATGAGTTTAAAAGTACATAATAAAATTTTTATCTCTAAGAGTCACAATTAAAATAAAAATGTCTCTTCATTCCAGCTACAGGGAAAATGAGTATTAATGTTTATAAAAGTGATAAAAATAGAACAATTCAATGGAAAACTTAAATCATGGTCTATATTGTTACAGGGAAACTAATAAACCATACAATTTTGCTAAAGAGAAATTATGGAAATCTCTCAGAATATTATGGCTTATTCTTTCATTTTGTTTCTGAGATCCTAAGTATAAGGTATTGAGAGGGGGAATTCTCATTTAGTTAACATCTTTAAAATAATGAAAAAAGTTCACTGAATGTTTAATACTCATTATTCATCCAAAACAAAGAATTGAATAAAACAAGAAGGAAAATGTTTTATTCCTAGTAGTCACAGGGATGTAAAATACAGCATAGGAAATTTAGTCAACAATGTTGTAATAACTATGTATGGTGCTAGGTGAATACTGGAAATATCAGGGGAAACACTTTGTAAAGTATGATTGTCTAACCACTATGCTGTACACCAGAAACTAATACAAAATAATATTAAGTGTAAACTCTAATTTAAAAATAGAGGTAATCATTAAACAAAAAAGGAATATTATGTATGCATACCATAATTTGGAAAATTATTAAATTTTATCAAAAATGCAATAAAACAGTGCTGTAAGATTGTAAGTATATGTACATATATTTATGATAATTTTTTGACTGCAGAGATGATAAATAAAAGATATATCCATTTTCCTTTACAATTCTGACACCTGAATACCCTAAGAAACTGCTAGCAGGATTCGTTAATACTCATAACTGTGGATCAAGAGAGCTGACAGAAATTGACATAAAAGAGAGCTGAAGAATAATATGTTTTCATCTGTATAAGTATTTTAAGCCTAAACTCAAAGACTTGTTTATGTGACCTACACGGAGTTCATAAACAAACTTGAGATCTTTGAATAATGAATGAAAATATCTTAATTTTGAACATTTGTTTCATGAAACAATTATTACATTGTCTCATACTTCATTATTTTCTGTATCTAAAACATTGTTCATTATATAATCAAAGCAAAATGGAGATTTGTATGATAAATCACTTAAGTAATATCAATATGACCTGGTAGAGTTCACTTTTAATTTCAGCTAGGATGACATTAAGACAGCAGTCATAGAGGGAAGATTTCTTTTTCTTTTGTCAAACTTCTACCCTAAACCTTTGTATAAAACCAAAAACAGTATTTATAATGCAGTAAAACAAATCTACTATAAAAACAAAACACAATGATCAAACTGAGAAAGTATTTGTAATAAAATGACAAAGTTTACATACAAAAACCAAAATATAAAAATTATAAAAATAGCTGGATAAAGATGGCTATCCTAATAAAAATGCACAAACTCTGGGAATACATAATTCATAAAAGAAGAAAAAATGTTCAGTATTATTGGTAATCAAATCAGTTTTGAAATATTTTTCACATATACTAAATAGGCAAATATGAAAAATCTCTAGTGGTAGGGTGGGGAAAAAAAGGCAATACCATACCCTAGTCTTAGGAAAATAAACACATCACTATAGGTAAATTTGGAAATAATTTTAAATACGATATCCAGTAAATAGTTTCACTAAGAAATTGGGTTAAACATTAGTAATGTGATAAAGAAACTTTTTTTTTATTAATCAAATACATTTGTCTCCATTTTCCCACCACCACTTTCCCCTGCCCTCCTCCCCCATCTCCCTCCTTCAATCTCTTTCCACTATGGCTTTGTCCATAGGTCCTCTATACATGTTTAAAGAAACATTTTTTTAATTATAACAAGAAAAATAAATTAATAACTTCAGAAAAAAAATCTATGAAAGAAGGTTATAATCCAAATATGAAACAAGCCACAAATAACAAGATTTAGTGATGTTGTATGCATTTGACTATAATTTAAGATTTTTCCTTGAACTTCACAGGTTTTTGTGGCTTATAATTATTATTTTTGTCTCTGAATCCAATCATAAAATGAGGTTGTAATTGTGACTGATATTTACATAATTACATTGCTGTTCATTATTTATCAAATTTTAGATTAACTCTGAAGGCAAATCCTAGGAGAATTATTTACCGTAATTGAACAGCATGTAAGAGTTATAAATTCTGATAGCAAACTAATGCTATAGCTGTGAAAAATTGTCAGAGGAGAATACAGGAGAGTAACATAGGGACACTTTTTTCTTATTTTGCATAATGGGAAGCCAAGAGTTATGGCTCAATGTAAACTAAACAATTTATCAGTTAATATTGTGTTCAAGTATAAACACAAGAGAACATGAATAATAAGAGATCATTCTGAGAAGTCTTCCCATAGAATCCCTTCTTTTTAATCCACAATTACTAGGCACCATCCATCCATTCTCACATCTATTTCATATCCTCTTTCCTCATATAAGTTCTCTAAGATTTACATTACATGAGAAAATGTCGCTATTTACTTAGTGTTCTGTTATTTAACCTTTTCATCTAACACAGGGGTCCACAACCCTGGCCTCAGACTGCTAGCCCTCTGTGGCCTGTTGAGAGGGACGCTCACCTGAGCTCCATTTCCTGACACACACACTCCCTCTTCTTGGGAACACCGGCCCCTCGTGTGAAAAGGTTGGGGACTGCTGCTCTAACATACTAGTTGGGCGGGGATCCAAGATGGCAACAGAATAAATGAAAGCTACACTCAAGTCCTCTCAGGAGGAAACTAGAATTACAACTAAGTTAAAAACAATCACTGTCATGGGAGAAACCACTAGAACCATGATGTGGGATTCCAGCAAACCCACCCTCTGGGCTCCAGTTCTGGCTCTGGAGACCCCACCCACACTACTGCTAGTGGCTCTGCCTCACTGAAGTCAAGGCAAAATCCTGGTCAGGCTGAGTGGTACAGCTCTGGGGCAGGGGCAACAACTTTACTGAGGTCTGACTGGCACCTCCCCCTCACAGGAAATCTACTAGCCCTATCCTCCTCACTCCTGGCAGCCTCACGCTGCTGAGCTCTGTCATCCTACAGAATCTGAAACAGACTGAGCTGTGTGGCACTAGACCATAGGACATTTGTCCCTCACACACCAGACCAGGGCAGACCCATCCCTTTATGTGGAATAATCTTGATCTGTTCGGGCCTGATAAATTCTGCTGGCCTCATTCTGAGACCCTGCCTCCACACAAAGGTGTACAAGACCTAGTAAGTGACAGCTAGACTTGATATTCCCTGGGACACTTGCTGAGTGACCTCCCACCCAGCACTGGCACCAAGTTTGGACCTGTATCAATTTGGTAAACACTGCTCACCCCTACCTGGTGACTCACTGTCAGCCTATCTCATGCAACTCAAGTACAGCCAGAGGTTCTTTCAGTGACTCACTGGAACAGGAAGCTGGCTGGCAGAGGCAGGCAGAGGCAAATCTTGGGATGCCTTAGGACTTTTGCTGAATTGCCCCTGGGCCTAATGCTGGTCAAAGCTAGCCTTGGTATGCAGTTAGGTCCTTCCCACATGTACCAAGGCCCAGCTGAGGCAGCTACAAACCAGCTGTTTTGTAGCTCCAAACAGGTTGCCAAGGACCCATCACAGGCAGCACCTTACATTGATCTGCTCCTCCCAAGACCCCAGAACCAACACACCCAGTGGCCAGCTTTAGACAAAATCAGAGGAGGATGCAAGGAGCTTCACAAGCAGCATATCAAAATGAGATCTCAAAAGACACCAAAGCCTCCTGAGGCAAATTTAGTTTTATGTGGTCAGCACCTGCACAGCAGCTCAGATGCCGTGGTCAAGGTCGAGCCTCACAGAAAGCCAGCTTGAATGTTGATCCCTTGCATAAATGGGCCAAAAGCAATCCAGACTCAGTTATAACAGGAAGGCCCACATAATCAACACAGGAGACACTCCTGGAGCGCCCAGCTTAGGTGTTCAAGGAGAGGGCAAAACTGGACCCCACAGGATACCTACTACATAAGGCCACCGGTGCCACAAAGAGTAGGAGTCATAGCAGATCCATCTAATACATAAAAACAAACACAAAGAGAAAGCCAAAATAGTGCAAAAAGAAACAGACCTCAAGTGAGAGAATAGGATAAATCTCCAAGAAAAAAACAAAAAGAGCTACATGAAATGGAGGCAAGCAATTTGTCAGAGAGTTTAAAATATGGTTGTAAGGATGCCCAACAGCATAAATAGGGATATGAAAACCATAAAAAAAAGGACAAGTCAGAAATGAAGACTACAATATCTAAAATGAAGAATTCACAGAAAGAGTTGCATGAAAAAGAGCACTGAATCAGCAATTTGGAAGACAATGTAAAAAAAAATTCCAATCAGAACAGCCAAAAAAAATTATTTTTAATAAGAATAGGTTAAGGGACCTTTGAGACAAGATGAAGCATAACAACATTGGCATCTTAGGGTACCAGAAGGAAAAGAGAGGATACAAGGGATCCTCTTTGAAGAAATAATGACTGAAAACATCCTTAACTCAGTGAAGGAAAAAGATATACACAAGTCTCTGGGAACTAGGAAGTTCAGAGAATTCCAAATAAGATGAACTCAAAGAGGCCCACACCAAGACATATTATATTTAAAATGGTAAAAGTTCCAAACAAAGAGAGCCTTAAAAGCCACAAGAGAAAGACAGTCAGTTACCTACAAGGGAACTCCCTTAAGATTGTCAGCTGATTAAAAAAAATAAAAAATTGGCATGAAATATCCAAAGTAATAAAAATCAAGAAACTACAACAAAGACTACATTATCCAGCAAGGTTATTATTTAAAACTGAAGAAGTAATAAAGAGCTTCCAAGACAAAAAGAAAAAAAGCTATATCAGTTTGTTACCACCAAATTAGTATTACAAAAAATGTTAAAAGACCTGCTTGAACTAGAAGGAGGAGGAAAAGGAGGAGAAGGAGGGAACACAGCAAATGGTTAAAAGAATAAAGTGGCACCCTGGCTGGTGTAGGTCAGTGGTTGGAACACTGGCCTTCAAACCAAAGTGTCACTGGTTTGATTCCCAGTCAGGTCACATTTCTGGATAGCAGTCCAGGTCCCCAGTAGAGGGTATGTGAGAGACAACCACACATTGATGTTTCTGTCAGTCTCCCTCCCTTCCCCTCTGTCTAAAAATAAATAAATAAAATCTTTTTTAAAAAAAAATAAAATGGTAATAAATACATACCTATTCAATAATCAATTTAAATGTAAATGGATTAAACATTCAAATCAAAAGACATTGGATAGTTAAATAGATAAGGAAGCGAGACCAATATACATGCCATCTACAAGAGACCCATCTCAAAACAAAAGATACACACACTGAAAGTAAAGTGATAAAAAGATATTTCATGCAAATGGAAAGGGTAGAAAAAGCTAGGGTAGTAATTCTTACAGCTAACAAAATAGACTTTAAAACAAAGGCTATAGCAAAAGACAAAGAAGAACACTACATTATGATGGAGGGTATAATTCAACAATATGATATAACCACAGTAAACACTTATGGACCCAATATAGGAACACCTAAATATATAAAGCAAACCTTGATCTACATAAAGGAGAGATTGACAGTAATATAGACATACTAGGGGATTTTAACACCCTTTGAAATCAATGGATCGATCTTCCAGACAGAAAAATCAACAAGGAAATGGTGGCATTAAGTAACACCCTAGATCAGATATATTTAATTGATATAAGAGCATTCCACTTCAAAGCAACAGAATATACATTTTTCCAAGTGCACAAGAAACATTTTCTAGGATAGACCACCACAAAATAAGTTTCAATAAATTTAAGATGATTGCAATCATATCAAGAGTCTTCTCTGACTACAAATCTATGAAAGAAGAAATCAATCACAAGGAAAAAAAATGCAGAAAAGTACACAAAGACACGTTACTAAACAATGAATGTGTTATAACTAAGATCAAGGGAGAAATCAAAAGATACTTTAAAACAACTGAAAATGAGAACACAATGACCCAAAATATGTGGGACCCAAAAAAACCAGTCCTAAGAGGGAAATTCATAGTATTACTCAATCTCAAGAAAATAAGAAGTCTTAAATAAATAATATAAATTTACACTTAAAGAAACTTAAGAACAAGAAACAAACCCCAAAGGAAGTAGATGAAAGAAAACAGTAAAGATCAAAGCAGAAAAAAAATAGAGTCTAAGAAAAATGGTACAAAATCTCAATGAAACAAAGAGTTGGTTCTTTGAAAAGGTAAACAAGGTTGACAAACCTTTAACCAGAATTCTCAAGAAAATGAAAGAAACAAATAAATAAAATGAAAGGAAAGAGAAATAAAAACTGACTTCAAAAATATACAAAGGATTATAAGCAAGTATTACAAACAACTATATGACAAAAAATTGGACAATATGGAAAAAAAATTTCCTAAACATACAATCTTCCAAAACTGAATCAGAGACTCTAAGTAGGCAGTTTACAACTAGTAAAATTGAAGCAGTAATCAAAAAACTTCCAACAATCAGAAGTCTTGACTAAGTGTCTTCAAAGTTGAATTTTACCAAACATTGAAAGAAGCACTAATACCTATCCTTCTCAAACTAGTCCAAAAAATTCAAAAGGAAGAATGACTCCCAAGATCATTTTATTAGGCAAGCAATATTCTAATTCAAAAACCAAATACAGACACTATAAAGAAAGAAAATTATAGACAAATCTCCCTGATGAACATGCTAAAGATGCTAAATTCCTCAACAAATTATTAGCAAACCTGATATAGCAATACATCAAAGACATCATACAACATGATCAAGTTGCATTTATTCCCAGGATGCAAGGTTGGTTCAATATCTGCAAGTCAAATAATGTGACACACTACATAAACAAAATGAGGGATAAAAACCATATGATCATATCAGTAGATAAAGGAAAAGCATTTGATAAAATCTAGCATCCAAAATGATTTAAAAAAATGACCTAGCAAAGGGGGAATAGAGAGAACATGCTTCAATATAATAAAGGCCATATATGACAAACCCATAACCAACATCATGCTCAATGGGCAAAAACTACAAGTGTTCCCCTTAGTTTCAGGAATAAAACAGGATGTTTACTTTTTCCACTCCTGTTCAACATAGTACTGGAAGTTCTATCCACAGCAACCAGACAAGATGAAGAAATAAAAGGCATCCAAATTGAAAAGCAGGAAGTAAAACTGTCATTATTTTCAGATGCCATGATACTGTATATAGAGAACCCAAAAATTCCACAAAAAAAACTACTAAAATTCACAAATGAATTCAATAAAATAGCAGGATACAAAATAAATATCCAGAAATAAGTTGAATTTTTATATATTGGTAATGAACTATCAATACAGAAACTAAGAAAACAATCCTTTTCTCAATTGCTTCAAAAAGAATAAAATACCTAGCAATAATTTAACCAAGGATGTAAAAGATCTATACTCAAAAAATATATAACACACTCAGGAAGAAATTGAAGAAGATACAATATGTGGAAGCATATACCATGTTTGTTCAACAGAAAGAACTGCTATCATTGAAATATCCATACTACCCAAAGAAATCCATAGATTTAACATAATTCTTATCAAGATACCAATGGTGTATTTCACAGAACAAGAACAAAATTCCAAAAATGTATATGGAACCACAAAAGACCTCAAATAGCGATAGCAGTCTTGAGAAAGAAGAATAAAGTTGGAGTCACACTACCTGATATTAAACTATATTACAAGGCAATAGTAATCAGACAGCATGGCACTGTCATAAAAACAGACATGTAGGTCAATGGAACAGAATAGAGAGCCCAGAATAAACCTACACCTTTATAATCAATTAATATTATACAATATTATTTGTACATACAATGTACAAATACAAAATAAAAACAGCAAGCACATACAATGGGTAAAGATAGTCTAATCAATAAATGTTATTGAGAAAATGGGACAGATAATGTGCAAAAAATGAAACTACACCATCTTCTTACATGATACATAAGAATAAACTCAAAATCAACTAAAAGCTTCACTGTTAAGGTCAAAACAATAGAAATCCTAGAAGAAATGAGAGGCAGTAAAACCTGGGACATTTTTCTTAGCAATATTTTTCTTGACATATCTCTACTGGCAAAGGAAACAAACAAAAAAAAATGGGAATACATCAAACTGAAAAGTTTTTGAACATCATGGGAAACAACAAAATGAAAACACAACCCACTTAATAGAAGAATATATTCACTAATATTACATCTGATAAGGGATTAATATCCAAAATTTACAAAGAACATAAATCTCAACATCAAGAAAGATTCAGTTAAAAATAGGCAAAGGAGATGAGTGGACACTTCTCCAAAAAGGGCATATAGATGGACAATAGGCACATGAAAAGATGCTGGATATCACTAAACATCAGAGAAATGCAACTTAAAACCACAATGAGATTCACCTCACACCTGCCACAATGGTTATCACCAGTAAATCAACAAACAAGTGTTGATGAGGATGTGGAGAAAAGGGAACCCTCGTGCACTATTGGTGAGAATGCAAATTTGTGCAGGCACTTTGGAAAGCAGTATAGAGTTACCTCAAAAATTGAAAATGGAACATTCTTATGACTCAGCATTTCCACTTCTGGGAATTTATACAAAGAAACACAAAACACTAATTCAAATGAATAGATGCATCCCTGTGGTCATTGCACTGTTATTTACAAGAGCCAAAATTTGGAAGCAGCCCAAGTGTCCATCAGTAGATAAGTAGATAAAAATGCTGTGGTACTTTTACACAATGGAATAGTACTTGGTTGAAAAAGAAGGAATTCTTACCCTTTGCAACAGTGTGGCTGAACCTGGAAAGCATTACGCTAAGTAAAATAAGCCAGTCTGAGAAAAACAAGTAACATAAGATTTCACTCATATATAGAATCTAATGAAAAAACTGAACTAACAAGTAAAACAGAAACAGACTTACATATAGAGTACATACTGACTGTAGTTTGGGGGGTGTTTGGGACCTGGGTGTGGGGGCTATTGGATTAAAAAAAAGAAAAATTCACAGACACAAACAACAGTGTGGTGACTGTGGCAGGGGAATGTGGGTCAAGGTATAGGAGAAATGATGATGGAGAGATACTTGACTTGGGTTGATGAACACACAATATGGTGTACAGATGATGTCTTGTGGAATTGTGCACCTGCAGCCCAAATAACTTTTAACAAGCATCGTCCCAATAATCTTAATAAAAAGAATAAAAGAGTAATGAGAATACATACAAGTGTGTCTTCCTCAGTCCTGAGCTCGTACACTTTGTCAACTATTTCAGCATGAGCAGGGATCTTTCTTTCTTCTCTTCCGGGCCACAGACTGGCTCATGCCCCTCCCAGCTATATGTTCGCATTCCTGCTCAGGATGAAGGGGACACAGACAAAGCTGAACGGAAAGTGAGTATTGAATGAGTCACTTAATAATATCTGCCATAATGAGGAAAATAATTTGTAGTACATCATTTAAAGTCTTCAAAGTAGTAATACTAACAACACTCAGAAGATGGGTGCACAGCCAAACTGAACTGAAATATTTCATTGTAACAGGGAGTCTAAATAATTTCTTAATTGGATATCTTGAGAAATACAAATAATAACAAAAAAAATTAAAAACCAAATTAGAGGCACCTTTTCCCCAGAAATGGACATGAGGTATTGGAGTGTTTTGCTGTTTATTTCATTAATTTTTTCATCAAATACTGATTGGTTGACTTTTATATCCAAAAAATTTCTCTCATTACTAGGGATGCACCAAGGCTAAGACAACAATGTCCTTCCCTTTATTTATATTCAGGAAGTAAGACCAAAAAAGTCTCCTTATAATTTCAGACAGTGCTAATATGATTAAAAAAGAAAGAGATATTTTAAGGGTGATTTGAGATGGATATAGGAGCGGTCTCTCTGAAGAGATGACCTCTGAGTAGAAATAGGAATGAAGTACAAAAGTAAACCTTGTGAAAAAAAATTCAACTATAGGGAAAAACTGACAACAGGTCTGCTGTATCTCAGAGCATTGGACAATATTGCTGCTTTGAAAAGCCAGAGAGCAGATTCCTAATAGCTCTACCGGGCTCTAATGAGTTTTCCCGTTATGGATCAAGCTTGTTGGAGTAGCATTGATCAACTTTATCCAGAGCCATTAACAAACTCTGGCAGAGCTAACCTTGAAATCATTATGTTAATACAATTTCCATTGCAATGACCTATAGTGCAGGCTGTAGCTGATAACAAAATCCAAAGTTTACCTAAGCATCATGAAACTCTAGCTAACAATAAACAGAGTAACAGACTAGAGAGAATGTTTTAGGATTTTAGTCTAGCCCAAGAATTTGGGGGTTTTGCCCTTCTACACATGAGGGCAAGAAAAATTTTATTTTGAATTTGATACTTTTGGAATTATTTTTTTCCTTAATTTTTAAGATGTTACTTTTAAATATCTGTTTCTTCTAGGGGATTTAATAAGTTCAAAGGACAAATTTGAGGTGACTGCTATTGACATTTTGTTAGTGGAAGGTGTTTATGAGTTTCATCATAGTACTCATTCTCAATGCAGAACCTCTTTTTCTAAGTATATTTTATTGATTATGCTGTTGCAGTTGTCCCAATATTATTCCCTTCGCTTCCCTCTACCTGGTTCCCCCTTCCTTCCAGAAATCCCCCACTTAGTTCCATTGGTCGTGCAAGGAAGTTCATTGGCTTCTCCTTTTCTTATGCTATTTTTACCAGCCCCCTGTCTACTTTGCTCCTATCAATTATGTTTCTTGATTCCTACACCATTCCTCCTTTCTCTTCCTTCCCCTTTTCAGCTGGTAACCCTCCAATTGGTCCCCATACCTATGATTCTGTTCCTGTTCTAGTTGTTTACTTAGTTTGTTTTTGTTTTTTAGATTCAGTTGTTGATAGCTGTCAGTTTGTTGTCATTTTAACGTATAGTTTTGACCTTCTTCTTTTTCTTAAATAAGTCTCTTTAACATTCCATGTAATAGTGGTTTGGTGAGGATGAATTCCTTTAACTTTACCTTGTCTGGTAAGCACTTTTTCTGCCCTTCCATTCCAAATGATAGCTTTGTTGGATAGAATAATCTTGGTTGTATGTCCTTGCTTTTCATCACTTTGAATACTTCTCACCAGTCCCTTTTTGCCTGAAAATTTTCTTCTGAGAAATCATGTGACAGTCTCATAGTAACTTCTTTGTGGGTAATTCTCTGCTTTTCTCTTGTTGCTTGTAAGATTCTCTCTTTACCTTTAACCTTTGGCATTTTAATTACAATGTGTCTTGGTGAGGTCCTCTTTGGGTCCAACTTGATTGGGGTTTTCTGTGCTTTCTGCACTTGCATGTCTATTTCCTTTGACAAATTAGGGAAGTTTTCTTTCATTATTTTTTCAAATATATTTCCAATTCCTTGCTCTTTCTCTTCCCCTTCTGGCACCCTTACAATGCGAATGTTGGACCTCTTGAAGTTGTCCCAGAGGTTCCTTATACTACTTTCATTTTTTGTATTCTTTTTTTCTTCTTGTTGTTCTGATTTGTTGTTTTTTGCTTCCTTATGTTCCAAATCATTGACTTGATTCTTGGCTGCATCCATTCTACTGTTGTTTCACTATAAATTCTTCTTTATTTCAGTAAGTGAATCCTACATTTCTAACTGGATCTTTTTTACACTTTTGAAATCTTCACTAAGTTCCTTGAGCATCCGTATAATTAGTGTTTTAAGCTCTCTATCTAACACATTGCTTATCTCCATTTCATTTAGCTCTTTTTCTCGAGTTTTGACCTGTTCTTTCATTTGGGCTATGTTTCTTTGTTAATTAATTAATTTATTTTTTTCCCAAATACATTTGTCTCTGCCCTCTCCCCTCTATCCCTCTCTCAATACTTCCCCTTTGGTTTTGTCCATGAGTCCTTGCTATATGTTCCTTGATTTTCCCCTTCCTACCTTTACCCTGCCCACCCCTTCCTCCTTCCCTCTTGTCTCTGTTGATTTCTTTTTATTTCAGTGTTCCTGGTCTTATTTTCCTTGCATCTTTGTATTATTGGTTAGGTTCCGCTTATAGGTGAGAACATATGGTATTTGTCTTTCGCCCCCTGGCTTATTTCGCTTAGCATAATGCTCTCTAGTCCCATCCATGCTGTCGCGAAGTTTAGTAGTTCTTTTTTTCATTCTGCTCCGTAGTATTCCACTGTGTAAATATACCATCATTTTTTGATCCAATCATCTACTGATGGGCATTTACGTTGCTTCCAACACTTGGTTATTGTAAATTGTGCTGCTATGAACATTGGGGTGCATAGATTCTTTTGATTTGGCATTTGGGGATTCTTAAGGTGTAGTCTCAGGAAGGGAATCGCTGGATCAAAAGACAGTTCCATTTCAGATTTTTGAGGAAATTCCACACTGATTTCCATTATGGCTGCACCAGTCTGCATTCCCACCAACAGTGGACTAGTGTTCCCTTGTCTCTACAGGCTCGCCAGCACCTGTTGTTTGTGGATCTGTGTATGATGGCCATTCTGGCCGGTGTGAGGTGGTACCTCATGGTGGTTTTGATCTGCATTTCTCTGATGGCTAGTGATGCCGAGCATCCTTTCAAATGTCTCTGGGCCCTCTGTATCTCTTCCTTGGAAAAGTGTCTGCCCAGGTCCTTTGCCCATTTTTTGATTGGATCATTTGTCTTCTTGGAGTGGAGTCGAGTGAGTTCTTTATATATCTTGGAGATCAAACCTCTATCTGATGTATCATTAGCGAATATATTTTCCCATACGGTTGGCTCCTTTTTCATTTTGCTGATGTTTTCTTTAGCCATGCAGAAGCTTCTTATTTTCATGAGGTCCCACTTGTTTATTCTTTCCTTCATGTCCCTTGCTTTCGGAGACCTATCGGTGAAAAAATTGTTGCATGGGATATCTGAGAGTTTCCTGCCAATGTTCTCCTCTAGGACTTCTTTGGTGTTGCGACTTATATTTAAGTCTTTTATCCATCTCAAGTTTATTTTTGTATATGGTGTCAGCTGATGATCCAATTTCAATGTTTTGCATGTAGCCGTCCAGCTCTCCCAACACCATTTGTTGAAGAGGCTATTATTGCTCCATTTGATGCTTCTGCCCCCTTGGTCAAATATTAGATGCCCATAGAGACCTGGGTTTATTTCTGGGCTTTCTATTCTGTTCCACTGGTCTATGGGTCTGTTCTTGTGCCAGGACCAGATTGTTTTGAGGATAGTGGCTTTGTAGCAAAGTTTGATGTCCGGTATTGTGATCCCTCCTACATTGTTTTTCTTTCTCAAAATTGCTGTGGCTATTCAGGGTCGTTTATCATTCCATATAAATTTTTGAAATGTCTGTTCTATTTCTGTGAAATACATCTTTGGTATATTAATAGGGATTGCGTTGAATCTATAAATTGCTTTGGGTAGTATGGACATTTTGATGATATTAATTGTTCCAATCCATGAACACGGAATGTGCTTCCATTTATTTGTGTCTCCCTTAATTTCTTTTTTCACTGTCGTATAGTTTTCTGCATACAGGTCTTTTGTGTCTTTGGTTAAATTTATGCCTACGTACTTTATTTTTCTTCTTGCTATATCGAATGGTATTTTTTTCTGATTTTTTCTTCTTCTATTTCATTGCTGGTGTACAAAAATGCCCTTGATTTCTGAAATGACTTTGTATCCTGCTGTTTTGCCAAATTCACTTATTAGGTTCAAGAGTTTTTTGGTAGAGTCTACAGGGTTTTCTACTATCATGTACACTATCATGTCATCGGCAAACAATTATAGTTCAACTTCCTCCTTTCCTATTTGGATGCCTTTTATTTTTTTTTCTTGTCTGACTGCTGTGGCTAGGACTTCCAATACGATGTTGAAAAGAAGTGGTGAAAGCGGACATCCTTGTCATGTTCCCAATCTTAGTGGGAAAGCTTTCAGTTTTTGCCTGTTGAGTATGATGTTGGCTGTAGGTTTTTCATATATGGCCTTTATTACGTTGAGGAATGCCCCATTTATTCCCATTTTGCTGAGTGTTTTGATCATAAATGGGTGCTGTACCTATCGAATGCTTTTTCTGCATCTGTCGAGATGATCATGTGGTTTTTGTCTTTTATTTATATGATGTATTATGTTTATTGACTTACATATATTGAACCATCCCTGCATCCCTGAGATGAATCCCACTTGATCGTGGGGGATAATCTTTTCAATGTATTGCTGGATGCGGTTTGCCAATATTTTGTTGAGGATTTTAGCATCTATGTTCATCAGTGAATTTTGGGCCATGTTTCTTTGGTCGTCATTTTGGCAGCCTCACTATGTTTATTTCCATGAATTAAGTAGAGCTGCTTTGACTCTGTGTCTTTGTAGTGTGGCCTTGGTAGTTTTCCTGTAGAGTCCAGTGGCATAGCCTCATCTATTACCCATGCTGCGTATTTGAAGTGCACTTTTGATGTGAGCTGAGTAGATGCTCCTCTTGTAGTTGAGCCTTGGTTACTGTTGGCAGAATAATGGGTGGGATTCACCCAGGTCAGTCAGCTGCAAGGTTGGCTGTGACCTCTGACCACCAACCTTCATCCTCCATGGAGGATCAGCTGTGTTGGGGCAGGGTGGCAGTGCTCCAAAGTGGTCTGTAGCTGTCCACTGGGTGCAGTGACCCTAGGATTTCCCCAGTGGTGCAGACCAAGGTCAGCCCCCACCTGTGCTTTGTCCAGTGCTGCCCTTCCGGATTGTGTAAAAAGCATTCTGAGATGGCTGCTTCTTGTGCTGGGTTTGGAGTTTCCCAGGCAAAGCCAAGCGTTGAAATGAATATGGCTGCTGTTAGTGCTTAGCCTAGGGGTCACTGAGCCCAGCGGTTGCTTGTTTGATAGGATTTAGGAAGCTGTGAAGCATAAACTAATACTAGTTATTCATATGGAAAAGCAGCTTGGGTAGGCCCAAAAGTTGGGTGGGGCAGAGTCTCTGGGGATCTTCAAAGTGGGTTAAACAGTGTTAGCCAAGTTGACTGAGTTTCAGATATGGCACCAGCCTGTCAGCTCCATGGATCTGCAGATGGAAAGCTCAAAAAAGGTACACTGGCCTCTTCTCACCAGGATGCCAGACATTTCAGCCTCTCCCAGTATGCCACTGGTGCCCTTCAAGCTGTAACCCTGGAGCTGGAGCTCCAAGGAACTGAGTCTAAATAAATGAGCCTGTGCATGGGTTTTTAAAGAGGAACTGCTGGGGGCCCCAGAAGTTTTTCACTTATTCAATCCCTGCCAGTTTTTGCAGCCAGAAGTTGTGGGGATTTATCTTTCTGGCACTGGAACCCTGGGTTGGGAGGTCTGGTGTGGAGCTGGGATTCCTTGCTCCAAAGATATCTTCCAAATTTTTATCCACCACACGCAGGTAAAAGACCACCCCATTCTACACCTGTGCTCCTCCTACCATTCTCGATGGATGTGGTTTCTTTAATTTGGTGGTTGTCAGACTTCCATTCAGCTCATTTTCTGCTGTTTCTGAGTGATGGTTGTTCTATATTTTAGCTGTAATTTTGATGTGGTTGTGTGAAGAGGCAAGCCATGTATGCCTATGCTGCCATCTGGACCAGAAACCCCAATGCAGAACTTCCTATATGATACAGTGGACAATGTGGCTGCATATACTTTGGATGAGACATAGAATAAAGTATAAAATTTTAGCCTATAAATCAGGGAGATGGTTTTAATAACATATTCTTCTGAAACACTGAACAGAGTTTCTGGGAACCACAACTGATAGCTCTGTATTACTGCAGAAAGTCCTGGGAAAAATCAGCCAAAGGAGCAATGGTTAACATTGGAAGAAGTGATCTCATAAAGTTGGGAAATGGACTGTCCTGGGACCGAGGCTTGCCCACCCCTGTTAGGGAGATAGGTAATGATTGCACTCTGCCTAACCATAGTTTGATGATTTAGTCTAATAGATCAAGAAGACACAAAGTTGGGAGTGTTGTGATGGAAAGCTTCTCTTGTCAAGGGAACACAATTGTGGCAACATTCCTGGTCTCTCATATCACTTGACTCTATCATGACTGGTAAGTAAGGAAAGAATAAATTAGGTGTGTTTGCTAGAGCAGCTTTCTTTTCTTTCCTAAATCAGTGAAAGAACTTCTGCTTTGTCATTTCTCTTGGAACCTGTCATTCTAATCTTTTTTGACCCAGGGACTTTGTGATATTATTTTTGTTTTAATCTGCAGAATACAATATTTATAAATATGTATATTTATTGTAATGCCAGGTAGTATACAGAGATTCATATTGTTTAGAAGCTCAAAGATTTAAACACCTTTCCCAAGCTCACAAAGTGGCAAAGCAGAGATTTAAATGACACTGACACAAGAAGACCTGGTACTTCTGCATGAAATCTGGTTGCTTTTGCTTCTTCCTATAAAGGAGACATTCTATAGAGAATTCTCTTCTGCAATAGTCTATCCACCATTAGCAGAACAAAGAGAACAAAGTTTTATCTTCTATTTTAAATAGAGAGTAGAATTTTAAGTGACTAGTATATGAAATACCAGATCTATAGGAAAACTAAGGCAGGCTTATATTAATAACTCTCTTGAGGACTCACAAAATATTCTGTAGTTTTCCTAGGGTCAGAATCATAGCTTACATTCTCTATGATCACTTTGGCTCAGGGAGGACATCTTTCTAAATAAACTGATGAGAGATGGGCTAGGTTCCCCAACAAACATGCTTGAATACCTTCCCTAACATTTTGGGTTCCACACACAAAGGGACTCATCTCTGTCCCCCTGAGAAGGATAAGCATAGTCTGCTCCATTGTGACCCTACTCACTTTTATCAAGACATCCTTGGTCCTTCACTGTATTTCCAAAATCCATACTTCAAACATATCTTAATTCTAGAAAAATTGTGTAAATTTTTTGTAAAAAATATTGTGTAAAAATCCTCTGTGCTATTGTTCTCTTTTCCGCACTGCTCAAGAAATCGGCATAAATGTCTGTGGAAATTTAATTTTCATTACATTTCATAATACAGTTTTTGTACTTACTACACAAATCAGAAACTAGGTGCTTCATAGAATTATGTATGAAAAGAAATGAGAAGAGATGCATCTTTGATTCTTTAAGGATCTTATTGTCTACAAGAAAGTTAAGTCCAAATGCAATAAAAGTGGTATAATATATAAAATACATAAAGATACAAATCAAATGCTTTGGGAAATCAAAGGAGTAAAAACATTTGCTGTTATAGTATTTAGGAAATAATCTTTTAATGTGGTATTTGTCATTAGCTTAATTAGATAAATAAGCTTTAAATAAGCAGTGGGGGGGGAAAGAGGAAACTCTAGGTGAGAAAAAACACAAAGAAAAAAAGACAAAAATAGAAAGCAAAACCTATGTTTACAAAACCATTTTAGAGTTTAATATGGTTGAAATGTTTGTGTGTGTGCATGTGTGTGTGCATGTAAGAGCAATGAAAAATCAATTTCAAAGAATATTTTGGGTTCATTGTGAAGAGTGAAGACCAGCTAGAGGCACTGCTAATTAATTCATAATTAACAGGAAGTCTATGAAAAGACTTTGTATAGAAAAACAGCACGATATTTTCTGGTTGTAGTTTAAAGAGAGATTTCCACACACTGAAAATATTACATTTTCCAGGTTCTTTGGCATCCATGTGTGGCCATGTGCCCAAGTCCTGGCTAAGGAAATTTAAGCAGAAATGTGAATATCTCCCAGACATTGCCTGAAAAGGGATTCTACTTCTTTCCTTTCTTCCTTTCTTCTGCCAGGAATATGGATATAGTGACACTTGAGGATCCATAGAAAAGTATGAATTAACCTTGGGAATACAAATCATATGAACTGAGGAATTAAATAAAGATTCTAAATTTTAAATACTGTGGATCTTATACAACCTGATTTTGATTTCATACCTCTGGGCTATTCTTAAAGAGAAATAAATTTCTACTTTGTTTGCACCATTTTGGGGTAGGTGGGTGAGGGATTCTCATTATAAATTTCTGGAGCAAATTCATGCTAATGAGATGGATACTCAGGAAAGTCAAGTGGGAGAATATAACCCTTTTACTTCCAATCTCAAATTTAGAAAACTCAGCAGGAAAAAAATTCCACTTCAGAAACATCCAAGGATAACAGAAGGAAAATACTTATGCTGTCCATCAAAAAGAACATAATTAGTGAGTAGAAAGGCTGAATAAATTATGGTATTTATTATTTAAGTCAAAATTTCATTTCCAATGTTTATATAATTTGATCAACCTTGTTCATTGCTAAGTGCATCTAATATCCATTCTCTTTCCACATCTATTTTGTTAACTTTGCCACTATTTATTGTGAAATATGAAAATTATGAAAAACAGCTGTCCTAAAAGACTGTAATTTTGTTAACAGAGTATTTCAATAGCATCTCAACTTTGTTCACTATTTTCATTTGCAAATGTTACAGTTCCTAGCCTTTTAACTAAAGGAAGAACAAATGGAAGGTAATGGAAAGAGAAGATGCCCATGTAGCCTTCTATGAAACACACCACCCAACTCACACTCAACTCTCACAGTCAAGATACACAAAATACTGTCCCTTTCTCCTGTCTACAACAGTAAGAGGAATTTATTTCAAGTACTTCATTCAACCATATAGAGCACATTGCTAGAAGTAAGATTTAGAGCTACAACATGATCCAGAACAGAGACAAATAAACATCACATCCTCCACCCAAACAGCTCTCTTCTTTCTGAGTGGAGTATGAATTGAAGCACTTTAAAAATAACATATTTTGGCATCTCTGACTTAAGACTTTGTGTGTTGTTTACAGTGAAAGAACAGTGAATAATGTGTATCATTTAAAGAAAATGCTTACCTTCTATGAATTCATATGTAAATATTTCCTTAGTGTTTCTCCACCTTGATCTCTTTGATGAATTTGACAGCATTTGCTCCTTTCCAATCACCTTTTTCTTTTCTTATCTTCTGTGGGGTGATTTTTCCCTACTTTTATTTTTGTCTCTAACACTGCAATTGCTGTTCTATTTCCCAGGTAAGTTTGTCCTCCTTTTCCCATCTTGTAATTGTAAATTGTGATTTTATTAAGATCTCCCTCTTCCCTAGATCCTTTCATCTTCCCTAGCTAAACTCACTCTGTTCTTTGGAAATTTCATTTAATCGCATTGTTTTTGTTGTTGTTTTTGTTTATTCTGTTACAGCTGTCTCAGTATTTCTCCCTTTGCCCTGCTCTGTCCAACCTACCCCCTACTTCTGCAGTCTATCCCCACCCTGTCTATGAGTCATTCATACATGTGTTTTGACAAATCCCTCCCCCTTCTTTCCACCATTCTCCCTTCTGACAGCTGTCAGTTTGTGTTCCCTGTTTCTATGTCTCTGGCTCTGTTTTTGCTCATTAGTTTATTTTGTTCATTATATCCCTCTTATAAGTGAGATCATATGGTATTTGTCTCTCATTGACGGGCTTATTTCACTTAGCATAAGAGTCTCCAGTTCCATCCATGCTGTCACAAAAGGTAAGAATTCCTTCCTCTTTCTTTCTTCTGCATAGTATTCCATTGGGTAAATATACCACAGTTTTTTAATCTATTCATCTACTGATGGGCACTTAAGGCTGTTTCCAGCACTTGGTATTGTATATAGTATTGCTATGAACATTCATCTGGTCACATGGTTTTAGTACTAACCATGTTAGTACTAAACATTTAGTACTGCCATGTTAGTGGCAGACACACTAATACCTACTACAGGTAATACAGTACTCTAATACTTGTCACAGCTTTTGCCTCTTGTAAACTGTGGTCTTGCATCATCACCTGCCTGTATAGAATACTCCATGGAAAACTCAACAAAAAGGATTCTTTAACATGCACACAACTTCCAAATGTGTAAATCCCTTGTACCCACTATTTCAGGTAATGGCAACAATATCTCTTTAGTCACTCAGGGTAAAAATGCTGCTGTTCAAAAAATCTTCAATAGCTTGCCATTGAAAACAAAAAAAAATGTTGAAATATTATTTAGGTCTTTAATCTGCCCCCAATATTATCAATTTTATCTCTAATTTGTGATATGAAATATCCCATACCTTACAAAATTGAATGCTGTTTCTTATATTACCCTTTCTTTAGATTTCATTGTTTTCTCTATCTAGAGGGCTTTCCTCCTTATCTCTACTTTCCAAAATATTAATTAATATTCACATGTTATATCAAATGCTGTCTTTACTAAAACTGAATAAACAAATAAAAGTCTTCCCATTTATCTTTTGTGATATTTAACACACTTTTTAAATTTTTTTGTTTTTTTAATTTTTGTCATGTTTATTCTATTACAGTTGTCTCAATTTTTCCCCCTCTGCCCCCCTCCACCCATCCCACTTCTACCTCCTGCTCCTACAGTCAATTTCCACTCTTAACATACTTTTTAAATAATTATATCTTGAGAGCCTGTCTTTTCACTATATGGTTGAACAACAAGTTCCATAAGATAGGATTTATATTTTATTCATGTTTGAGTCTACTTTCCTGAAGTTCCTATTAAGGGACCATAGATGTACCAATCAATCAATCTGTACTGAATAGATGAGTAAATTAGTGATTGAGTAAAGTAAACTAAACAACTTAGAAAAATCAGCATGAAATGTCCCAATGAGAATGTTTAAAAATGTTCTGTCTCATCCAAAATACATCAGATGAAAGATAAATGGAGAATCATGGGACTTGGGAATCATTAATATAGATGAGTATTTACTACATCATGAATCATATTGAAAAACTATTTCTAAAATATTTCTTAGAACCTAGATATTCCTCATTAGTGCTTATTTTCTACATGTTTATGTCTAAAATCTAAATGTTTTTATTTTTTATATTATCATACAAGCAAAAAATGGATAAGCATTCAATTAGGAACACAGCATGAAGAAAAACCACCTCACAGTCTCCTGTAATTAGTTACTCTCTCAACCCTTTGATGTCATCAAATATGGCTATCTTGTTTACCATTAGCTCTCTGTACCCAGCACGGTGTCTCATGTCTAGTAAGTAACAAATGTATACACACCACATAGTATAATTTAAAATAAGGAGTAAAAGGACATCTAATTCACAATAGCACAACTATTGTGACAGTTTTATACAATTTATTATATTTATATATGCTTACACACTTCATTTCCACATGCTTACTATTTCTTTCCCCCTCTGTCTTTCATCCCATAAACATATTTTACGTACATAAAAAAATGTTATTCATCTATAAAATAAATGCTTAATTAGACTGATATATTTGAGATGGATTTTAATATTCTGATGTTTGCTTTTCTCTGGAAGACTTTGATTGCAACTATTTGAATTAAATTTCCTTGAAGGAACCATACACAATTCATTACATAAGCATGTGAAATGTAATAGACTTTCAAGTATCTGTTCTCTAGTCATGGTTGGATATAATCCCTACCTTAATGAGCATCACTCACTTGGAACTGAATATGACAAAAGTATGAATACTTCATTTCCTTACCTTCCTTCCATTTCCTCTCCCTCTACCATTCCATTGTTTTCCAGGTGATTTCTCCACTATTTAGTCGCAATTCCAGTTTGGTCTTGGGAGGAGGTCAGTTGTGACTCCCAGGAAAATTGTTCCTACTCAGAACAATTTTAACTATAGAAGCCATGTGGACTTCTCTGAAGAGACACATACTTTTCAATATGTCAACTGCTCTAGCAGAAACATGATTGTTTCTTGTTACTTTGTTGACATTTCTGGTTCCTTGTTTGATATTTTTAAAGGGTTTGGCAGTCTTATTGTTTCTAGCTGATCTGTAGTGCTGCAGTTTATATTTCCCTTTGCTTCTGAATATCCAAAAATTGGGGGACAGACAGTGACTCAGATGTAGTAATGTCCTGTAGCAAACCAATTTAATGGTTTTGAAATATCTTTCACTTTCAATTTCCAATTATAATAATTTTTTGAAATATCTTTAAATTTTCAGCTGGAATAATAATTTGAAATATCAAAATAAACTAAGAAATTTGACCATCTATAAGATTTTTACGCAACCTTCTTACAGCAGTTTCAAAATGAGAAAATAATAAATCCTTGTGGTGGTTAGTTTCATGTGTCAACTTCATTGGGCAACAGGGTGTTCAGATATTTGGTCAAACATATTTCTGGGTATGTCTGTAAAGTTGTTTTTGAATAAGATTAATATTTGAATAGAAAGAGCAAAAGAAAAACACTCACTACCTCTTCCCACAAGTAAGAAAGTTTCCTCTTCACTGACTACTTCAGTTAGGACATTGGCCTTTTCCAGCCTTCAGACTTGAACTGAAAGATTGACTCTTTTTGAGCCTCCAGCCTAATGAAGCACACCACCCAACCCACACTCATTAGCACATCCAAGATACACAAAATTCTGTCCCATTCTTTTGCCTTGCAACAGTATGAGAAATTTATTTCAAGTGCTTCATTCAACCATATAGAGCATATTGCTAAAAATAAGGTATAGAGTTACAACATGATCCAGAACAGGGACAAATAAACATCACATCCTCCACCCAAACAGCACTCTTCTTTCTGGCTTTGTACTGGGACTTACACATCAACTCTCCTAGTTCTCAGGTCTTTAGACTCAGACTGGAACTGTGTTATCAGCAGATTTTAGGACTTGTTAGCCAGCATCATTACATGAACTAAATCTTTATAAGGAGAATTTCTCTCTTTCTCTTTCTTTCTCCCTCCATCCTGTTGGCAAGGAAAAAGAAAAAGAAACCAATGGGACTACATCATACTAAAAAGCTTTGGACAGCAAAGGAGACTGTCAACAAAATAAAAAGGCAGCCCACAGAATGGGAAAACATATTTGTCAATATATATGGTAAGGAATTAATATCCAAAACTTATAAAGAACTTACAAAACTCAACTCCAAAAAAAATGAACAATCCAATTAAAAAATGGGCAAAGGACTAAAATATACACTTCTCTAAAGAGAACATACAAATTGACAATAGACATATGAAAAGATGCTCAATGTCACTAACTATCAGAGAAATGTAAATTAAAACCACAATAAGATATCGACAGGGAGAGGAAAATGGCAGAGGAGTGAATGGGAGTCACATTGACTTCCTCCCAAGACCAAACTGGAATTGCGACTAAATAGTGGAGAAATCACCTGGAAAACAATGGAATGATAGTGGGAGAGGAGCCTTGGAGCCGCGGACAGACAGTGGATTCAACTCACACATCCCAACGGGTGAGAAGTGAGGTGGAGGCTCGAGAGGGTGGGCTGGGCACCCTTGGGCACCAGCACCAGAGGGATATTGAAACAGCTCCCCTGAGAACAGGGTCTGAACCATAAACAGGGACCACTAGATTATAGCAGCTGAAACCAGGAAAACGCACAGACAAAATGCAACCCCGAAAAGCTTAGGGGCGCTCTCTGCCAAAGACAGGAGGCTGGAGATGCAAAGAGACATTTAAAGGGCCAACGCAAAATTGGCAGTGGCAGCCACCCTCCTTGATCTCTGGGTAAAGGCAGCAGCAGAGTGGGCTGGTGCCTGGGAAAAGATTGGTGAGGAAAACTTTGTGAAGAGAACTCAGAGAGTGGCCAGCGGAGCCCCAGTGATAACTCACCTCCCACTCTGCAGCTACCATCTCGCTCAGGCATAAAGGAATCAATTAACCTGTCTTTTGTGCGCTCTGTGCACAGCTTGAGCGTGTGTGAGCTGGGGGGCTAAGTGCAGACAAGCTGGAAGAAATAGAAGATCCCTGGTCAAAGGGGTCACACAGCTGCATAGAGCCTTGAGAAGAGACTAGAGACGGAGGCGTTGGGTAAAGAACGGGAGGAGGAACCGGGGAGTCCCGACTCCCTCCCCATTCCATAGTCTCCATTTTGCATAGGTAGGGCATGCCCCCAAAGAGGCAGAAGCAGGTGCAGGGGAGCCAAACAGCCCGTGAATACAATGTGGTCCGCAGAAATAGTGGATCACTGGCCGAAGGGGTCACAGAACTGCCCAGAGACATATGAAAAGTCTCCCTGAGGAGAGACTGGAGACAGAGGTGTTGGGGAAAGAACAGGAAGAGGAACTGAGGAGTCCTGACTCCTTCTCCTTTCTGAAGTCTCCATTGTGCAGGAACAGGCCACACCCCAAAGAGCCAAAAGCTGAAAAGCACACAATAGACAGCCCAAAACCACCACCCAGTGCAGGCCCGCACACTCGTGCGGAGTGGCCAGCGAGGGTTGGCGAACATGTGTGTGGACTCATGCAGGCTGGCGAGAGCTCCCGCAGGTTGGCAACGACGGGGTCTGCGATGGAGAGCACAGATCGGCGAGGGCAGGAGTAAACTGACCCACACCAGCCTGCGAGTGCTGAACGGTCTGCAGAAATAGTGGATCCTGGGCCAAAGAGGTCACAGACCTGCCCAGAGTCCCTGGAGGAGAGACTGGAGACAGGATTAACTGGAGAGTCCTGGAGCTGACTTCCTCCCATTTCCATAGTCTCCTATAGTGAGGGCAGGCAACATCCCCAAAGAGCCAAAAGCAGGGAAAGCACACAATAGAAGAGCCTAAACTGACCAGGACTGGGGGGCCCACCAGGCTTGGGCGCCAGATGACTGCCCAAGGTTGGGCGAATAAGTGCCCAGGCAGGCTGGAGATCCTATTGGGCCAGGGATCCTGTTGGGCCAGGGAGCGTGCTCAAAGAGCTGGCATGAGAGTTCAAAGCAATCCACAGAAATAGTGGATCCCTGACTGAAGGGGTCACAGAGCTGATCAAAGGATGAGTCAGAAAAGGACAATAGATTCCTGGAAAGCTCAAACAAAGGACCCAAGGTCATATAGGGTCAACAACTGACATCATCAGAGGCAGGCACAGAAAGAAAACTAAAGAAACAATAAATTAAATAAATAAATAAATAAATAAATAAATAAATAAATAAATAAATAAAAGACCTGCCTACTACCATAGAAGTTTAATTCACAAAGTTAGGAAATTTAGATGACCCAGTTGAAGAAGAAGCAAAAATAAATAAATAAACAAATAAATTACTTAACAGACTCTCACAAATATGGGAAGAAAAAGAAGTACCCCCCGAATGAGTGGAAAAGGGGACTCCCCACAGAGAGGGCTAAATGAAATAGAGGCAAGGGAACTATCAGATATGGAATTAAAAACAAGGGTTCTAGGCAAGCTCAATGAGCTTAGCCAGCTCAAAGATAACTATGACAAACTGCAGAAAAACTATCAGGATCTTACAACAAACTATATCAACTTGGAAAAGGACATAGAAACTATCAAGAAGACACAAGAGGATATGAAGAATACCATTTCTGAATTGAAGAACACAAGAAGGAATCCAAAGCAGGCTGGATGAAGCCAAGGATCGAATCAGCGAGATGGAGGATAAGGTAGAAAAAAGCTCCCAGAAAGAACAAGAAATGGAAAAAAGACTCAAAAGAATGAAGAGGCATTTAGGATATGCAGGACAACCTGAAACGCAATAATATCCGCATGATAGGCATACCAGAAGGAAAAGAAGAGGAGCAAGGGATAGAGAACTTCTTCAAAACAGTAATGATGGAAAATTTCCCCAATTTGAGGAGAAAAAGGGTCTCATGGATCCAGGAGGCATAGAGGGCCCCACTCAAGAAGGACCCAAGGAGGTCCACTCCAAGACACAACACATTAAAATGGCAACTATCAAAGACAAAGAGAGAATCCTCAAGGCAGCAAGGGAAAAGGAGAAAGTACCATACAAGGGGGCCCCGATACAGCTAGGAGCTGACTTCTCAACAGAAACACTACAAGCCAGGAGGGAATGGCAACAAATATTCCAAGTCATGAAAAGCAAGGGCCTACAACCAGGGATGCTCTACCCAGCAAGGCTCTTAATTAAAATAGAAGGGGAAATAAGGAGTTTCCCAGACAAAAGAAGGCTAAAAGAATACATCTCTACCAAAAACCAGCACTACAAGATATGATAAAGGAAGTGGTTAAAGAAGATGAAGGAAAAGAGTGAGAAAGAGAAAAACACAGGTACAAAGAGAAAAAATGAATAGGTTTCTATCAGTAATAATTCTCAATGTAAATACACTAAATGCCCCAATCAAAAGACACAGGATAGATGATTGGATAAGAAAACATGATCTACACATATGCTGCCTACAAGAGACCCACCTTAGAGCCTGAGACCTACACAGATTGAAAGGAAAGGGATGGAAAAAAATATTCCAAGCAAATGAGCATGAGAAAAAGGCCGGGGTTGCCATACTTATACCAGACAAAATAGATTTCAAAACAAAGGCCATAAAAAGAGACCCAGAGGGGCACTTTATAATACTTACAGGAAGAATCTATCAAGAGACATAAACATTGTAAACATATATGCTCCCAAAATAGGAGCCCCCAAGTTTATGAGGAAAATCTTGGATGACTTTAAAAAAGATATAGACAGCAACACACTGATAGTAGGGGATTTCAACACCCCACTGTCAAAAATGGACAGATCTTCCAAACAAAACATCAATAAGGATACTGTGGAGTGAATGATGCACTGAATCAAATAGATTTAATTAACATATATAGAACCTTACATCCCAAAGAAGAAAAATACACATTCTTTTCAAATGCTCATGGCAGTTTTTCAAAGATAGACCACATGCTAGGACACAAAGCAAGCCTCAGCAAATTCAGGAAAATTGAAAGAATACCAAACATTTTCTCGGACCACAAGGGCTTGAAACTGGAAATCAACCTCAAAGAGAAACTTCAAAAACTTGCAAACTCATGGAGACTGAACAGCACACTATTAAACAATGAATGGGTCAATAATGAGATAAGAGAAGAAATCAAAAAATTTCTGGAAACAAATGAAAATGAACAGACAACAGTCCAAAACCTATGGGACACAGCAAAGGCAGTCCTGAGAGGGAAGTTCATAGCAATACAGGCTTACCTTAAAAAGATAGAAACATTTCAAATAAAAGACCTAACACTACAACTTGAAGAACTGGAGAAACAACAACAAATAAATCCCAGAGCAAGTAGAAGGAAGGAAATAGTCAAGATTAGAGCAGAACTGAATGACATAGAGACAAAAAGAACAATTCAGAGGATCAACCAATCCAGAAGCTGGTTCTTTGAAAAGATAAATAAAATGGACAAGCCTTTAAGAAGACTCATCAAGACAAAAAGGGAGAGGACCCAAATTAATAATATCAGAAATGAAAGAGGAGAAATAACAACTGATACCACAGAAATACAAATGATCATCAGAAACTATTATGAACAATGATATGCCAAGAAATTTGAAAATCTTGATGAAATGGACAAATTTTTAGAAAAGTATAATCTTCCAACACTGAAGGAGGAAGAAACAGAAAGCTTGAACAGACCGATAACAGCTGGGGAAATTGAAGCAGTAATCAAGAAACTCCCAGCACACAAACGCCCAGGGCCGGACGGTTTCCCAGGAGAATTTTACAAAACATTTAAGAAAGAGCTAATCCCTGTACTTCTCAGACTATTCCAAAAATCCAAGAGGAGGGAAGACTCCCAGACTCTTTTTATGAGGCCAGCATCACCCTAATCCCAAAACCAGATGAAGGACCTACAAGGAAAGAAAACTACAGGCCAATTTCGCTGATGAACATAGATGCCAAAATCCTCAACAAAATATTGGCAAACCGCATTCAGCAATACATTAAAAAGATTACCCACCATGATCAAGTGGGATTCATCCCAGGGATGCGGGGGTGGTTCAATATACGCAAGTCAATAAATGTAATTCATCACATAAATAAAAGAAAAGACAAAAACCACACGATCATCTCGATAGATGCAGAAAAAGCATTTGATAAGGTACAGCACCCATTTATGATCAAGACACTCAGCAAAATGGGAATAAATGGGGCATTCCTCAAAGTAATAAAGGCCATACATGAAAAATCCACAGACAACATCATATTCAATGGGCAAAAACTAAAAGCTTTCCCACTAAGACTGGGAACATGACAAGGATGCCCACTTTTACCACTTCTTTTCAACATAGTATTGGAAGTCCTAGCCACAGCAGTCAGAGAAGAAAAAGAAATAAAAGGCATCCAAATAGAAAGGAGGAAGTTGAACTATCATTGTTTGCCGATGACATGATAGTGTACATAGAGAACCCTGCAGACTCTACCAAAAAATTCCTCAACCTAATAAGTGAATTGGGCAAAACAGCAGGATACAAAGTCAATATTCAGAAATCAAAGGCATTTATGTACACCAACAATGAAAGAGAAGAAGAAGAAATCAGAAAAAATATACCATTCGATATAGCATGAAAAAAGATAAAGTACCTAGGGATAAATTTAACCATGGAGGTAAAAGACCTGTATGCAGAAAACTATACAATATTGAAAAAAGAAATTAAGGAAGACACAAATAAATGGAAGCACGTTCCGTGTTTTTGGATTGGAAGAATTAATATCATCAAAATGTCCATACTACCCAAAGCAATTTATAGATTCAATGCAATCCCTATTAAGATACCAATGACTTATTTCACACAAATAGAACAGACATTTCAAAATTTATATGGACGATAAACGACCCTGAATACCCACAGCAATTTTGAGAAAGAAAAACAATGTAGGAAGGATCACAATACCAGACATCAAACTTTGCTACAAAGCCACTATCCTCAAAACAATCTGGTCCTGGCACAAGAACAGACCCATAGTCCAGTGGAACAGAATAGAAAGCCCAGAAATAAGCCCAGGTCTCTATGGGCATCTAATATTTGACCAAGGGGGCAGAAGCATAAAATGGAGCAATAATAGCCTCTTCAACAAATGGTGTTGGGAGAGCTGGACGGCTACATGCAAAACATTGAAATTGGATCATCAGCTGACACCATACACAAAAATAAACTCAAGATTGTTCAAAGACTTAAATATAAGTCGCAACACCATCAAAGTCCCAGAGGAGAACATTAGAAGGAAACTCTCAGATATCCCCCGCAGAAATTTTTTCACTGATATGTCTCCTGAAGCAAGGGACATAAAGGAAAGAATAAACAAGTGGGACCTCATCAAAATAAGAAACTTCTGCATGGCTAAAGAAAACATCAGCAAAATGAAAAGGGAGCCTACTGTATGGGAAAATATATTTGCTAATGATATATCAGATAGAGGTTTGATCTCCAAGATATATAAAGAACTTACTCGACTCCACTCCAAGAAGACAAATGATCCAATCAAAAAATGGGCAAAGGACCTGGGCAGACACTTTTCCAAGGAAGAGATACAGAGGGCCCAGAGACATTTGAAAGGATGCTCGGCATCACTGGCCATCAGAGAAATGCAGATCAAAACCACCATGAGGTACCACCTCACACTGGCCAGAATGGCCATCATAAACAGATCCACAAACAACAGGTGCTGGCGAGGCTGTGGAGAAAAGGGAACTCTAGTCCACTGTTGGTGGGAATGCAGACTGGTGCAGCCACAGTGGAAAGCAGTGTGGAATTTCCTCAAAAAGCTGAAAATTGAACTGCCTTTTGATCCAGTGATTCTCCTGCTGGGACTATACCCTGAGAATCCCAAAACGCCAATTCCAAAGAACCTATGCACCCCAATGTTCATAGCAGCACAATTTACAATAGCCAAGTGTTGGAAGCAACCTAAATGCCTATCAGTAGATGATTGGATCATAAAATTATGGAACATTTACACAGTGGAATACTACGCAACAGAAAGAAAAAAGAACTACTAAACTTCGCGACAGCGTGGATGGAACTCGAGAGCATTATGCTAAGCGATATAAGCCAGGGGTGAAAGACAAATACCATATGATTTCACCTATAAGAAGAACCTAACCAACAATACAAAGATCAAGGAAAATAAGACCAGCCACACTGTAAGGAAAGGAAACCAACAGATACAAGAGGGAAGTAGAGGTGAGGGGCAGGGGGAAAAGGAATGGAAAGGGCAAGTCAAGGAAGATATAGCAAGGACTCATGGACAAAACCAAAGGGGAAGAGCTGAGGGAGGGATGGAGGGAGTGGGCAAGGGAAAGTGGTGGGGGGGAGGCAGAGACAAATATATTTGAAAAAATAAATAATTTTACAAAAGAAAACAAAACAATTTTATACTACAGTATGTCTATGGAGAATATAAAATAAGATGGTATTATAGAAAATAATGGGGGAATATTTTATCAGGACTTATACAAATAGTTGATGAAGTGTTCAACTAATAGTAAAAAGGACTAATGACTGTTCTGAAATTAAGGGGCATTCTGTTTAAATGTTTTAATGATAAAGTCATATTTCCCTTTCTAATGAGCTAAAATGATTAAATCAATCATAAAAATTCAACTAAAAAAAGCTATCACCTCACAATTGTCAGAATGGCTATCATCAATAAATCAACAAACAACAAGTGCTGGAGAGGATGTAGAGAAAAACGAACACTTTTGCACTGTTGGTGAGAATGCAGACTGTTGTAGCCACTGTGGAAAGCTGTATGGAGATACCTCAAAAAATTAAAAATAGATCTGCCTTTTGACCCAGCAATCCCACTCAGGGAATATATCCAAAGGAATCCAAAACACTAATCCAAAAGAACATAAACACCCTTATGTTCACTGCAGCATTATTTACAATCGCTGAGATATAGAAGCAGCCCAAGTGTCAATGAGTAGATAAAACAGCTATGGGACATTTACATAATGGAATCTACTCGGCCATCGTAAAGAAGAAAATTTTACCCTTTGCAACAGCATGTATGGACCTGAAGAACATTATGCTAAGTTCTTCTATGAAATAAGCCAGCCAGAGAAAGACAAATACCATATGATTTCACTTATATGTGGATTCTAATGAACAAATTGAACTAATAAAATAGACTCATAGGGAACAAGATGACAGCTTGGTGGGTGGGGCTGGGGGGGAGGGATCTAGCAAAAAGAGAAAACAAAACAATTTTATACTACAGTATGTCTATGGAGAATATAAAATAAGATGGTATTATGAGGGGAATATTTTTAGGCTTAAAAGTTGATAAGTGTTCAGTATGACTCATGGACATGGACAACAGTGTGGTGATTGCAAGAGGGAGGGTGATATAAAGGGGTTACATGGTAACAAGAAAAATACAATATTTCTTTAAATTTCTTCAGATGAACACCAGAAAATATGTACAAGAAAGATTATAACAGCATTAGTTGTGATAGGAAAATAATGGAAACAAGAGAATCATAAAAAGACAATGAGTAAATTATTTTGATATGTTCACAGAAAAGAATAAGGATTGAAAATTAATATGCTAGTGTTTTCATGTGAACATAGAAATATCTCAAAAATGTATGGTAGATTGAAAAAGGCAAATACAGAAGAATTCATATAGTATGATGCCTTTTATCTGGATTTCATAACAACAAAAATTAACAATATTGTGTTTATATTATATATATAAATTTGGGAAATCAAGGGCATAGTAAACATAAAATGTAGGGGAAGGGTCAAGTCAAGGAACATATATAAAGGACCCAAGGACAAAGTCAACTGTTGGGGGGAGGGAGAATTGAATTGGGCAGTGGGGGGTGGATAGGACAGAGGAGAGTAATTGGGGGAAAATAGGGACAACTGTAATTGAACAATAAAAAATATTTTAAAAAAGTTTTTAAAAATTTAGAATACCATGTACTCTTGAAGGAGGGAGTGAAGTATGAAAGAGCAAGGACCAGTATAGAAGGGGGTACGATTGTATTGGTAATATTATTTTCCTTAAAGTTGGTAGAGGGTACACAGGTATTTGATTTATCATTTTTAATGTATCAATTAATTCATTATATTTCCCTTTTATAATTGTGATATTTCATAACTTAAATAAAAGTAACACAACAAAGAAAGTAAATTATCCTATTTAAACAAAGCAAGAAGATTAAATTAACTTAATAAAACTAGATATCAGCCACTTTGATGTCTGTATATTAAAAAGAGGATATAGGAGATCAAGATGGCAGAGGAGTGAGTGGAAGTCACACTGCCCTCCTCCCAGGACCAACCTGGAATTACAACTAAAGCGGGGAGAAATCACCTGGAACAATCGACTGAACAATAGCGAGAGAGAAGCCTTGTAACCTCGGAGACAGAAGAATCGGCTTTAGCTCAATCTAACTGGTAAGGAGTGCGGTAGAGACATGAGAAGGCAGGCTGGGTGCCCACAAGTGACAGCACCAGAAGAATATTGTAATGGTCAGTTGGATCCCCCTGAGAAGAGTGGGGTTTAAACCAAAAGCACGGATCTCTAGCCCACAGCACCAGAGTCCAAAAAGTACACAGAAAACAGCAAGCTGCGAAAAGCAGCGGGGTTGCTCTCTGCCAGAGACAGGCGTCTGGAGACACAAAAAGTCTTCTAAAGGGCCAACACAAAATTTTTATTTGCAGCTGCTTAGCCTGGTCTCTGGCAAAGGAAGGGGCAGAGTGGGCTAGTGGTACCTGAGGAGAGACTGGAGAAGGAGGCTTTGGGGAGAGAACTGAGAGAGTAGCCGGCAGGATCTCAGTGCTGACTCATCCCCCATGCGGCAGCAACTGTCTTGCTCAGGCAGAGCCCACTCCCCCTGAGCGGTTCCAGCATCAAAGGACCCAATAACCCCACCCCCAGGTGGGATTCCACCCCACCCTGTGCTGTCTAAGCTGCCTGCTGAGTGCAGAGTGGCAGCCACAGACAGGAGATCCTTGGCTAAAGGGGATGCAGAGATGTCTGGAGACACTTGAGGAGAGACTGGGGAAAGAGGCTTTGGGGAGAGAATGGAGAAAGTAGCCGGTGGGATCCCAGTGTGGACTCCTCCACCAAAAGCAGCAGTGGAAAGGACCCAATAACCCTGCCCCTAGGAGGGACTCTGCCCTGCCTGAGCCGTCTAAGGCACCCTGCTGAGTGCAGAGTGAATAGATTAACAGCTGAAGGAGACAGCCACAGACAGTAGATTTCTGGAAGTCTCAAACAGACTGCCTAAGGTCAGACAGGGTCAACATCTGTCATCACCAGATGCAGATCCAGAAAGTAAAAACAGTGGTCTCCAACCAGAGAATTTCATATCACAAAATCATGAAATCAAGACAGATCAACTTAAGAATCAGAATCAGAAGAGTCTCACAAATAATGGGAAGACAAAGAAATAAGCCCCACTCAAAGGGAAAGGAAGAATCCTCAGAAAGAGAACTAAATAAAATTGAGGCAAGTACACTATCAGATATTGAGTTCCAAACAAGAGTCCTAAGGACGCTCAGTGAGCTCAGAATTACAAAAATCTACAGGGAAACTACGAGGAACTTACTGCAAACTATATCAGCATGAAAAAGGACATAGAAACTATCAATAAGAGACAAGAGGAAATGAAAAGTACAATTTCTGAATTGAAGAACACAGTAGAAAGAATCCAAAGAAGGCTAGATGAAGCTGAGGACAGAATCAGCGAGCTGGAGGATAAAGTAGGAAAAAAAGCTCCCAGAAGGAGCAAGAAAAGGAAAAAAGATTCAAAAAGAATGAAGAGGCATTGAGGGAAATACAGGGCAACCTGAAATGTAATTATATCCATATAATAGGGATACCAGAAGGAGAAGAGGATGAGGAAGGGCTAGAGAATCTATTTGAAAAGGTAATGATGGAAAACTTCCTTAAGTGGAGAAGAGAAAAAGTCACACAAGTCCAGGAAGCACATAAGACCCCATTCAAGAGGAACCCAATGAGGCCCACTCCAAGACGGATCATCGTGAAAATGGCAAACATCAAAGACAGAGAATCCTAAAGGAAGCAAGGGAGAAAGAGGTAGTAACATATAAGGGAGCCCCAATATGGCTAGCATCTGACTTCTCAACAGAAACACTGAATGCCAGAAGGGAATGGCAAGAAATATTCCAAGTCATGAAAAGCAAAAGCCTGCAACCAAGACTGCTCTACCCAGCAAGGCTCTCTTTTAAAAGGGAATTAAAAGGGAAGGCAAAATAAGAAGTTTTCCAGACAAAAGAAGGCTAAAAGAATAAACCTCCACCAAACCAGCACTGCAAAATATGCTAAAGGGACTGCTTTAAGATGAAGAAAAAGTTTCTATGAATACCCAGTTCCTTTCAAAGTTGCCAATACTTGATATTATCAATATTTTTAATCCTCATTAATCTGATTGTGACAATGATGTTATTTTAATTGTTCCTTTACTATGTGTTGAAACTAAACCTGTTTAGTATATTTCTTGCCTATTTCTACTATTTTTTAATAAAAGCTTTAAATGACTTTTTGGTATTCTTTATCCATTTATTGATTAAAGGTTTGTAGAAATTTTTTTCCCTAAAAAAACCCCTTATTAATCATGTTTTAAATGTGTTGCAAATACTTTCCTATTCTATTCCTTGTCCTTTAACTTTTTTAATATGTATATTACTATATAGTTAAATGTTTAATATAGTCATATTGTCAATATTTACTTTATAGCTTCTGGGTTTCAATATTTTACTTCAGGTCATGAAAAATATTAGTTCTGTTTTCTTCTAAAACTCCTTAGATTCTACATATTGATTTTTAACTCACCTGAATATTTCTTGTATAATGTGTGAAATAGGGTTCTATATTTGTTTTATTTCAATTAACAGTGGTCCATGCACCTTATTTGTTGAATAAGCCTTATTTTACCCATTGATTTGAAATATCAACTTAATCATATATTATATTGTTATACAGATATATACATTTGTCTCTAGAATGTTCATTATACTTCATTGATCTTCTTGATTATTTATGTGCTGATGTCATGTTGGTTTAATTGCTGAGACTTTATAAAGGTTTTAAATTTTTTTAATATTTTATAATTAATTTTGATATTTAAAAAATAAATAAAACCAATTTGCATTTAAAAAGAAAGAATGAGAGAGAGATGGAACTCTTGTGACAACATGGATGGAAGTGGAGAATATTAAGCTAAGTGAAATAAGCCAGTTGATGAAAAACAAATACCATATGACCTCACCTATAAGTGGATTCTATTCAACAAAATAAACTAATGAACAAAATATACCACAGGCACAAAAACATGGAGCAGACTGAAAGTGACCAGAGGGGATGGGGAAGGAGGACCATGGTGGAAAGAAGGGGAAGGGACTAGACAAAGAACATGTATGAATGACCCATGGACATGGACAACAGAGTGGGAATTGACTGTGGGAGTGGGGGGCGGGTGTGGGATGAGTTCAGGGGGTAAATGGGGAAAAAATTGAGACAACTTTAATAGAATAAACATGATTTATAAATAAAAATAATAAAATTTAGAAAAATAAAAAGAGGATATAAGAAAATGTTATGAAAGATACATGAAATATATTGAAAGAAGAAATCCTTGTTCATGTTCTGAATTTTTTCCACTTTAGTAAAATTTCACTATTATATGTAATTTAATAGGTAATATAATAATTATAATTAACAAGCTAGGAGATTTATTGCTCCTGCATTAAAAATCAGGTCACTTGAATAGGCAGTTGTTTTACTACATTCTGTAATCCAATAATAAAGTGTATCATTGTTTTGATTATTGAGTCCTAATATTGAATTCTTATTTAGTTCCTTAAAATTTAAATCAATACATCCCTGGACAGTCCTTACTTTATTTATTTTGTTTGAGATTATTTATCCTGAGCATAGTTTTCTGCTCTGCTTTATGAGCTCTTTATATCTTATTTTATATTTCTAAACATAATTATGTACTGAACTATATAACTTAAAAGTAGCATATAGTAGTGAAGAACATAAGCTATGGTCCTACCTCCTGCATTCAGCCTTTGCAAAGTCATTAAGCTCTATATGCCTCTGCTTCCTTATCTGTAAAATGAGAATAACAGCATCACCACCCACATGGGATTGTTGGAAGATTAAGAGAATTAATATGTTGAATATGCAAAGTGCTTAAATACTGCCTGGTAAATAGTGAGTACATATATAAGTCTTAGCTATTATTGTTGATGTTAGCAATAGTAGTGGTATGAGCAGTATAAACAACTTCCAGAATATTCCAAGAGTCACAGTGTTGTCTTAGTAGTTAAAAATTTTGAAGAACAGAAATATTCAGTTAAATTAATATATCTAGGAATTATATGTTTGGTATATCTAGGAACATACATATATTTAGCTAATAATGATATATTTTTAGACATACAAATCTAACTAAATATTTCAGTTCTTTGATATTTCTAACTACTAAATTAACACAGATGCTCGAGACATCCAGTTTGCATACTTTGACCTGTATTTTCCCATTTATTTTTGTTATCTAACTTCTCTGAGAAAAAAGAGAGGGAGGGAAAAGGAGAAAAGGATAGAGAAGTAGTAAAGAAGAGACTTTCATATGTTGTTTCTATTTCATGTAACAACATGAATAAATATTTGAAAAATTATCTTATTTAGGGAACTGATAGAATAATTTGGCTTTTCAACATGACAGATCTTCTAAACACAATCTGAGTATGTTTATAATCTGAAATAAGCCATTGTCATAGCAGTGATTTATAAAGTCATATAATACGTTTTCAAAGAATACTATATTATACATGGTCCTCAATATGACCTTGAAATTTTTCGTGTGAGAAATTCTCAAGATGAGCAAACCAGGATGTGAGATTTTAAAGCAGATTTTATAAATACAGTTGATCTTTTCAAGATAACAGTCTATATTATGTTTCATATATGTTTCCTAGAATAAAACCATCTTCACATGCGAATAAACACTAAATAACATATTAAATTTCATATGTGCCATTTTACATGAGCTGAGCTATAAGCTTGCATCTAAGTACTTAGATACACTTGACAAATGTGCGTGGTCATTGCACTAAAGGACCTGTATGGTTTTCCATTGCACACAAGGCTCCGCATGGCTGCTGCAAACCTTTGGAAGGGATTAGGCCCAGAGCCTGGAACATTGCCTACCTTTTTTCCCAAGTGCTTTCTACAGTGTGTGGCCACCATAACAGTCTCATGTATGAGAACAAATGTTAATTGGATGAATAAATGTAGAATCATTCATTTGCCTATTTTACTAAGGGAGTGGTTTTTAATGCCAATACATGTTGAAATAATTGAAGGTAATTTTGAAAAATACCGAAGCCCCAGTGCCAGCTCCAGAGCTTTAATTGTTCTGGGATATGGCACTGGTGGCGGTAACTTTTGAAGTATTCCAGTGAGTCAAAGGAACAAACAGGGTGAAGAATTACTAATCTAAGGTGTGTAGAAACAATGTGTATGGTACTACCATGCAGATTATTTAGAAATGTTTTCTTTTCAATAGCAGAGGCCAAAAACAGATATTTGCCTAAGAAGATATTAAATTGGCTTATCTGAAATAAACTTATAAACTATTGCTATTAATATAGAAGATTGACATGATATGCTAAATATAGGGTGTTAGGAATACAGCCAATTTTCAATATGGCAAATTTATTTATTGAAGTTATTTCACATAAATATGCCATTCTCATGAAGTCATCTCTGGTAGCTCCATGTCCAAAGTATTACTAATTGAAAAGGTGCTTAGACCAAAGGGGGAAAATTATGCTACATTTAGTGAGTGGTGTCTTTAAGCTCATATCTAATCAAATAATAAAGTGTTAAATTAGTAATTTTTCTAAGAAGTTTCTTGTACTTAATGTAAAGATTTTTTTAAGTTCTTTTCCTCTCTCTGTGAGCTTGAAAGCTCTGAAACTTAAAGGATAGGACACATTCAAGGTTAGAATGATCAACAAAACATAGAAACTCCTCCCATAACAACACTGTAGTGTTAGCCCTGACCATTCTGCTTGTTTCTAAAAGCGTATTTCCAGAATAAGAAGGCAAAAGAGAAATGGTGTGCGTAAAAGAAAGGCAATAATAAAATAAAATATGCCTGAACTTAGATCTTTAAGTAGAAAGGGCCCCCTCTGGGTGCAGAGCATGAATATTGATACAAAGTGTGCACTTACACATATCCTAGGAAAATTCTGAATTGCAACCACAAAAGAAATTCCATAAAAGTTGTATAGAAAAATAAAATATGTATCTAAAAGGAAAGAATATTGGGCTATCTTTATATTCTCATCAGCAAGATTAATGCTAGAAAACAATGGAGCAATATTATAGAGTTGTGCATAAAAAAGATCGTGGCCAGGAGCATATACCCAGACAAATTTTGTCCATGCACATAGGCACAAAGAAAGGCACATTCATTCAGACACATCACGATTCAGAAAATATAGCACTCAGTCAACTTTTTGAAAATATTTCTTGAGAGAGTATTGTGAAGAGACAAAGTAAATAAAAATATCAGCATTGTTCTCAGCAGAATATTTTGAAATTCTTAAAAGAGAAACATACAATCTTATGAACTGGAATAGGAAAAGATCTACAATTTATTAAGGAAAAGGGTTTATGTTAAAACAGTAAGTCTGTTATCATTCATTTTGGAGATATAGATGAAACAGATACCATCTGAAGACTGGTATAGTCAGTGCTTTTCTTTTTCAAAGGGAAAGAAAGATAATAGAGAATAATATCTGACACATTGGCAGACATCTGCTTTATTTTTAAAATCCCATCCATCTTGAGTATTAATAAATACAGCTTCATGTCTGCCCAGACTGGAGTAGTAGCTCTGAGATTCCCTATGAAGTTTGGGTCAGGGAAGCCATTCTTTGGCCCAGCCTAGATTACCAGAGCTCTGATTTTGGGGTTTAGGGACAAATCTCCCACCACATGTTGCTTTTGTTTGCATCATGGTACATCTCTCCCTCTCAGGGACCTTGGAGGAAGGGTTGTGGAGGTTGAATAAAGCATCCAAACATGATCAAAGCCCTCTCCAAAACTGTTATAATGTCATCTTAATGCCATCATATCGTGGCACCCTGGCATAGGCCAGCTACCTAGCCTACTCCACATTTGAGGCTGGTGGGAAAGACGTCTTGGCCTCACCAAACTGTGTTCACATTGATTTATTTTCAGACCAGCAGACAATGGTGAAAAGATTAGTCATAAACTTTAAGATAAAAGTGAGAGTCTACATAGACTTTTTATCTTTGTAATTTTTCATTCAAATAAGACTGCAGTTGCTCGTCAAATGCCATCTTCACAGAGCTAAGAACCAGCCATATCATAGTCCTGACTGCATTTTACCCTCAGTTTTAGGCTAAGAGAGGATCCCACAAGGGTATAACATTTTCTGCAGCAGACTTGCAAGGCCTAGCATACACACAGCTTCTTACTATGAGATACCAATTCTCAGCTCCTTTACTAATTTTTTCAGAATTAGCAAAGAAAGTTACACTTCTTCATGCATATCCCAAAGCAGTAACCTAAAAACAAAAATCTATGAAAATGTAGATATTTATTGCATTTTATTTATAATGATAAAAACTAGTTTAAAAATGTAAAAATATTTATGCAAATTATGACATTTCCACTCCGTGGAACATTATATTGTCACTAAAGTCATAATTATAAAAATTTATCATATTTTAGAAATATTTTTGACATAATTTAATGAAAAAAGGAGAAATAATAGTACAAAACTGCATCTACCCTTATCATTTTAATTTTGCAAAATAGTTATTCAAATACACAATAACCAAAAGAACGTGGAAATATGAGAATTGCTCTTATTTTGAAAAAAACAGTATTTTGAATATTATTATTTCAGTTGTTTCATTTTACATTTAGTAGTCCATTATTTTTGCTCAGATATCTGTCTAATAAAAGCTTTATAAATTGTGAATACATCCTATATAAAGTCATTTTGATAGATGTATGCAACAATGCATTTAAAATGCAAGTCCTACTTCTCAAATTTATGTTTTTATGTGACTAATGGAAGACACACACAGTATATGTAATTTTTGTAAACAGTTAAGGGTTAGGCACTCTCAGAACTAAGAAAGAAATACTTAAAATCCATTTTTAAAAGAGAATAACACCTATAAGTGGAAGTCATCTTCAGACAAAATTCCTAGGTTAATGCAAGGAAAACAGGACTTAATTCTATTTGAATGTAATGTTTTAAAATTAACTTACCAAAAAGATACCTAAAGAAAGAAGGAATCAGCAGAAGAGGTTTATTTAGTATGAAACCATGGAAAAATGAGATCAGCGAGGGAGAATTTAGTGATATCCATCCAGTACTGTCCTGGGGAAAAGAACTATTCTAGCAAGGGGAAGAATATGTTCCTAAGACAGGCCCAGTCCCACAGTGGAGGAGGATGCATACAAATATCACCAGGGAAGGCCAATAGCTACCAAGGTTTTTAACTCATTGAAAACTTTTTTTTCACATTTAATATTATTTTGTATTAGTTTCAGGTATACAGTACAGTGGTTAGACAACCATATACTTTACAAAGTGCCCCCTCGCCATTTTTCCAGTGTAGACCTGTCACTATAGATAGTTATTACAATATTATTGACTATACTCCCTAAGCTATACTCTAAATTCCCATGTCCATTTTGTAAGTAACAATTTGTACTTTATCTCTTCAACTTTTTCACCCAGTCCCCCAAACTCCCTCCTCCCTGGTAACCATTAGTCTGTTCTCTGCATCTATGAGTCTCTTTCAATTTTGTTCATTTATTTTGTTCTTTAGATGTATCGTCAAAGTGAAATCATTCAGTATTTGTCTTTCTCTGACTCGTTTCACTAAGCATAATGCCCTCTAGGTCCATCCATGCTAACACAAATGGTAAGATTTCATTCTTTATAATGATTGAGTAATATTCCATTGTATATATGCACCATCACATTTTATTCACTCATCTATTGATAGGCACAAGTCCATATCTTGGCTATGGTAGATAATGCTGAAATGAACATAGGGGTAAATATATGTTTTTTAAAATTAGTGGGTTGAGTTTCTTTGAATACATACCCAGAAGTTGAATTACCGGATCATAAGGTAGTTCTATTTTTAATTTTTTAAGGAAGCTCCATACTGTTGTTCACAGTGGCTGTACCAATTTGCATTCCCACCAACAGTGCGTGAATGTTCCTTTAACTCCATATCTTCACCAACACCTTTTGTTTGTTGATTTATTGATGATAACCATTCTGACAGCTGTGATGTGATGTCTCTTTATGGTCTTAATTGGCATTTCTCTCACAATTAGTGACATTGAGGATCTATTGATTATGTGTCTGTCCTCCTTGGAGAAGTCCTCTATTCATTTTTAACTGAATATTTGGGATATTTTGTAGTAAATTATATGACTTCTTTATAAATTTTGGGTATTATCCCCTTATTGAATATATTATTGGCAGATATCTTCTCCCATTCTGTAGCTTGTCTTGTAGTTTTGTCGATGGTTTCCTTTGCTGTGTAAAATCTTTTTATTTTGATGTAGCCCTGTTAGTTTATTTTTTCTTATGGTTCCCTTTCCTAAGGAGATAAATCAGAAAAAATACTGCTAAAAAATGTCAGCAGTGTTACTATCCATGTTTTATGATTTTGAGACTTACATTTAAGTCTTTAATACATTTTGAGTTTATTCTTGTATATAAAGTACAAAGGTGGTATAGTTTTATTCTGTAGCATGTATCTGTTCAATTTTCCCAGCAACATTTATTGAATAGTCTGTCTTTACCCCATTCTAAGTTCTTGCCTTCATTGTCATATATTAAATGACCATATAAGTGTGGGTTTATTTCTCGGCTATTCTGTTCCATCAATTTATGTGCCTGTTTTTACACCCAATACCATGCTGTTTTGATTAAGATAGCCTTGTTAGCATAGTATGATATCAAGTAGTGTGATTCCTCCAGCTTTGTTCTTCTTTCTTGAGGTTGCTGTGGCTACTTGGGATATTTTGTGGTTTCATAAAAATTTTTGGATTATTTGTTCTAGGTGTATGAAAAATGTCATTGGTATTTTGATAAAAATTGCATTGAATCTATAGATTGCTTTGGATAGTATGGAAATTTAAATGATGTTACTTCTTACTATCCATGGGCATGATATATGCTTCCATTTATTTGTAACTTCTTCCATTTGTTTCTTCAGTTATTAAACTTTCTGAGTATAAGCCTTTTACAAGTTTTTGGTTAAATTTATTCCTAGATTTCTCTTGTAATGCAATTGTTAATAGGATTGTTTTCTTAGATTTTCTTCCTGATAGTTCATTTTCCATGTGTAAAAATGCAACCCATTTCTGAACATGTATTTTATATCCTGCTTCTTTACTGAATGTATTTATCAGTTGTAGTAGTTTATTGGTGGAACCATTAGGGTTCTCTATATACAGTATCATGGCATCTGGAAATTGTGACAGTTTTACATATTCCTTTCCAATTTGAATGTGTTTTATTTCTCCTTCTTGTGTAATTTCTGTGACTTGAAGTTACAGTACTAATTTAAATAAGAGTGATGAAAGGTGGACATCCCTATCTTGATCCTGAACTTAAAAGAAAAACTTTCAGTTTTTCATCAATGAGTATGATGTTAGCCTTGAGTTTGTCATATATAGGTTTTATTATGTTGAAGTTCATTCCCTCTATCCCCACTTTACCAAGAGTTTTTATCATAAATTGGTGCTGGATTTTATCAAATGCTTTTTCTGCATCTACCAATAGAATCATATGATTTTTAACCTTTACTTGGTATGTGGTATAACACATTAATTGATTTGCAGAGATATTGTATCAACCTTGCATCTCAAAAATAAATCCTACTTGACGATGGTGTATAATCTTCTTAATGTATTACTGAATTAGGTTTGCTAATATTTTTGTTAAAGATTTTATCCTCTATGTTCATCAGGAATATTGGCCTATAATTTTCTTTCTTTGTAGTGACCTTATCTGATTTTGGAATCAGTATGATGCTGGTCTTGTAAAATGAGCTTCAGAATCTTCTCTCCTCTTGAATTTTGGAACAGAGTGAGAATAATAGGTGTTACTTTTTTTTTTTTTTTTTTGGAATGTTTGTTAAAATTCAATTGTGAAGCCATCTCATCCAGATCTTTGGTCAGGAGTTTTTGATTACTGATTTGATTCCATTAGTAGAACACAGTCTGTTCAGATTACCTGTTTCTTCTTGATTCAGTTTTGAAAAATTGCATGTTCTTAAAAATTTAACCATTTTTCCCACATTGTTCAATATTTTGGCATGAAGCTGTTCATAATATTTTCTTATATTCCTTTGTACTTCTGTAGTGTCTGCTGTTACTTCTCTTTTATTTCTCATTTTGTTTATTGGAGTCTTGTCTCTTTTTCTTGAAGAATCTAGTTAAAGGTATATCAATCTTGTTTACCTTTCAAAGAGCCAGCTTTTCTTTTTATTTTCTTTTGTATTATTTGATAAACTCTATTTCATTTATTTCTCTTTTGGTCTTTGTTTGTTGTTCTTTTTCTAGTTTCTTTGGTATAAGGTTATATTGTCTGTTTGCAATTTTTCTTATTTTTTGAGGTTGGCCTGTGTTGCTATGAATTTCCCTCTCAGGACTGCTTTGCTGTGTCCTATAAGGTGTTCTGTTTTCATTTTTATTTGTGTCTCAAGGTTTCTCTTGATTTTCTCCTTGCTGTCATTGTTACTCATTCATTGTTCAGTAACATGTTATTTAGACCCCATGTTTTTCTGTATTTTTTCAGAATTTTTTCTTGTAATTGATATCTAGTTTCAGATTATTGTGGCTGGAGACAATGCTTGATATGATTTCAATTTTGTTAAATTTATTGAGACTTCTTTTGTGCCCAAACATGCGGTCTATCCTCAAAAATTTTCCAGGTGCCCTTGAAAAAATGTATATTCTGCTACTTTAGGGTGAAATGCTCTGAAAATATCAATTAAATGTATCTATCCTAGTGTGTCGTTTAATTCTGCAGTTTTCTTGTTGATTTCTGTCTAAAAGATCTATTTTTTATGTCAATGATATGTTAAAATCATTTATTAGACTGTATTAGTGTCTATCACTCCCTTTATATCCATCATTATTTGCTTTATATATTTAGGGACTCCTACGTTGGGTGCATAAATGTTTCCAAGGATTTTATTCTCTTGTTGGATTGGTCCCACTTTATCATTATGTATTGTCCTATCGTCTATTATTATAATCTTTGTTTTAAATTCTATTTTGTCTAAGTATTGCTATCCTAGATATTTTTTGTTCTTAAATATATTTTTATTTTTTTAAATTGATTTTATTGTTCAAAGACATTTGTCTCCATTTTCCTGCCACCACCTTCCCCCCTAACCCCCTTCTCCCCGACTCCCCTACCCCCTTAATCCTTCCCCACTTTGGCTTTGTCCATGGGTCCTTTATACATGTTCCTTGACTTGACTCTTCATCTTTCCATTTTCATGAAATATCTGTTTCCATTCCTATACTTTCAGTATGGTGTCATTCCATCTGAAGTAAGTCTCTTGTAAATAGCATATATATGGGTCTTCTTTAAAATCTATTCAGCTACCCAGTGTCATTTGATTGGATAATTTAATCAATTTACATTTAAAATAATTATTGATAGCTATGCATTTATTGCTATTTTGTTATAGAATTTATGGTCATTTTCATTCTTTCTTCTTCTTAAAGAAATTCCTTTAACATTTCGTGTTATACTCATTTGGTGGTGATGAACTTCTTTAGCTTTTTCTTGACTAGGAAGCTCTTTATTTATCCTTCAGTTTTAAGTGATAGTCTTTCTGGGTAGAGTAGTTTTTGTTGTAAGTCTTTGCTTGTCATCACCTTAAATATTTTGTGTCAATATCACTTCTGGACAAAATATTGCTGTTGAGAAGTAGGCTGACAAGTCTATGGGAGCTTCCTTGTAGATAAACAATTGTCTTTTTTTTTTGCTGCTTTTAAGATTCTTTGTTTTTAAACTTTGACATTTTAATTACAGTGTATCTTGGTGTGGTCCTGTTTTGGTTCCTCTTGTTTGGGATTCTCTGTACTTTGTGGACCTGTGTGTCTTCTTCCTTCATCAGGTTAAGGAGGTTTTCAGTTATTATTTATTCAAACAAGTTTTCAAAGCTTTGCTCTCTTTCGTCTCTTACTTCCATAGTGGAAATGTTGTTATGCTTTATTTTGTCCCAGAGATCTCTTAAGCTATCCTCCTTTTTTAAAATCTTTATTCCATTTGCTGCTCTGAATGCATGTTTTCTGCTACTTTGTCTCCCAAATTGTTGATTTGCTCCTCTGATTCATCTTATCTGCTGTTGTTTCTATCTAGTATACTCTTCATTTCAGATATTGTATTCATTTCTGACTGGTCCTTTTTTGTGGTTTATATGTCATTTTATATTCTTACTATTCCTTTGTTTAAGTTTTTAGTAAGATCATCCATTCTTTCCCTAATTTCCTTGAACATTCTTACAACCGTTGTTTTGAACTTTGTATCTGATAGATTGCTTGCCTCCATTTCATTTTTTTTTTTCTGGGGAGTTCTCCTTTCTTTCATTTGGGGCATATTTCTTTGTCTCCCCATTTTGACTGCTCTCTGTATTTTTCTCTGCATATTAGAAATATCTGCTGTTATCTCCTAGTGTTGGTTTAATGGCATTATGCTGTAGGCATCCTGTGGGGCTCAATGGCACAGTCTCCATGATCACCTGAGCTAGTTGCTCCAGGTATGTCCTTTGTGTGGGTTATATGAGCCCTCCTGTTGTAGTTGAGTCTTGATTGTTTTGGCTCATTTGTGGGTGGGTTGACTGTGAAATTGGTCCTGATCACAGTGTAGGAGTTGCTGTCTGGATGCTGACGTCATGAAATGGAATTCCCCCAAGCAGGGTTGGAGGCTTGCTGAGATATCTCTCTTTCTTGGGATGTGCCACTTGTGCTCTGAAGCCCACCACTGGGTATGGTGGTCCTGGGGCCTCTTGGTAGGTCAGTGTTACCTGTGACTGGCCCTGGGCTGCCTGTTAGAAACTATAAAGTGATCCTGGTTGGTGGCTGCCTTTGTTGAGCCTGGATGCACATGGGAGGGAACAAGCTGCAAACCAAGTCTGGTTTCCACCAGTAATGAACCTGGAGCAAGGCAGCAAAATACCCAGGGCACTCCGAAATTTACCTGTGCCTGCTGGATGCTTATTAGGCTTGGTCACTGAAAGAGCCTGTGATCTCATTGCCAACTTTAACTCCCTGCCAACAAGTAGCTGACTAATAGTCTTAATAACTTTAATAAAAGAAGTATGCCCTTAAATTTGCTGGAAACATTCTGATCAAGGTAAACTTCTGTTATTATACTCTGGTTTCTCTTCAGATCATATAAATCTTTCGCCTTTTACTTCTGTTATTTTTCACTGAGTAATAATGAACTAACAGTTTGCTCAATATGGCAGTCTAGTTCTTATAAGCCACCTAAGGAGGACATGTCCTCCTAGGGTGCTGACAACATGAGACTCTACACATGTAAAGCTGAGGATCGAACACTTGAGAGAAGTGGCTACTCTGAAATCACTCTGCTTTTCTTTGCCTTGCCTTATGGCCAGAATATTTCCTTAAATACCACCATGCTTTTCTCCCTTCAAAATGCAACTTCACTCACAATGATCCAGAAAGTAGAGTAGGTTGAATCAAGTGGTAAAACAGAGAAACTGAAAATCAATGGTGCAGACTTAGAAGAAGGAAGGTCTGTTCCAGTTGAAGCATTGGGAATAGATGGAGCATGACTGATGGGGTTGGGGCGGTGCAGATGGAGGGAATTCTTATAAAACTTTGGGAGAAGTTAACATTAGAGATAAGCTTTTAAAGATGAATGAGCTTTTGCTATGTTGAGAGAAAACAAAATTTCATTTCAAGTAGTTGGGGGAAAGGTAGATAGTAATTACATGTGCAGTGCCTTATGGGGGAAAGGCACTGCCGCTGGGTATTGCAACCACAACCAGAACATCCTGCTAGAGAATCCAGCTTAAAATGTAGAGACAAATGTGGTAAAATTAGAAGTACAGCCACAGAAAGCACAAATGCATGAAATTCCAATATCTAAAGTAGATTGCAATCTACTGTTTGGAAAACACAGAAATATAAGGAATACGCTGAACTGACCTCAAAACATAAAAGATATAAGTTGCTCTTCTCACTGTAAGGTTTGCCAAAATGCAACTGGTATTTTCAGAATTTGTCACCAAACACGAGAAGAGAAAGAAGTACATTGTTGGTCCCTGAGGAGTTTTGGTACAAAATAATTTCTCAATATAAAATATACTCTCATGTACTCAAATATACATGCATTCAAACTGGAAACTATATTCTTATTAAAATGTGTTTAGTGGATGAGAAGGAATACATTATAACAGTAATACATTGTCTTTATTTGGTAGCATTATTTTTAATGATTTTTTAATTGAATGTTTTTGAAAAGAATTACAAAGTTCCAAAAAGAAGCAAGTATAGTAGAAGTAACATTTTTTAACTTTTTGAGGATAAGTTGCCAACCTGATTTCCTATCTATTTCCCTGAAACTTTGGTCTGTGTTTCATACAAAGATATTCTTCTATATACCAACAATACAATTTAAAAAACCAGAAAATTAACCTAAATACATTACTGCCATCAGACTACATTCAGTGTTTGTCCCATGTTGCAATATTTTATTTTATACTAGTTTTATTATATTAATTTTAGGTGCATAACATAATAATTCAATATTTGCATTTATTGTAAAATGATCACCACAATAATTCTAGTTAACATTTATTACTGCACATAAATTTTTTATTGTCCTGAGAAATTTTAAGATCTACTCTCAGTAACTTTCCAATATACAGTATAATATATATTATTCAATATATAGTTGTCACACTGTACATTATATCATCAAGACACTTATTTTATAACTAGAAGTTTGTACCTTTTTAAACCCCTTTACCAAGCTCCCCTTTCCTGCATTTAGCAAACACCAATCTGTTCTCTATATCTATGATTTTTACTTTTATGTTTTGTTTGTTTGTTTTTTAAGTCTACATGTAAGTGAGATTATTTGGTATTTGCCATTGTCTGATTTATTTCACTTAACATAATACACTCAAGGTCCATTCATGTTGTCACGAATAGCAGGATTTCCTTCTTTTATGACTGAATAATATTCTATTGTATATATATATGTATATACATATATATGTGTATATGTATCACATCTATATATGCTACATGCATATATACACATATATGTGTGTATATATATAGTATCAAATCTTCTTTGCCTGTTCTTCCATCAATTGACACTTAGATTGCTTTCATACCTTGTTTATTGTAAATGATGCTGCAGTGAACATGAGCGGGCAGATATGTTTTCCTGTTAGCGTTTTTATTCCTTTAGGGTAAATAATCAGAAGTGGAATTGCTGGGTCATATGGCTGTTCTATTTTTAATTTTTTGAGGAATCCCCATGCTGTTTTCCATAGTGACTGCACCAATTTACATTCCCAACAGTGCATGAGGATTACCTTTTCTGCACTTTTTTGCCAACACTTATTTCTTGTGTTTTCAGCAATAGATATTTTAACAGGTGTGAGGTGATATCTCATTTTGGTTTTGATTTGCATTTCCATGCTGATTAGTGATACTGAGTGACTTTTCATGTACTCTTAGGCCATGTATCTGTATTGGAAAAATGTCTATTCAGACCTTCTCCCCATCTATTAAGCAGATTTGTTTTTGCTATTGAGTTGCAGATTATTCATATTATACAACAAAATATATCCATATGTTGAGCTAGATATAATGCTCATATTTATTAGATAACTGTCAGTTGTATCCTCTATCTGACATTTGGGAGACTTAGACCCATATTTACAGATAATATTGAAGTTATTTGAATGCCAAGTTAGCAGTTGTTAAATTATACATTATTCAATTTCCATGTTACAGATTTTGTAATGTTATACCCCTCAACTACATACATATGTACATAAGCATATAGACACACAAATACATATATGTGCACATATATATACCATGTTATATATGCTGAAGCATCAACTTAGGGAGTTCATAAATCTTTTCCAGTGTGTCCTTCCTTCTCAGTAGCTAAATATACAAAATCAATGTACTGAAATAAATTTCCCATTAAGGATATCTTGCTAATTAAACATTTGTAATATATAAGCCATGAGTTCTGCTCTAACAAGTGTCTATGATTTTGAGGTGTAACTGCAAACACCAAGAAGATTTCGCTGTCTCAATGTGTAATATGTCTTAGCTCATTGTTCTTCCATTGAATCAATGCCTAGCATGTGTATAGACTCACCCTGACGCTTGAGCAGAGCATTTTATGCTCAAGCATGAGTGTAATTCTCTGTCCGAAGCCACAGATATTTCTTGTAATATATAGAACACTAATTTTAATCTGTCACACACAAAACTCTATGTAAAACTTATCCCTCTTAGGATAATTATCAGTGCATTTGAAAAAATAGAATAGATATAATTTACAGTGTTTATGAAACAATGGGAACACTTATGCAGTACGCATCATTTTGGGAATTGGGAAAAAATAATTTAGATAACAATTTGGTGTTACAAAGTAAAAATGAACATCCATATCCCAGCAACCAAGAAACTTTACTCTTAGCTATAAAAAGACCTTGATTTTGGACAAACTCTCATGTGTGCAGTAAGGATGTGGATAGGAACAATCTCTGTGATTAAAGATGCATCTCTCTCAAAGAAGAAAATGAGAAGCAGCTCACAAATTCAGTAACAGTAAAATAAACAAATAAACTGAGGTATATTCATACAATAGAATGTATGCAATGGAACTTGAACAACTCGTACAATGGAATTTTGTATATTAGTATAATGTGTTGTAGTAAAATGAAGTAAATTAAACTACACACATCAGTATAGATAAATCTTAAAAATACAATGGTGACTAGAAAAAGCAATTACCATATACATATTATATTTCCATTCTTCTAAAAACAAAACAAAAAAAATCAGACCCAAACAATACAGGGTAGGGCAAAAGTAGTTGTACAGTTATCAGTACATATAACATGGAGTTCATTCTTATACTGTTATTTATTCATTATTGCATTATTCTCCACACAAACAACTGTAAACCTTTTTTTGCCCATCCCTGTATATTATCTAAGGCTGTCGTAATTTCTGATGAACTGATTAAAAAAGCCAAATGGATGAGTACACAAAATACTAGATAACAATTACTCAGAGAGGAGAGCCTAAGGAGGGTTTCAAAAATACTGGGCGGGGTTTATATTGGTATTAATTGTATTAGTATTATTTTTTATATTGTACATGTTATATACACTGACTCTGTAAGTTAGGTTTCCCAGTGGGGAAAAAAAGTGCAAAAGATACTGTTCTATCCCATGTTACTTTAGGTATTCTGGGGAAGAAAATATTAAAAACGTAGTTTTTCTCTGACTTGCTAGGAAACACTACTCATACAAGTCAGAGTTGTAAAAATACCTGATAAATTCAAATCAAGCCTCAATAGGTCCTTCTCTGAAAGGCCTTCAAATAATCATAGGCTGCTCATATTTCCATGCTGTGCCTCTACCCTTGGTAGGTGACCTAACGTCTTGCATCTTCCAAGACTCTCAAGTCCCTTAGGCAGCAGTTTGAGTGGCCACATAACCTTCATTCAGCAATTGCATGAACTTTCATTTTAATCTATGCTTCTTTCAATCTAACACAACCCATCCATAACAGAAATTGGTTCATAATTATATAAAGGAAATATAATAGGGCTTTACTTTGATAGTTTTTGTGGGTTTGTTAAATAATAAACATCATACTTTATATCTACTGTGATTCTGCCTTCCAAAGACTTATCACCAACTGGAAAGGATTTCCACAAAGAAGATATCTATCTCATATTTATTTCTTTCCATTCTCTTCATTCTTCAAATTCAGAAAATGTATATTAAAAGTGTTATTTTTCTAAAAGGCATAATCTTGACAGAGTTCATATATAGAATTGATATGATAGATTTTATGCATTTGTAAATATTTTATAGACTTAAATGTTATGATTTTGAGTTATGCTTTATCTAGTTTTATGTTAGAAATTCTAAAAGTCATAACTTTAAAAACTTACAAGTCACACTGAAAAATTATAGAAAATAAAACTAATCATGTAGGTATTTCTAGTTGGTATTAAAAGACATTATTGCTCTCTCTCAGGATTATTTTAGTGTCTTAATTACAGTAAATTAGAATAATTAGAAAGAAATTATATGCAGCCTACAATTCCCCAAAGCCTTTTCCTGCCTTTTAGTCAGATAATGAATGTTAATATCAATAATTGATACATTCTGAGTGCCTACAAATCTTCACATCTTCCATTTTTCTTTTTAATTTTGCTCCAGATAGATGGTGAATCATGTCAGGCATTATTTCTTTGCCCTAAAGAGCACTAATTAAGCTTTTGGTGAACCTGATTGCAAATGAAACAAAGCAATTCCATAGTAACAGAGAAGCTTATGCGTTTCTTTTTTACTTTTTATCTTTATGGACTCAATTAAGAGCAGTATCTCTAACAAATGTAACCAAAGCTTTTTCCTTCTGTTTGTTTTTGTGAACATGTGTTCAGTGCCTAAGATGTTTACAAAATGTGTTAGGTTACACTTAAACCTGGATGTATTGTTACACATAGTAATTGGAAACCATGTTCAAACAGGTGGGATACTGATGAAGACTGAATGTACAATATTTAATATTTATTAGTATATAAACAGTGCACACAATGTGCCAGGTCTCTGCTGAGCTCTGGCAATATGGTGGAGTTTTGTGTATATCATATCCTATCATCTTTGCTATTGTAAACTTCATAAAAATTGCAGGTGTGATGCACCTTAGCAAAAGGGAAATACAGGTGTTCTAATAGGATGTGAAAAAGAAACTATTCTAGTCTGAGAAACCAGAAGAGATCTTGCTGGGGAAGCAAAAAGTCAGGGGTGATCTAGTAGAAACATGGGCTCAGGAAGCAGAAGAGACTGTCAGGTGAGGGGAACAATGTGCGTCACACGTATAGAGAGAGAACATGTTTGGCTCTAGGGGCAGAGGTGTGGCTGGAACACAGAATAAGGCAAGTGTTTGGAGCTTCGTCTGTAGGAGGAGATGGGAGCCAGGCAGCGATATTGTACCCCTTAGGGGGAAATAGTGTTCATTATCAAGGGGATTAACAGAAATTCAAACAAAAATAAAGTACCATTCTGTGCCTAGCAAACTTAGTTATGAGAAAAAATAAACATTGGCAAATACCTTTGTTTGTGATAACTTGCACACTAGTACCACCCAACATCTCTCCACATGCAGATCCCAAGGTTCAAACTAATATTTCATACTAATTAAACTAAAAACCAGTGTTCAAATATTATCTTACTGATGTTTGCGGCCATCAGTAAATTTTCCTCACCTGGTTAAGCCTCAATTTCTTCATCTAAAAATTCGACATGAACATACGTACTTCAGAGTGCTGTTGGGGAAATTGAATGAGACAGTGAATGTAAAAGCTCCAGCCCATGATGAACTGACACGTGGTATATTATTCCCTCAATAAATACTGTTTGCACTCAGCCTCCATCACATTAACTCCTATATGTGCAAGATGCCAGAGGTAGGTTGTGTGAGACAAGGGTCACTTATTATCCAATCTAGGCATACACAGGCAAAGCCCGGAACACACACCCACCCTCTCTACCATCCCTGTCTTTTCTTAAAGTACATAAAGCATCAGATGGTTCTTACTACTGACAGAGCAAAATATTGTTTCACACTCCTGCTGCTGAACCCATACCTCCCCTTTGCTATCAGCAAAGGATAATGAAGAAAGAACGCACAGTAAATTATTCAGCCCCTTTTTCAGTTATGATTTTACAACTGGAATGTCTATATAATTTTCCATTCAATTAAGGACATTAATGAGTACATATGGAACACTATTAAAATAATTCCAGGGGAAAACTGGTCATTCTAGCTATAATCCAAATCACAGATATAAAAAGAATTTATAGTAAGGTTCACCTTGGACCAGCCAATAGTGGCCAAGAGAGTAGAGAAGTGATTATTAAAATACCAGTGATTTCTTGCTTTCCAGATTTTGCTCTAGGTATCACTGATAATTAGGGAATGTAAAAGTCAAAGAATACTAGGCAGATGCAAATTTAAAACTAATCTCTATTCTGGTTTTATACTTCTATTAGTATGATCTAAAAAAATACATTTTACCTTAACTTATGATTGACATTGGTGTCATATAAATGTTATGAGTTGTTAGGTCCTAACAGCAGATGTTAATGGATATTATTATGGCTACAGGCCTTTTAACATTATTTTTAAAAAATAATTTTCTTTTCATCTTCATCTGTCAGATATTTATTTCTATAAAGTGTAGAATAAATTTTGATATCATGTGATCTTTTTCAATTTTGATGTTAAATGGTGATTTTCCCATACAACAAATATTTATTGAGCAATATGATAGATACTGTGTTAGAATATCTATTTACTGTATTAGATAACAATGCGATAGATATAGTGATATATAGAATATGGGGTGAACTCACACCATATTCTAGGAAAAACTCTTGACTTCTTGGGGCATGCATAAAGTGGCTGACATCACAGTGCACTTTGATAAAGTATAAGAGCTTTGAGAATATGTTTGAGTAGGGTCTAAGCCCACCTCACAGTAATTAGCACAATACAATATCTATGCTCTGACTGAAAATGTGAATAAAATATACTGAAATATAGAGTAGATGAAAATAATATTGAGAACAAAAGGAGAAGCTTATGCACAAGTACAGAGAGAACATGAGATGTTACAGGATTTCTTAAAAGAAAAAAAAAGCCACGGGTTCTGAAGAACACAGAGGTTAGGTGCCACCCCTCCCTTCAGTTGGATGAAGAAGGTGGACCCTGAGCCTGGACCAACTTCCCATCCAGATACCCTGATATGAGCAACCCAAGGATCCAGGGCACTAGTCTATTCTTTGCACAGTGGCTCTCAAACTCTACCATGAAAATGATGGGAAGTAGTGAGAAAATTGGAAAAAAATATAATCAAAACATCAGTCAAAGACAACTTGTTAAACAACTGGAAAGGAACTGTCTGATTTAATTGACAATGTTCTTCATGAATTAAAGAAAACAGAGATTGTGCCTAAAAGCCTTAATATTTATGATCTGGAAAAGTGTTTGCATTCTAAAAGTTTCATCTATTGTAAAACACTATTGTTAAGGCATAATTCTTTCCTTTATGTCTCAATACACAAACAAAAATTAATTTGTTCACTATATATATTACATTCTATAGAATAAATATCATGCTATAATAGAGAATACATGCTGCAATTACCGTTATCTCCCACAAAAATTCACCTGGGATCCCCATGGGTAAATAGCACTTACTAAATTTCACAAAGATATTTGGCGTGGGATAGCCCAGGTAGGTCAGTGTCTTCTTGACCTCTTCTGAGTTTCAGTTTTCTTATTTACAAAATGGGAAATTTTAACTTAATAATATTTACCTTTCTTCTACTTCAAAAATCTAAACTACAGGGTTCACATGGAGAAGAAATAAGATAGACACACACACAAGCGCGCACGTGTGCATATATATGTGGGGAAATATATTTGAATTTTGATTCTTTGCAAAAGTAAATACCAGTAGCTAAAAGTAAATACCAATTAATTTCTAATACATATATTAGAAATAAATCTTAATTAAAACCCTAAATAGATATATAATAAGATAAAACCAGTCATTTGGTTTCTGATTAATATTTTTATGCCAAATTTCTTAGTTTATATAACTAACATCTATTGAACACATGCTATGTGCCAGACACTGCCTTAAATAAAATGAAAACCAGAATAATCATACTCTTTTCCCTCATGGAAATTGCATTCTAGAAGGATAGGTAGATTTGACATGCCTAGACATAGGAACGCATATTCTACATGTTATAATGGAAAAGTTAAGAGTTCGGAGAGACCTGACTTAGACTAGTGTGTGAGAAAAACATGGAAGGTAGATTGCTCAAAGTATAAATAAATTCTGTGCGGCTGCAAAGAGTGGGGAGTGTAGGAAAAGTCAGAAGTGGCTGTGGTTGAAGCACCATGAGAAGGGGAGGACTCTGTGAGAAGACACTGAAGACAAGCAGGGACCACAACACCCAGACCTGTGAGGACACACCATACATGTGGCTTTTATCCTCAGTACAATGTGACTTCTGTTAAGATAATTAAACAAGGAAATCCCATAATACCCTTTGTCATTAAAAATAAGTACTGAGTGGAGAAAGGACTGAGAATGCAGTAACACACAAATGGACAGAATGTTTAGGAGCTTACGCTGGCTTGCCAGAAGGTTGGAGGAGAAGATGAGGAAAAAGTGGAAGATTTGATATGTGTAGCAAAGGGAATAAAAAGACAAGTATTCTCATAAAATGACCTTCAGTTTTTACAGTCTAAAACAATGTTAATTTTTCCCATCATTCTCTTCTATTTTTAGTTATTCAGATAACAGTAAAGAGTAGAAAGTAATTACCTTCACATTTTTTCCCCTAGAAAGAGAAAAGAAATGATATGCATACAAATGCATATCACTTTACCAAAATATGGAGGCATATAAAATGTTTATACTTTTCCACTTTAAATCTTTCCATGGAATATAGATTCTCTCTCTCTCCCCCACCCCCTCGCCACCTCCCTCCACCAACTTTTGTCTCTAATCTCTCCTTCAGAGATGAGTAGACATGTATTATAATTCCTTATAATTACAAATCACAAAAGACTTTTCATCAATTATAAAATATTTTTAAAGACTGATATTAAAAGCTATTTGTCATCCTGCTCTCTTTCTATGAGCCTGTCTCTTATTTTTCTTGTTAGTTCAATTTGTTCATTACATTACACATATGAATGAAATCATATGGTATTTGTCTGTCTCTGACTGGCTTATTTCACTTAGCAGGATGAAAGCTAAGGAAGCAAGGGAAGTTAAGGGATGAAGGGATTGAGCAAAAAGGATAAAAGTACTCATGGTCATGGACCAAAGTGTGGTGATTGCTAGGAGGGAGAGGGTACAAGAGGACAAAATGGTCATGGAAAAAAATACAATAGAAATAAAAATAAATAAACTCTATTGGTATTTATCTTTGCATGAAATAAAAATTCTTTCCTCCTTGATTTCTCTCCAATTGTTGTAACTTTTAACACTTTAATGGATGCTGTCAGTAAAACATCTCACATCATGCATTTTTTATTATCAGTATTATTGGTTAATCACTAATTGTTTTCATGATATAGGTCAGCCTTGCATGTTGAAAGAAGAGCCAAGGACCCTCACCCAGAAACCAATCATGCCATCGCAGAGCTAAGACAGCATGGCACAGGACATTGCTTTCTGTTCTGGAAAAGGTTTTGTCATTCCAAACATTTCTCACACAACACATGAAGGGGAAATATTTTGCTGTATTACTATTCAAAAATCAGTTTACACATGAATATACATAATCCATCTTTCAAGTATGATTTAACAAACCATACCATATATTTAAAACTAAAATAGAAACTAAGAAGTTCTGCCTCCCACTTAGAATAAAAGGAAAGTGTCTCATTCCATATATTTTGCAGATATCTAAATCCAGGTCTGTAATCACTTCTGACATTTTAGTTTCTCAAAGTTCATTAATTATGTCTAGATTGATTTTCTTCATATTATCAAACTCTCTTCCCTGATTTATACTGTGATGGGTGGTTAATCTTCATATTTTAATTGCAACTTGACCATATATTTTAATTTAATTTATTGTCTCACATTTAAAGACATTCATATATTTTATTTAAATGTAGAAATGGAGACGGCTAATTTTTCTGTTATAAATCTTCAGTTTGGATTTGACATTTTCTTTCAGATTATTAATCCTAAGAGTTCTTAAAATATTGTAATCAAGTATAAGAGACATACAAAGTCAATACATTCATGTAATCATTGCAAAGATCAAAACAGAATATTTCCAGCAGCCAAGAAGCCACATTTTTCATTGCCTAAGTCATTAACAGCCCTATCAGAAGTAACCATATCTTGACTTCCAGTACTATAGATTAATTTTGTGTATTTTTAAGTTTTTTATAAATCTCATTGTGCAAGATGTGTTCATTAGCTTTCTGTCTTCAGTATTCAGCTTGTGACAATCAACTGTCTTATGCATAACAGTAACTCATTTGTCCTCAACATTGTATATTATTCCATTTTATGAATCCACCAACTTTTAAATGTCCATTTTATTGTAAATAATCTTTAGATATTTTCAGTTTGAGGTTATTAACATATGTAGCTATGAAAATTCTTGTACATATTTTTGGTGCATGTGTGTGCATTTGTTCCTCTTGGGTGTATACTTAAGAAGTGACATTGTTGAATCAAATGGTAAGCATATGTTCACTTTTATTATGTTCAATAATCTTTCAAATAGTTCTATCATTTTAAACCCCTACCAGCAATGTATGAGAGCTTCAGTGGTTCTACAGCCTCATCAACTCTTAGTATTATCATTCTTTCATTTTAGCCATTCTGGTGCATATACAAGGTATAATAGTATCTTATTTTGATATTAAAGTTTTAAATTCCATTTCCATGAGAAACAAAAAAGTTGAGTACATTAATATTTGTTCATTAGCTTTTTGGATATCTTTATGTGTGTGTGAGAGAGTACATTTTGTTAACTGAGCTGTCTTTTTTTTTCCCATTAAGTTGTAAGATTTCTTTATATATTCTGGATACATGACCTTTGTCACCTATACACATTGCAAATGTCTTTTCCAGTCAATGATTAGTATTTTCACTTTCTTAATATAATCTTTGAATGAACAACAGTTTTTAATTTAGGTTACATCTGATATTTCAATTTTATCCTTTATCATTTAAATTGGATTTTAAAATACTTTATTAAAGTGTTTTCCATTGCAAGGTAATAAAGGTTCTCTCTCAAATTCTGTTCTGCTTTTGGCACTTACACCTATAATCCACTAGAAATAAATTTCTGTGTGTGCTACAAAGCAGGGGCCAACAGTCCATTTTTCTTCAACTGTGTATTCAAATAACCCAGGACCATTTATTGAAAAGTCTATCTTTTTTCCACCAAACTAGAGTGTCATTTTTTTAACATTTACAATTTGATGTTTGAATACATGTACATACTCACATCATCAACAAAACCATCAGCATAATCAAAGTAATAAACATATCCATCATCTCCCAAAGTTTTCTCCTGCCACCCATTTTTTTTGTGTGTGGTAAAAACATTTAACTTGAGGTTTACTCTCTCAATTACTTTTTCAGTATTGTTCAGTAACAATATAGTATTGTTAACTACAGGTACTATATTGTACATTAGAACTCTAGACTTTATTTATCTTACATTATTTATGCTTTATGCCCATTGAAAATAACTCTATATGTCCCTCTCCCACCACCCCAGCCCTTGGACACCACCATTCTACTCTCTGCTTCTATGATTTGATTATTATAGATAACTGTCTTAAGTGAAATCATGCAGTATTTGTCCTTCTGTGACTGGCTTATCTCATTTAGCATAACATCCTCCAGGTTCATTCATGTTATCACATAACACAGATATTCCTTCTTAATTAAGGCTTAATAATATTCCATAGTATGTATATACCACACTTTCTTTATCTCTTCATCTGTCAATGGGCATTTAGGTTGTTGCCATTTCTTAGCTATTGTAAATAATACTACAATGAACATGGAAGCATGAATATCTTTTTGAGGTCTTGGTTTTAACTTGGGATATACAAATATATGTATTCCATGTATTATATATGTAATTATGTATATATAATTTTAGGGATTGCTAAATCATGTGGTAGTTCTTTTTCAATTGTTTGAGGAAATGCATACTGTTTTCCAAAGCAGCTTTACTATTTTACTTTCTCATCAACAATATACAAGGGTTCCCATGTCTCTACATCCTAACACAACATTTGCTTTGTACATAGTTCTCCATTCTTTTAACCTTCACTGTTTGTTTATATTTAAGTTGTGTGTCTTGTAAGCAAAATTACTAATTTTTTCATCCACTGATAATCTTTATCTTTTAATTGTAATATTGTCTTTTGATATTTAATGTATTCTCAATATATTTGGACTTAAATTTGCCATGTTATAATTATTTTATAGGTTCTTTTTTTTTTAACTTTTTTGTCTTCTTTTAAAATAACCATATATTTTTATATTTCAATTTTCTCCTTGATTAGCTTGCTTTTATTATTCTTTTCATGATGTCTTTGAGATTAAAATATGCTTCTTTGACTTATTATGACCTGGCTTTTAACTTAACTTACTTGGGTTTGGGTTTTTCTTTTCTGTAATTTGTTGAAAACAAATTCAGAAGTATGTGATTTTATTATAATTCTAATCCCAGAAACCTCATATTTATTCTGGATTTCAGGTAGAAATATTATTTCTCATGCTCCTCACATCCCTTTGATGTCAATCACCTCCATATTTTTTTTCACATACCTCTTCCTCTTATTCTTCCAGCAATGAAATCAGTGCAATTTCCTAATATTTTTTTTTAAATGAAGTTTTTTTTTCTTTTTAAATTAATCTTGGAGAGAGAGAAACATCAGCTTGTTGTTCTACTTATCTATTCATTGGTTACCTCTTATATGTGCCCTGACTGGGTATCAAACCCACAACCTTGGCATACCAGAATGATGTGCTAAACAACTGAGCTACTTTGCCAGGTTGCTAGTATCTTTCATTTTAATGATCAGAAAGTCCCCTTCTGTCATTGCCTCTCCCACTCACTTCACATTTATTCTTTTCTTGGCTTTGAAATGAAATGATAAGAAATGCCTTCATTAAAAAAATGTGTGTACTTCAAAATGTACTTCTGAATATCAAATATGCAAAAGTGCATCAATGGATATTAAATTTGATAAAAAGATAATAAATTTTCTTTTTATTCTGTTTTTGCCATAGGTGCTCTATATAACAAACCACTCAGTTTGAGACATTCCTGCTCACTGCTATGATTCAGGCAGGTTTAGGCATGTGTAACAAACTGGTAAGATAAATGTGTCAGAAGCCTATTTACAGGGCTGAGGAGCCACCTGAGGAAGATTTTGAGCTATGTCACTTGCTGGCATTCAAACATATCTGGGCATATCTGGCAAACTGATGGGCCTGTAAGCAGAAACCTGAAAACTCTATTCAGAAAAATCCATCCTACATAAGAAGAAGCCTGGCACAAAGAATCTAATCCAATTTGAAGTGTGTATTCTTAGTGAGGAGTAAGGATCTTGAACCCAACATGCTGGTAATGACTCATATCTCTTTAGTCCTGATACCCAGAAGTTCTGTCACTAGAAAGTCAAAGATTTTAAAAAATAATTCTGCTGAGAAAGGTAATTGAAATTTGAACAAAAGAACAAGAAGAATAAAGAAGAGGAGGGGTGGGTGTGGGGTCCCTGTTTGGGCACCAGAGTCCTCCCAGCCATCACAGATGAGGAAATAAGTCGTCCCAGACACTCTCGGTCCGCCAGGAAAAGGAAGTGGCGATTCCTTTTAGTGTAGAATATCCCAAGCCCTTCTCTTGAAGTGGCTTTTATTGAGAATGATTTGAGCAGGGGTATACAGCATGCATGCAAAGCTCATCAATCAATGTCAAAAGGCTACATTTACAGAAAACAATAGAGATCACAGGCAACAATTAAAGGAACACAGAGATTTGCCTCAGGTCAGGGTCTGGTAGGCAGGGTGGCTCCCCTTAGGCTCTGAAACCTGGGAAACTGATCACTTTCTATGCTCAGATTCCAAACATCAGTACTCATTAACTTGAGGGCATTCTTAGCAAGTAGGTTTCATAGGATTTAATGCATTCCTTTTCCAGGCCTAATTGACCCCAGGAACTGCCTGATCCAGTTTAAGGCTGTACCTGCCTTTAGTGTTGGTTTCACTGACCTGGTCAGGTCAGGCAGGTGGAGGTGAGCAGCCAAGAGATAAGGGGGCTTCTTTCAGATAGAATGAAGACTCCAGCCATTACAAAGCCAAGGAGTAAGGGTCTTTTGCCCCTTCTCCATGTCCCCAAGTCCTTCCATGATGGCCCGTACGTGACTATGCCTGTCTTAGAGGAGTCTTACCTGTCATTGACTAACCAGCCATCCTCTGGGGCTAAGCACGGTGATGTGAGGGAGACAGGTTTTGTCTCCTCAGTGGCCTACTTTCCCAAGGCCTCCTTGCTCAGCTCCAGCCTTGAGGCTCTCTCACCTGTCAGGGAGGTTGCAGTCCCTGAAACCAGGTGTGGTGTTTCCCAACAAGTGGGGGGAGCAGGAGGAGGAAGTGTTCAATTACCAAGCAGTTTAACAAATAAATTAATGTCTAGAGAAAGAACTCAATTTCATATGTCAAACCCCATACTGGAAATCTCTCTTCCTACAGTTTAGCTGTTTCATGTCAATATTTTTCATTGTTACAGAGCAATCTTTTAATTTCCCCATTATTTAGCATGTCATACAATGGTCATAATAATCTATCCCAGACTATTTTTTAACATAAAATAAGTATGATACTGAGTAAGGTGAGAAACATGATACAATATTAGTCATAAAACCTATAAAAATTGATCATGTGATATATTAGAATTTTGTAAAATATATTTCAGCTTAAATATAACCCAAATGCCTTTTTTGGGTATTTTGGAGGCTTTTTTTTTGTCTTTTTAGGTTTTTGAATTCAAACATTGATATTATCCTGACACAGCAAATCACTCATTCAGTCACAATATTTGCTACATTCAATTTACAGAATACTTTGGCAAAATAATATTGGCATGGTTGTTCACTTTTCATCCTTGATGCAATTTGTTGTGAAAGTGACCTTTACACATTGCAGTTTTTACCAGGAAATTCCAAGTAAGATGCAAAATAACTTCCACCTTCTGCAAAGCCCTCTGAATCTCATTATAATAATGACACAATAAAGGACTGATAGTTAAAATGCCATTTGTCTTTGTCACTTGATTTTCCTGCTCAAGTTAATATCACAGTTTTTAGAAGATTGTACTTCTCTTGTTTTGTTTGCTTCTTTTTTTATAAGATCATTGCTGACTCCTGTTATTATTATTTTAGGTATATAAAGTTCTCAAAGTTAAATAGGTTTTCATAATGTATGCCATTATAGGATTTTCAACTGTGATTCTGCCCCCTAACACACACAATAAAAGACAGATAAACAGTAGAAAAACAAACAAGTTTAATGATATGCATACTTTAATGACATGTACACATGAGGGATACCCAGGAAACTGAATAACTCCCTGCAATGGCCTTCATGGGAGGAAGAGACTTTCCTCTACAATTCTATGTTCTTTTAGCTGGTCTAATACTTAAATCTATGTGAGACAGATTAACAAGAGAAAATAAGCAAATTTACATACATATGCATGGGAACCCCCTCAAGAGTGAGAGAGTCAGAGACCTGATATACACGAAAGGTTCAGGGACAGAACACTAAAATGAGTTATACATAATGTTCCGAGTGAAGGATGAGGTAAGAAACCTTGGGGCTTCAGAGGGGAGGAATGTCATTGAAGGATGAGAAGAGCAGGTGTTAATTAAATAGGTCAAAGAGGTTATCTCTGATAATCTTCTGTTATGGGCAAGATCCATAACTTAAATTCTTCTAGGTATTTAAAGTGGGGCAGAAGTTTCTCTTGAACCCCTAAGGTCTAGATTGACTATAGCTCAAAAAAAAAAATGCATATCACAGAAGCACATCTTGGTTGTGACTCATTCTGAACCCTTACAGTTCCACACCACCACTTTAAATACCATTTCCAGCTAAGACAAAAAAAAAAAAAAAAAAAAAGTTGGGAGGTGGGGAAAGCCAATTATGGAGACCACAAAAAAGGACAGTAGTAAGGATATTCAGGTTTAAGTCTCTGCCTTTTCTACTGATAAAAGTTTAGAAAAATTTAGTTAACCTTCTCTTCCTGGTACTGAGAAAAAGACACCCTTACAGATGGAGATTTCCTGTAAAAATGTAAATGTCTCTTACAAAAGGGTAACTTCTACTAAGTTTTCATCTTAAAAAATAATCTGCCTAAAATAATTTTTATTCCAAAAAGAGTGGGTGACAAACTCTGCCCCCCTTCAATAACTTTCAAATGTGACTATGCAATTTATTTTATGTGATTAATATTATAGAAAACAAGACTTTTTTCACTAAAGATGTTATTTTTTCTTTTTAAGATTTTATTTATTTATCAGGACAGACAGGAAGGGAGGGAGAAAGAGAGGGAGAGAAACATCAATGAGTGGTTGCCTCCTGCCCACCCCCACTGGGGACCAGGCCGACAACCCAGGCATATGAGTTGACTGGGAATCAACCCAGCAAGCCTTTGGTTCACAGGCCAGCATTCAGTCCACTGAGCCACATCAGCCAGGGCAAAGATGTTGCTTTTAATAAAAAGTATTGGGTTGGCCAAAAAGTCCGTAAAATAAAAGACACATTTTTCATTTTCACCAATAACTTTATTGATTTGGATATTTTGAGTATGTCAACTATCTCCCGTATGGTATAATGGTGAAAGTTCTCAGTCAATGTCTCAATTTAATTGCTATCACCTTCAGCTGGTTTACCCAGCCATAGAGCATCATCCAGCAAGAAATCTCGAGCACAGAACTTTTGCAAACCACTTTTAACACATTTGGTAAGTTACAGCACCTTCTTTATACACTGCACAAATTATTTTTTGCATTTTGGTTGCATTTTTACCTTTCTTGAAATAATAAAGCATAATATGCCAAAACATTATGTATTTTCTTCCATCTTCAATATTAAAATGCTTACACAAAAATTCATCAATTTTGATGTTTTTTTTAAATACATGCTGATAGGACAGCTGTCACAATACAGTTTAGCAAGATTGTTTTGAATGAAGTTAAAGACAATTAAGCACTATTAAAGCCATCTTAAGGGGAAAAAAATGAACTTCTTGGCCAACCCAATATCTCATGACTAGCATTCATTTTTAATCCGTTTCATGTTTTTGCAAGGTTTAACGCAACATGTATTTTCCTATTGTATTAAGCTTAATTTTGTAAGAAAAATCTTTGTTTCAACATTCTAAGAATGTTTGCTTATCAAGTAAAATGTTTACATATAAACTAAAGATGATCTATAACTAAATCTAGGAACAAAGTTCAAGATGCTTCTCTAAGTGATTTTCTGATTCTTCGGACAGTTTCTACCCCCAGACTACTCCTCTTGTAAAAATTCCTCCCCTTCCAGCCTGATCCTTATCAGCACTCCCCTACCTTGAGCTTCCCTCTCTTCCCACCTAAAGAGTAATGAAATAATCTTTTTACTTCCTCCTGCTTATAAAAGTTACTCCTCTGATAAATTGGCATGCCTGGCTGAGAACTATATCACAGATAAAATAATTATTTAATCATGCAGTTATTGATGGATGAAGTAATTATTTAAGTACATAGTTACTGAGTGACTACTATGTGATGATATTGTGCTAGGGCCCAAGATTAAAACAGAAAGAAAACCACAGGTGTTCAACAGTTCAGTGGGAGAGAAATATTAATTGAATTATTACAAAAAAGAGTTGTAGCAGGACCTGATTATTGTCCTCCTATATAATTTCTTTTGTCTTTCATATTACATGAGTTTTAATCTGAACAGAATAAACAGTATATTTCCCAGACTCCTTTGCAAATGGAAATTGTCATACTATAAAGGAAAGGAGGTTTTGCCTCCTCTTCTTTCCATCTTCCTGATGGCTGGCATGTATATTATGAGAGTGCCGAGGAGGACTATGTGCCTCGGATGATTAAGCAACAAGGTGGAAGAGCTCTGACCTTAGATGACCTCATGGACCAAAGCTGCTCTGGCAGCCCTGGGACTATTACCAACACATTATTACACCAAAGAGAAATAAACTTCCCTAAACTTCCCTTTTGTTTAAACTATTGTTATTTAATGTCTCTATAACATGAAAGAGAGGTAAACTAATTAAATAAATATACATACGAGGTCTGTCAGAAGATATCCAGCCATGTAATATGAACAATAGAGACATTTACTGAAGAAGATGCAATATACAAGAAACATTGTACATAGAACAATGACACCTCAGTCCTCTTCAAAGTAGGCATCTTGGGACCTCACAAGGTTCTCTCAGTCACTATCAGCTGCCCCATTGTATTTTTCTGAATCTCATTGATGGTCTGAAATGTCTCACCTTTCAAAGGTGATTTTAGTTTTGGGAAAAGCCACAAGTCACAGGGTGACAAATCTGGCCTCTAGGGGTCTGAGTCACCTGGGTGATTTGATGTTTTGCCAAAAAAACTCTCCATGAGATGTGATGCATGAGCAGACATGTTGCCATGATGAAGGTGCCAATCACCAGGTGCCCATAGCTGCAGCCTTCCGAATCATCCAAATAGTTTCTCTAGAGGAATATTCAGGCTGAACACAAAATTTGATGCCGGTCCATTGCTCTACTCACTCAGTCATTTGGAATGCAACAGCCACACAGTACACTGCTCACTCAGCAAAGTCCACCGCCCCTATAGTGAAGTCGTCATTGTTCATGCATGCCCATTCCAATCTACTCTCCTTGGCTGCCAGGTTATATCGATGTTGCAAACAATGGCTGGACTTTTTCCGGACAGATCGTTTGTGCACGCGCACGTGTGTGTGTGTGTGTGTGTGTGTGTGTGTTTTGTATATACTATATATAGTATATTGGTATGTATTTCCAGACTAATAAATTCTATGAAACAAGGAAACAAAAACTCTGACATAGTAAGAATGATCAAGGAAGGTATCATCCATTCAGTTATTATAAAAAACAAACAAACAAACAAAAACCTACCTACTGCCTGTGAAGTACCAGGCACTGTTGCATGTGTTAGGCATGGACAATGAAAAAAACAAAGTTCTTGTTCTCATAGAGCTTACATTTTAGTGCATAAAAATGGTAATTAATCAATAAATGGATAAAAATATAATGAGCGGTGATAATGTGGTGAAGAAAAACAAAGCATAAGAGGAGAAACAGAGAGACAGGGTGCTGTTTGAAATAGGGCAGTCAAGGAAGACCTCTCAGAGGTGGTGTGCTCTTGGGCAGAGACCTGGATGAAGTGAGCGATGAGCCTGGTGACATTCTAGGGAAATGGTGTCCTGGAAGAGGGAATATGCAGTGCATAGACTGATATAGCGAGATAGCTTGAAATGTGAGAGGAAAAACAAAAAGGCCAGTATGACTGAACCATAGGTAGAGATTGACTTTCAATAAGGTAGCAAATGAAACTTCACTGAGCATGTTATTTTTTGTTGATACAGCTCCTTGGCACGAAAGTTTTGCCACCTTGAAAATACCACATAGAAGATTATTTTATATTGGGTTTAAACTATTTGGAAATTATAAATGATGTTATATTGCTAAATAATGTTCAAGTTCTGCTTTGACATGTTGCCATTATTATTATGCTTTACACATAACATTGTGGCATAGGTTAAATGAAGTGTGTCATTCAACATGTAAGTGCCTTTAGGGCCAACGTTCTGTTTCTTTGTTCAAGATCTTTCCAGGTTTTAATTGGTTTAGTCATGAAAACAAAAAGCACAGTCCTTCCAAATGCTATGCAAGATAAGTCATTTATTTTCAGTGGGAGTAGAGGATAGGCAGGGCAGTGGAGAGCAACTAGGGAAAAATTGGGGTAACTGTAATAGAATAATATATTCTATTAGAATATATTATTAGAATTAGAATTAAAGTTAGAATAGAATAGAATAAAATATTCAATTATAAAAAGGAAAAGACAAAGAAAAAGGAGAGAGAATGATAAAAGGAACATTTGGGAGGAAACACAGGATGCATAATGCCGTTTCAAGGATTCTCCTACACATTCAGTTTCTTGTGACACTGAGGTGCCAGCAGAAATAGTGGTAAAGACCAAGTCCACAGCTGGCAATTATTCCAGAGGACTTTGGGAGTAGAAACACTTGAGCTTTCCCCTCTTTCTGCGCACCTACTCTCTCACTCCCCTTCAACGCCTCACTGCCACTAAATTGCAATAAATATAAAAATTTCCATATAACAAAAATAGAAAAACTTCAGCAGAAATCTTTGGCTCCATATTGTAACGGGGCACAGCCAGGGCCCCCCCCACCCCACCACCAAAGGGTATTTTGTAACGGAGTCCAGAGATTGGGGTGTCCAAGAAAAATATATTCTCCCCCACCCAGGGCGGGCCCCCATGGCGGGGGCGGGATGGGAGCCTTGAGCAAGGCCATTGAGAAGTCAGTTTGCATGTCAATAACAGGATAGCTTTGTTCCTCATTTGCAAAGAAGATTATTTTGCTTATCACCAAAGCTAATCAGGAAGGTTTGTTCAAGACTTAATACAGAATGTAACTGAGAGAGAAAGAGGTGAGACAGGGGCCTGCAGGAGAGAGAAAGGGACACAGACTCTGGGGAACAGCGTGTGAAGTCCACGGGGGAAGAAAGAAGGGAAAAAGGACTCTTGCTAGTGGGCCATGAGAAGGTGCCACATGGTTATGGATTAAGAGCTGGAGATCGCGGCGACACAGTAGATGGTGCTGAGACCCGCGAGAGGCCTCCCTAGTCAAGCCCCGGACTTCTTTTTCTTCTGAAGGAAGGTACCCCTGACTGGCCTGACTGACCTAACTGGGAAAAGGGGGGAAGGCAGGACAGTGTGTGTGCTGGTGATTGTTTTGAAGGGATTTTGAGGTTTAACGATGACATTTAACCATTAATCAAACCTGTATAACTTTTGAATAAATAGTTCCTTTCCTTCTCACCAAACTCTGCCATTCAGAGCCAAATTCCAAGGGCGGGGGGCAAAAGACCCACAACCGAGGGGCCCCGGGTGAGGAGGGTGTCGTTGTTTCAGTAATAGCATCTGGGCACCTCGCCCCGCTCCCCCCACCAAAACCGGTCCTTTTGTTCGGTAACAATATGGCATTCACAAAATTAAGAATAAGGATTTATTTCATTAGATTTTTAGCAATCTTTTACTAAAAGTATTTTTAAGAGTTCTCTCTGAGATAGATTTCCTCAAACATTCTGCCTTGAGCAAAATTAAAGGGTGTGGTAACTGCATATAATATTGCTGCCAACACTCTGCACCCTTCCTCTACCTAAAAGCACCTGAGGATTGTGTGGAAGACTCTTACAGAATATATGGGTAATTCAAACACAGCTCATATTATACCGTGACAACACTTTTGGAAGAAACAGATTATAACAAATAACAAGGAAGAGGTGCTTAGTCTTTACACAACAGGAAAATGTTTATAAAAAAAGTTTTAATGCAAAAGTCAGTATTGTTTCATCTTGAAACACAAATGGCGTAAAAAGATGACATAAATCGAGTCATTTTAAAATACAGCTGGGGCAGCCATTCCAGAGGAACTGCCTAACAAGTCTTATTCATTGAATCTGTGGAATGTTTGGCCTGGGCAAAATAACCTTTGGACTGGGACAAGCCAATATTATATTTCAAACAGCTATTTACAAAGTTAACAGAAAAACAGATATAGACTTTTCTATAAGTCAACCCTTAACACTTACTTGGATTGTCTGACCCAGGGCTTTGGAACCAAAAGCACTGGACCACGTATCTGGCCACCAGCCTTACAGGTAATGCTCGCCCCAAGAAATAACAGTGAGTCAACTTGTGACTGTGCTATAAACTCAGCTTTTATTGATGCAGATTCAATTTCAGTCAGTAACAATCAATCAAGAGCAATAATACTCATAAAGAATCAGTAATATTGTTACTGATTGGGGGATAACAAACCCGAGTCCCAAGAGTCCAGATCAGGTCTGGGTCCAAGAGGCAGCTGGTGGTCGATATCTTCCAAGGCAGAGTCAGAGGGACAGGATCACTGTGAAGCTCTTTCTCCCAAGCAGAACATGCAGGACATCTCAAGGAGACTCGCCCTCCTGATGCATCATCCGTGATCTGAAGCCCTCTGCTTATAAACTCTTGTATGATGTAATGTTGCATCAGCTTCTGATTAATACATGTTTTATGCAGTCATGATAAGCACATGTTATTTATGTTGCTCTACTATGCATGCTCTGACAGGCTGGTGTTACTCTTCAAATAAGCACGTGCTGTTTACCACATTATACAGAGCATTCTCAAGGGATTGCATCATCCCTCTGAGTCATCGCTGTACTGCACATGCTCTAAACACGGCTTCCCTCCATGCCATCATAGCTAACAGGACTGACACCATCTTAGTTCAGTCCTGCTCTCCACACTACCATACTGAAAACTGAAGACATTCTTTAGAATTAGCACCTCTATGTAAGCTAAACAATAACTTAGCATATTTACACTTATAGAAATTCCTTTCTTATACGAGGGAGGATCCAAAAAAAAATATTATCTTCTGGAGGGCAGGCCCCTTGTAGTACAGGCTTCCCCTGACAAGTGAGTGTTCTAGGAACCCATCTCTGTCAGCATGCCAGCTGGCATTGTTGTGAGAGGCTGCATTCAGCTTCAGTGAATTTTTTTGAAGACTCAAGACATTTGCCCATTTCATGATGGATGCTTTATGAGAGCACCTACCTGCACTGCACTGAGTATTCAGCAGTGTTTTACCAAAAATGGCATGAAACCCATGCCTCACCCTCACTATTCACCTGATCTTGCCCCAAGCAACTTTTTTTGTTTCCCCAGAAGAAAAAAAGTCTTCAAAGGGAAATGTGCCTATGCGGAAGAGATGAGACAAAAAATAACAGAAACCTGAAAGGCATCAAAATCAATGAGCTCAAAATCTGTTTTGAGCAGTGGAAAAAATATCTCAATAGATGTATTGCATAAAATGGAGAGTACTTGAAGGTGACTGGAGTTTAGACATGTAAGAATGAATATGCAATGTTTTATAAAAAAATTATATTTTGGGGGGGTATCCGCCTTGTATTTATATAATTATTTTCTTCTCTCTTTCTCACAAAAGCCCCTTACCTTCACCTCATAATCAGAACCATATTTGGATTTCTGCCTAAATTAATCTTCTGGAATAGATATTCTTTGTCAACTCAAATTTAAAAACCTGTGGCCTCTCTCTTTGCCCCATTATTTTAGGTTAACAATAGATTAAAACATATTGGTGAATTAATTGGGCTTGGGATTTATTTTCCAGTAAAAATAGGTAATATTTCTAGTTAATTCTGGCAACTGGCTCAGCAACTTCCAATTCAGCTCTTTTCAACTTCTCACTAAAATACCCAAAGACAGAAAAAATATCAATACCCAAAACCACAAAGAAAAATATAACTATCAGGCAGTCTAACACTATAATCTTGGAGAGATTGACAACGATTGCAAGGCTGATAAGAATAGGTTTAGAAAAACAATTCAGAATGCAGCAAATGACATATACTGGCTTCAATTTATGGGAAAATAAAAAGACTACCTAAAAATATAGGCAGGAAAATATTTGTCCTCCCAAACTACCTATGCTCCTGGCCTAGAAAACTAGAGGTTATGTCAATCAGACAATCATATAACTGTTCTTCTGTACCTTTCAGGTACCAAAAGGATGTAAACCTACCCATGCCTTGCTTCAATATTTCCATATTCCCAATAAGATTACAAATCCCAAGAAATAGCCAGACCATAAAATTAAGAAGGACTGTGGGAACTGGTAAAAATTTTATATTATATAGCATTATTGTGCAAATGGTTAACTATACAGAAATTCCTAAGAAAAAGGGTATGCCTAAAACATGTGAAGTTGTTTTTGGGGCTGAATGAAATATGACAAGCAGATGTCAAAAGAGAATAAATAGAATGAAGACTAATGAGAAAACTATTATAGAAAGATGGAAAATGGCAAAACATGTTATTTTAAGGCAAAAATTTATTTAAAATATTACCTGTAATAACTTGAAAAACAATATATATACATCTATATATACTTAATGAGTTCATGAACTTGACTGAGCATAGGTGTCAACATAAAATGCTAAAAACATCTGCTGGCTCATTCTAGCCATGTGTGATAGGGTACTGTAAGAGAGAATATAGCTCAGATGAAACTGGCCAGTATACCTACATTTTGAGAAATTGTGAAAGCTCAGAAATTGTAGCACTTGCTGCATTGGAAAGTAAAACTGTCCTCTACAGTCTATATCTCTACCCATGATCTCTGTTTTATATATTCTTTGTTCCTTTCTCATAATTGTCCCTTCTTTCATGTACATGACACTGTCTGTAGATAATTTTGTTTAGATTCTTACAGTATAGCCAAACTTTGACCATTAAAATTAACAGGGTTGAACTGTATCCATCGATTTGAAAAAGTTTCACAATAAATTAATTGAAAGAAAAAAAGATGTAGAAAAGTTAATAAGCTAAAATCCAGCTTTTGTTCAAAATAAAATACATCCTATAGAAGACATTACCAGATGACATACATCACAGTATTTATTTTTTAATACTTTTTATTTTTAAATTTCCATTGACATTCAATATTATATTAGTTTCAGGTGTACAGCATAGTGGTTAGACATCTATATAATTTACAAAACGACTTCCCCCACAATAAGTCTAGTATCCGCCTGGCACCACACATAGTTATCACAATATTATTCACTATATTCCCTATGCTGTCCTCACATCCCATAGCTATTTTGTACCTGACAATTTGTAGTTCTTAATCCCTTCCTCTTTTTTACCCAGTCTCCCAACCCCCTTCTCATCTGGCAACTATCAACTTATTTTTTGTATCTATATATTTTAATATCTCAATAGTAACCCCTAAGTGATTGGTGGTAAATGGAGGTATTTATTTTTTTCTTACTGAATTTTCAAACTTTTACATATAGACATACTTTGATTCTGTAGTCAGCAAAACAATAATGAAAAAGAAAGTCAGGTTTTGAATTGAGAAAAAGGGAAATTATGAAGGATTGAAATTTTAAATGTCATTTTTTCTTACAGCCCAACTACACATTGTGAAAAGTACATTTCTATGGGGGGAAAAAAAAGAAGAAAAAATGAAAAGCAGTAATGAAGAAAGCAATATCTGGCATGTATTAATTAGACTGTAATTGCTGACTGCCAACAGGGATTATTAAATATAAAAATTGTTTCTCACTAAAGTCACTACTGTGTTTTTGAAGATAACACCTGAATAATAAATTTCCTACTCCCAAGATGAAGAAGGGCCAATTAGCTTTCAACCACGTTTGTTTTTATATTTGAATCAGCCAAATTGCCCACAGAATATTGTACCAGGACTATAATCAACATGGAGCAATTGTTAACATGTTAGATTGAGTCCTTGATAAATAAAAACATTTCTAAAGATAAACAAGAACACTATTTCCTATATTAAATGTAATAGTTTATTACCAATGTTTCTATGATTCTTACCCAAAATAAATTACAGTATATTTATCCTAATAGTGATTTTATAAAAATGTAATTAGAATAAATTTTCATCACAAATTCTAAAAATTATATACTTAAATTCTAAAATCCATGCCCACAAGCCAAACAACTGACATTTTTTGACTAAAATACCAGAACCAGTTCAATCACCAAATATTGGATTGGCCCTAAAGTTCATTTGTTTTTTTCTATACTATGGCTCTAGTACTGCTTAGTTGTCTTTAACTTCATTTGAAACAATTGTGTTGTGACAGCTATCATATTAGCATGCATTAAAAGAAAAATCAGTATTGGTGAATTGTTGTGTAGCCATTTTAACATTGAAGGTGGAAGAAAATAAGCAACATTTTTACCATGTTATTTCTTTATTATTTCAAGAAGGGTAAAAATGCAACTGAAACACAAAGGATTTGTGCAGTGTGTAGAAAGTTCTGCAGTGTGATCGAAAATGTCAAAAATGGTTTGCAGTTTCCTGCTGGAAATTTCTCACTGAACAATGCTCCATGGTCAGGTAGACCAGTTGAAGTTGATAGCGACCAAATTGAGACATTAATATAGCTGACATATTCAAAATATGCAAATCAATAAACTTACTGGTGAAAAATAAAAATGTGTTTTTTATTTTACTGAAAAATCTCAACAGACTTTTTGGCCAACCCGATATTATCAAGTTGACTTAACTAGTGCCTGCTGAGAAAAAAAGTGAGAGACGGAGAGAGAGAGAGAACAGGTATCTATCACCTTACAGGCTAAGGCATCTTTGTCATGTAGTTTCCCTGGTCAACCTGTCTGGTTTCTAGATTTAGCTAACTGTCTCATCTGTTCACCTTCCACAATGTGCAGTGCACTGAAGAAGCTGCTGCGAGATAACAGCTGCTGCACTGGGAAGAGGCACAATGACTGCTACCATGGATGTCATTGTGTGCTATTCCACTCCAGTGGTGGGACCACAGAAGCACTGTGACAGAAGGAGCCCAACGCTTGAATCTGACCTCTGGGAGGAGAGGACAATGTTCTACTAGTTCTGCATTAGGCTCAGAAGAATAAAGCCATAGCACTTAAAGATGAATATTCAGAAACTCCTATAAACAACCTAAAGACTTGGATTCTGCTTATACAAACATTTTTGTTAGACATTTTCTAAACAGTATATTCCTTTTATAACTGAACTTACATGTTTATGGAAAAGTATATTGTTAGTATTAACTATTTAAGGGAAAAATTACCATCTTAACCAGAAATGTCAGTGGTATGGTATTTTACAGTAGCTATTGAAATTTCTAATTTAAATATTTTTATTGTGAATATCAGTATAATACTCATCTCTATTTCTGTGCAAGGAAAGTAAGATTCATTTTTGTAGATGTCACAACATGGAAAACTAACTGCTTTCTTAGAAAAGGCAATCCACTGAAATATAAATTAATGAAAATTCACAAGTAAGCATTTTCCAAGTCAGATGGGCTACTACTGCATGTCTAGCTTTGTTGATGTTCTTCTTTATAGTTATTATCTATTTCATGGTGATAGTTAATACAGTGAGTAAAAAAGACTATTCAAAATAAAGGGGAAAATGACCTTTCAAATAAATACAAAGTTCAGTCTATAAGATTCTTAGACAATGAAATAAAGGAATAAATAAATAGCATATTATGTTTAGACAGTATTTCCTGTGTTCAAATCACCTTTTTATTTAATCTTTGATTAGAAGGTCAAGATTATACATGTATGGGACTATTCATATGAAACTATCTTTCCATAAGAAAACCTATTAAAATATGATTTCTAAACTTAATGTGGAAGGGTTATATTAACTTTCAATTCATTTGGGAAATTGGTATTTTAAAATGTAATTAGTGAAACATAATCTACAATACTGAATATAATAATATCATTGAATTGGGTAATGAAAAGAGTATTTCCAAGTAGATACTGAAGAATGTCTATGTTCCAACAAGACCGGTCAGGGGAGAAGTACTCTGGCTGATAGATTATTCTAATTCATTACAATTACATGAATTATAATTTATAGTATACAAAGTGATATACAACTATTCCGCCATGTTTATTTTGTTCCTCCATTGACCAAATGCTATCATTTGATGTTCATTTTGTTTCTTAGGTAATTGTTCTTAATGCAAAGAGAATGCACTCATCAAAAAATAAAGGTATTCTAGGCTCCTATTTTTCCAAATAGTAATTAATTTATTCATGTTTTGTTTTATAAAGAGGTCTATTATCAATATGCTTAACATGGATTAGCTATCCCCTCCAAGGTAAGTATGTCATCTTTGTGAGAATGTGGAGAAAAGGGAACAAAGGGAACCCTAGTGCACTGTTGGTGGGAATGCAGACTGGTGCAGCCACTGTGAAAAACAGTATGGAATTTCCTCAGAAAGCTAAAAATGGAGCTGCCTTTTGATCCAGTGATTCAACTGCTGGAATTATACCCTAAGAATACTGAAACACCAATTCAGAAAAAGCTATGCACCCCGATCTTAATAACAGCATTATTTATAATAACCGAGTGCTGGTAACAGCCTAAGTGCACATCAATAAATGAGTGTATCAAAAAACTATGGTACATTTACACAATGGAATACTACACAGCAAAAAGAAAGAAGGAGCTCCTACTCATCGTGACAGCATAAATGGAACTGGAGAGCATTATGCTACGTGAAATCAGCCAGGTGGTGAAAGACAAATACTGTATGATCTCACCTATAAATGAAACCTAATGAGCAAAACAAACCTACGAGCAAAACAGAACGAGAGACATGGAAAAAGGAAACAAATTGACAGTGAACAGAGGAGAGGGGGAATGATACAGGAAAGAAGGGGAAGTGTCTAATTCAAGAAAAATGTATAAAGAATTCATGGACATGGACAACAGGGTGGGGATTGACTGTGGACGTGGGGGTGGGTGGGGGGAGAGAAATAGGAGAAAATATTGGGACAACTGTAACTGAACAACAATAAAAGGGAAAAATAAAAATAAATTAAACCCAAGATTAGAATCTTGACAAACACTGATTCTTCCACTGTTGTATTCCCTAACTCTGCAAAACAGTGGAATATCTTTACTTATGTATTAAAATATATTTTTATATAGATTTTATAAAGGTTTAAATAATATTAAGGAAATTTCAGATACTTAAACTTTTCTTCATTCACTCAGATTTTTTTTCTTTTTTTTAAGGAAAATATTGGTGTTTCTGAAAATAACAGAGGACACAAAGTTTACACAAGACTACAGATATTTTTAAAGACACTATTACAGTTAGAGACTATTTAATATCTCTTTATCATTGTTGGTTCTTTATTCAAGTAAAATAAAACCCATTTTCAGAAATATTTTGGTATATTTTCCCTGCAAGAGTAGACAACTTAGTGAATTCCAATTCACTGTGAGATCAAAGTAAAATAATGTTATCTTTTAAAATCAGGCTAAAGCAGACATCTCTTGTTATCCTTGGGTGAAACTGGGCAATATTTATATGATCAAATTTTGCTTATAATTCCATGAGTGGGTTTATAGCACCTAGCGCATATTTCTCAAATTTTTTTACTTACAAGTTAAGTAAACCTAAATTCAGTTCACTGAGGCAAGAATAAAAGAGTATGTTGGCTCATAGCCAAAAAGGAGGGAGAGCAAGAGTTCAGCTCTCAAGAACAACTGGTACATGTTACAACAAAAAACAAAAATATGAAAACAATGAGATCCCTCTTACACACACACACACACACACACACACACACACACTTTCTTCCTAGTGACTTTTTTTCAGACTCACTTGTCAGCACATTTGAAACTAGAGCAATATGTGGTACAAATCTTGCCATTAGTAAAGCAAAGGCTTTTCTCTTCCAGCTCCATTCTGAAAAAAAAAAAATGATTGATAGATTTTAAAGGTCCAGGCTGAAGTCATTGAATCCTCCATCTCTGTACCACTTACTATAACTGGTAAGTGCTATTATTAGTCCAATTTAATTAGGTACCTGCATCTTGAAAAACTCTAGTCAGAAAGGCATGAATCTAGATGTTTCTGTAAAAGACCAATATTGGGGTAAGGAAGTATTTTTCCAACAAAAATGAGATATAGCAGAAAAATAGCAAGGCAAGGAGTCCTATTTGTGTCAACTACTGTGGTACATATGAGGGTATTAAGGAAATACTTGTCCATGAACAAGTGAGTATGAAAGAATGATGGATATCACTGTCTAACTGTTGCACTGCCTATCCCTAGTGAGTTAATGAAGTAACTGAGTACCATCTTCCTTTCAAAAACATATTTGGTGAAGCCTATTATCTGTACTTGAGGAGCAACAAACAAAAAACATCAGTAAGATAGATTCTCTTAATTTTGATGACTTCCATTTATCATCTAAAGATTGCAAAAATTTGCAACCAATATCATATATATTCAAAGAATCATTAAACAATTACTATATGCCAAAAAGTTGGACAACTTAAAAGAAAAATAGATAAATTTCTAGAAATATGTAATCTTACAAGACTGTATCTGGGAGAAATAGAAAATCTGTTTAAAATGATTATTAGCAATATAATTGAGCAGTAATCAAAAACCTCCCACCAAACCAATGTAAAGGACCACATTGTTTCATAGGAAAATACTAACAGTTAAAAAAGAACTAATACCTATCCTTTTCAAACTGTTCCAAAAATGTGAAGAGGAACCAAATGCTTCCAAACTCATTTTACAAAGCCAGCATTATACTAATATCATAACCCTTAGAAACAGAAAACTACAGGACAGTATCCCTGATGACCATAGATGCAAAAATTCCCAGCAAAATATTAGCAAACTAGATTCAATGATGCATTAAAAAGATTATGTACCATAATCAAGTGTGACTTATCTCAAGGATGTAAGGATGGTTCAATATCTACAAATCAATCAATGTGATATATCACATCAACAAAATAAAGAATAAAAATCATGCAATCATTTCAATAGATACAGAAAAAGCATTTGGCAAAATTCAGCATTCTACGATTCTATGAGAGTTATGATAACAACTCTTAACAACGTGATTACAGAAGGCACATGCCTCAACATGATAAAGATTATATATGGCAAACCCACAGCTAATATATTCAATGGTGAAAATCTGAAAGCCTTTCTACTAAGTTCAGGAACAAGACAAGGATGCCTACTCTCACCACTTTTATTCAACATAGTATTGGAAGTCCTACCCACAACAATCAGGCAAGAATAATAAATAAAAAACATCCAAATCAGTAAGGAAAAGGTAAACCTGTCACGATTTACAGATGACATAGTATTATATATAAAAAACTCTAAAGAATCCACCAAAACAATTATTAGAACAAATGACTTAACTAAAGTTGCAGGATACAAATTAATATACAGAAATCTATTATATTTCTATACACTAACAATGAATAATCAGGAAGAAATAAAGGAAACAATTCCATTTACAACAGCATCAAAAATTATAAAATATCTAGGAATAAATTTAACCAAGGAGGTGAAAGACTTATGTTTTGAAAACCATTGAAGAAAGTAGTTTAAGAGGGAATAAATAAATTTAAGGATACACCATGCTCATAAATTGAAAGGATTAACTGTTAAAATAACCATACTACCCAAACCAATCTATGGATTCAATGCACACCCTATTAAAATACCAATGACACTCTTCTCAGAAGTAGAGGAACAAATCCTAAAATTTATATGAAATCGCAAAAGATCCAGAAAAGTCAAAGCAATCTTGAAAAAGAACAAAGTGGAAAGTATCATGCTCCCTAATTTCAGACCATACTACAAAGCCACAATAATCAGCCCTGCTGGTATGGCTCAGTGGATTGAGTGCTGGCCTGCAAACCTAAAGTTCTCAGGTTCGATTCTGTATGAGGACAAATACCTGAGTTATGCACCAGGTCACCAGTAGGGAACAAACATGAAGCAACAAATTGATGTTTCTCTCCCACATTGGTGTTTCTCTCCCTCTCTTTCTCCCTCCCTTCTCCTTTTTCTGAAATAAATAGATAAAATCTTTAACAAACAAACAAAACAAAGCTACAATAATCAAACAGCATGGTACTGGTAAAGAAAATACACACATAGTTCAATGGAACCAAAAAGAGCGCCCAGAAATATATCCTCACTTATCTGGTCAGTTAATCATAATAAAGGAGGCAAAAATAAACAATGGGGAAAAGATAGCCTCTTCAATAGATGGTGTTAGCCAAATTTTGCGGATACATTCAAAGAAACAAAACTAAACCACATCTTTACACCATATACAAGAATAAACTCAAAATGGATTAAAGACTTAAATGTAAGACCTGAAACCATTAAACTCCTAGAAGAAAGCATAAGCAGTAATCTCTTTGACACTGATCTTAAGAATACTTCTTGGGTCTTCTTGGGCAAGTACCACAAAAGCAAAATTAAAAAAAATGAGACTACATCAAAGTAAAAATTTTTTGCACAAGGAAACCATCACCAAAATGAAAAGACCATCTACTAAATGGGAAAAGATACTAACAAATAATATATCCATTAAAGGGTTTAATATCCAAAATATATTTAAAAACTTACACAGCGTAACATCAAAAACAAAAACAAAAAACCCTAATTAAAATATAGGCAAAAGAATTAAAAATATATTTCACTAAAGAGGACAAAAGGATGGTCAACAGATATGAAAAGATGCTCCACATAATTAATCATTAAGGAAATGCAAATCAAAACCACAATGGTATACCAGCTCACAATTGTTTGAATGGTTATTATCAAAAAATCAACAAACAACAAGTGCTGGCTGGCAAATGAGTAAAAGGGGAACCCTCATGAATAAACAAAACAAAATAGAAAGAAACCCATAGATATAGAGAACAAGATGGTAGTTGCCAAAAGGGAAGTGGATGGGTGGTATAAAAAGGAGAAAAATAAATCAATCAAGATTCTGAGGTTCTATCCAGTTAAGAGAGAGACAGAGAGAGAGAGAGAAAGAGAGAATTCTTCTCTTTGACCAAGAGGTTAATGTATTTATTATATGTTTATCTGGTTTAAAAAAATAGTTGAAAAGCTGACTCTTTTGAGCACCTATTTTATGCTAAAAACTGGCAGGAAAATGTTGCTAGTTCTCTGAAGAAAGTATTAGCTTCATCATCTACGTGAGGAAACTGGATCTGCTTAAAAAAGTTTACCAATTTGTGTAAGGTCATGCAGCCAGTTAAATGGATATGTTTATTGATTATTAGAGAAAGAGGGAGAGAAAGAGGGAGGGGGAAGAGAGAGGTTGATGTGAGAGAGAAACCATTTGCCTCCCATTCGCACCCTGACCTCCCTACCCCCCACCTGTGATTAAACCCAAAATGTAGGATGTGCCCTGACCAAGGATCAAACCTGTAACCTTTTGATGCACAGGACAATGCTCCAACCAAATGAGCCACCCAGCCAGAGCAATACCTTTTCTTGAAGTAGAGAAGTATATAACTTCACTGTCATAAGTTATGTGTTCCTTTAAAAAACATAAGACTATCCCAAAACTCCTGAGACTCCTCCTATTTTGGGAAAATCTGTATGTAATTTTCATAATTTATGAACTTTGATCATATATCTCTTCATCTTTCATGTTGCATGAATTTTAATTTTTACTTACATAGTCTCTTTAGGAGATGCTGCAGACTTCTAAAAGGCAAACCAGGGTTCATCAATTCTTATGTAAACTGAAATGGTATTATTTTTCTCAATGCATGTTTTAGTTTTCACAGTTATTTTGTCTATGGTGCAGCTATAAACATGAGTGGCAGGGGAGGAATAAGAGAGGATGTCATGTGGAACCAGATATATTTGCAATAAATTCCAGCTCAAGCTCTTAGTGGCATATATTTAATAAATGTTCTTAATCAAGTTATATAACCTCCCTCTTTTTACATCTGAAAAATAAAATAATTTCATCTACCTTTCAGTGTTGTTTTCAGAATTATAGTATATATATATATATACTATATATATGCATATATGTATATATATACTATATATGTATACACACACATATAATAGTACATGTATTAAATTGCATATATATATTTATATTTATATATATATATAAAAATACACAAAAACTGGAATATAGTTAACTGTCATCATGGTAGAATACAAAATCCCCAGACATCAACACTGAATTTTTGCAGCCAGTATCTCATGCCATTGCCTGTAACATCACAGCCTTCTGAATCTATATAGTCTTGTAGCTCCAATGCCCAGTTGCTCAGGTCACCAGCCAACCTTACTACAGATTCATCACCTACCACTTTACTAAGAAACCTGACATGCCTGGCATGTTCCTCCACACAACCCATAGTACCCATGCCACAGCTGCTTCATTCAGGATTGCTGCTCATCACTACACAAACAATAGGTAAGGAAGTGATCGTTCCTGCCTTACATGAAGTCCTTAATATTAGATCCTACATTATGGTGTCTTGGACCCTAAGATGTTTCAATTTCTATATATTCTACCAGATCAGATTGTATACAATAAGAAATGGCTGGGTGTTTTCGATAGGATTTTCCAGAAACTGACTTTGAGATATTTTCATATTGGAGATTTACTGAGAAGTATTCTAAGTACAACACCTGTAGTTGTTTCTGGAACCAGTTTGCACCAACTTGCAAGGTGCAATCATGTGCATCTCTTCCCAACTCTGAGTTTAATAATGTCAGTTTGGAAGTTTAAAATTAACCATGTTGGGAATCTACATCTTGGAAATTGGCAAATGCAACAAATAATAGCTTTTTCTCTTCTGGAGATTCCATTCTTACACTCCAGAATACCATTCTCTGGAAGAAAGGAGAAAAGCTAGGACTAGACGGAAGAAAAAGTTGAATTGCTCTGACTTGGCCTTGCCTACCATGGTCACTCTTACTCCATAGGCCAAGAAATCAAGGTCCTTGTTCTGCCAAATAAAAAATGCATCCATTCCAATTTTACATTCAGGGACCGGGTAACGGCCACTGGTTCCTAGTAGAAACACTCTTTGACAAACTTAGGGCCCGAATTTCATTTATTACCTGGCCCACCTATGCTCTAATGCTGACCAGGGAATCATGATGACAATTTGGGTGCCCAGGTAACAATGGCAGCTGAGATCCTATATCTAGGAGTTCTTGAACTCTCAGAGTATTCCCTTTTCCCAGGTAAATGACTAAATATGAGCTATAAAAATGTCATCAGCACAACAGCAGATTAACAATGATGTACCTATTTCTGGCCCAGAATTTGGTGTAAGACATCTATTAGGGACTATGATCTCTTCATCCCTTATCACTTTTTTAAGGAACTGAAGGAAGAGGAATTAAACAGAGGGAGAAAATGAACTAAAATGTATTGCAGCATAGACCCCAGCCTATTCCAAGGGGATCAGAATATAACCTTGACCAAGGCAGCTACCTTCTGCTGAGGGCAATTTGCAGAGAGAAGTTCACCCTAATATATAGGTGCCAGTAGAGGTCCTAGGAAGCTGACTCAGCTCTGAGTCATTGGCAGCCAATATTTTGGTAGCTGGGGAAGTTACTGAAGTGAGTAGTTTTGGTAGCATTCTACAGTGTCCATTTCACTGAATCAGTTTAAAATAAGAGCTCCTACCTCTATGCAGAACCATTATTCTCCAAAAATCTTAAGGATTTGAGTTCAGCCAAGCACACCAATCTTTTCACAGCCTACATTGTCTCTCATCTACTCTAAAGTTCTTTGTTGAAATTTTGCCTGAGTATCCTCACATACCCCCAAAGTCTTCGTGAGGTGTTTCTATATGCATAAACATTGACCAACATCACCTGGGTCTATTTGTTTTCCAAAAGTTTTTTCAACTACCATGTAATATGAGTTAATTCAGAAATATACCAAAGATGAGGAAGGTATTCCAGACCCACACAATCTATGCCAATGATGCTTTTTGGAGAACATCCTATTAAATTATTACCGCTGTACCACTGTGGTAATCTTGAGACATAATGAAGACATTTTTATCTTTTGTAGATACTTAGCTTACAAAATAGGTGGGAAGCATTCAGCAGGAGGTGAAGAAATAATTCTTATTAGGATAACCAGGCAGTTAGCGGAAGACCTTCACATATGGTTAATGTTTTTAGAAAGTTTCAGAGGCACATTTATGTGGCACTTGCAATTAGAGTCTAACAAGATTTGTTTTTACATGCTTCATGGGGGAATAAAGATTATGGCGGATACTTTCAAGGCACCAAGTGTGATGGGAATTGATGAAATATTGAATGGCAGACTAAAAAATAACTTTTCTGAAACGGATACCTAGATCTGCATAACTGGCCATGTTGAGAGAGGAGTGAACTAAAAGTTTCAGGGTGATTTTCTATCCAAACAAGTTTGGAAGAGCTTAAGCAATTAACAAGTTTTCTGAGCTGATTCCAGATTACAGGGGGAAAAATGTCATGCGCAATATGCTCATGTGGGAACTCTTAAAAATCATCTCTGTGATTGTCAAGTGATGAAACTGTAATCACAAAGCTGGTGTCCATCAACCTTATGACTCAGAGGTTACTGTAAATCCAAATTCCCTTTAACTTTATTTCTTTCAGAGATATACATCAAAAACTCGAGAACAAGTGTCTTTTATGCATACTAGCAAAATATGATGTCTTAATGTGAATCTCTATTGATTCTTGACTTCATTACAAGGTTGACATCCCCAGCTGGATTTATAAAAAGAGGAGTGACTTACTCCCACCAGATGGGTAGTATATGGGAAAGGCAAAGCCCAAGAAAACCTAACTCCTGAAAGATCTGATTGAATTCAAGGAGTCCACTCTGGACCAGGGCACTTGTAAAACCAGAGCCAAAGATTGAACATGTTGCATCAAATTCGTCTGTGCTGGAGGTGACTATGTATTTATGATAGTAGCTTATATAGATTTGAGTATACTCAGGACAACATTTAAGATTTCTTATTTAGTGTAGACCACAGGAAGCTGGGTGCCCATTTTTGCTCATTAACGATACCTTAAAATTAGGTGAAAAAGTATGACTTGAAGATGACTCAGACAAAAAATACAATTATTTTATTCATTTTAGTATTGAAGATAGCCCAGGGCACACTTTCTATTTTCCTTCTGCTATTAATTATATTTTTTAATAAAATAATCCAGATTTTGATTTTTTTCTTTTTCCCTTTGCATTTTGGATCTAAGCAACTAAGAATGGAACATGGATAGTGCTTGATCACTGATTAACGTACCATATTTCCAGCTCTTTTTTCTCTCTGCTTCAAACCAGGCCATGATATTAAAGACGGAAGCCCAGGGCACACTGCTGTTATGCTTTATGGCAGAAAGCCAGACTTAGAGCATTTTGTGTTAAGATGGGACAGGGGTTAAGTTGAGAGATAAACTTTCATGGGCATATTTCAGGAGACTTTGGCATATAAACTATTGAGGTATATTAATACCCTCAGAAGTCACAAATAAACTTCCTTAAAGGAAATTTGGAGAAAAATACTACCATCCAGCTTTTACTGATGTAATAAGTAACTTTGTATTAGGTTCCTATATTAAGATATTGTTAATATTCCAATATTTCAGATTTAGTCTTCATATATAGCACAGTCACACATATGGAAAATGTTGTTAATCATGTGGCAAAACTTTCTCTAAATATTTGAGAAGACAGTATTTATAGTGACACCTGTGAAAGGTACGCTCATTTCTTATTTTATCTCTTTCTCTTCTGTCTTGTGTTTATACTCCAATAAGCTGTAAACATTTTGAATTTTCAGTATGTGAGGGTATGGACAGCCAGTAAGCCATAAGAATACCCCCAGGAAAAACAATGTTACCTCCTTTGAAGACTTCAGGACATCTCTGAAGGTGAAGGGTAGTGCATCAATATTTAATACTGGTTCTGTGCTGATAAATTCATATATCTTCTGGAACTATAATTCTAACTGCCCAATTCTGTACTGGGTCAACCTCCGTGAGGGGAGGCCAGGATCTATAAAAAGAAAAGCTATTTCTTCTCCTCTCTGTAGGAACCACTAATCCTTTGATGTCTTATTTTCTTTTCTTTGGACCCATTGCTATGTCCACTTCTGTATTAATTCAGTTTATATTCTATATTTCATTATGTATGACACTGTATTATCAATATATTTAAGAATTTTTCCCAATTATTCTTCTATCACATAAAGCCATGGCCTAAATCAATCCAGCTGTTAGTTTCTCCAAGATTACATTTAAAATCCTCAAAAATGTTCAAGATAATTACACAAATTTTCCTACTAGACATACGCAGGCTCTCATTCTGGCTTCTATACCCTTAACTAATATTTTAATGTTTTCTATAACTTTTGCTCCCAATGATGAATTTTAAATGATTTCCTCAGACTTATTGCCCACTTCATGAATTTTCTTTTCAGCTCTGTCTAGTTTTCTGCTAAAACTTTGCATTCAGAATATTTTTAATATATAGACCTTTTCAAACTTTCCAATTCTCTTTATACCCTTTTTGTTTCTATCTTATGATTTCTAATCTTTATCTCTTAGAATGGTTTAAATAAACTTACTATATACTTTCTTTCAGACTATTTTACTATTTCTAGTTCTAGCCATCTAAATTGTTCCACTTACTGGATCTGTGACTCTCTCCCCCATTGGATGACTCCGTGTGATGTGAACACTTTCACTTTTTGAATGCCTGTCATTCAGTATCTCTTTTTGGGGAAGTCAGAATTTGCTTTTGACTATGGAATTGTCTGACACAGCAGTTCCTTGCTTAACACTGCAATTCCCAGGTATTTCACAGGCTCTTAATCTCTTGGCCCTTCACATGCATCTAACACAATTATGAAGTTTTCATTTATCCAAGGTATTTTATCCCCATCAAAAAGAAAACAAAAGGTAAGACTTCTTGCTGCTTCCTAGAGGCTATGGATGGAGCTTTTCTGGTGTTCATTTCAGGGATGGGGCAGCATTTGATGATTCAGCCTGTAGGCAAGAAACTTAGTACTAGTTCCCTAGGCATTTATGATCTATGGCTAAATATTTCTCCTTGTGTGGATATCTAAAACACAGAACCAAGCTGTTAAGATCTCAATGTTTTTAATAACCCTCTGGGGATGTTGACAAAAGCCCATGATCACAGCTCTAATGTCAGATGTTTTCTTCATTTTTGTTCAAAATTATTTCTCTCTCTTGGTTTTGAGCTTAGTTACGCTTCCAAATATTTTTGGTTTATTTTAGCAAGTATTCATTTGCATATAGAGCTATCTCTGCCCAATTTGACATATTCCTTATGAAATCTAATGGTTCATCTTCATGACATTTTAGTTATGATTGAACTAAAAGTATAAAACACAGAGAATAAATATTTATCATGTAAAAAGAATTTTACAGGTCTGCATTTACTCAATATTTCTTATACACTCTCAATATTCCAATGAAAATTTGGTGTTTAATTTATGCCAAAACATAAACATCTGTCATTAATTTTATTCTTGAGAGTTTTTTAATCCATATTTTCCAACTGCTTATTGGTGAAATATAAATATTTATATTGTTTTATTAAAATATATTGTTTTATTAAAATCTTCATTATTAGATATAGATATTAACTCATTAGGAAGCCATTATATTAGTCCAGTTGGAAGAAGGAGTATCTTTCAAATAGAGCAATGTAAATGAAGAAAAGTGTGTATTTAAGAGATATTTAAAAATTATTTTTAGCAGAATTTGATGATCAGATATGAGGAGTGGAAAACATAGAGATATTGAGGATGATATCCCTATTCATTCTTGACGGAGGATGGAGGTGCCATTGATTGAGAGAGAGAAGACTGGTGAAAGAGCAGATGCAAAGTGAGAGTAGAAGGGTTAATATATGAGGATGTGAAGCTTGTAATAAACTTATGCTAAAAATTCTTTCTATTGAATGATTTATTGTGCCATTGAAGGAAGGCATTTTTGAAGTAAGGCAAAATTTCATTGAAACATGGGCCACTAGAAAGGCTCCGAGTAACTAAATAGGGCAGAAATAAAGGACTACTAAGGCCAAGATAAAGACAAGACAAGTGAAAGTCCTGTCACAAAGGAGTTGCGATGAAGTCAGGAGGCCAGAGACAGCTCTCTTCATGCACTTGGAAGAAAGATATTAAGATGACATTTAGAACTCTCCATTTCCATATCTGACCCAGCACAACTATTAGACTTTAGTGATAAAAAAATAAAATTTATCTTTTTGTATTGAAAACAGACAGAGCAAGAAACATCAAAGGGATAAAATGTCTATTTGCTTGAAATACTCAGCATATATTTGGGAGTGGAGAAATTTCCTTCTCAGTAGCTCTCCAGCATCAGCACGGTCATTAACATCATAATTTAGCTGTGGGCACTTTGTGTATGAAGTAGATGGAGTGCATTTTGAAAGGTTTTTGTTGGATGTTCTGGCTGTGATAGAGTGTTGAAAGATAGCTGGAGGCACTTCCTGTTCAACATTGTGTACGTCCCTAATGAGAAAAGAAAAATTTCATTGCCTGACAAATATGTGTGAGAGAGTAATAAGCCCGTTAGAGCTATTATCAGAGCAAATGAACAACCTAAGTGACAGCATAACTGAAGCGTAGGCTACATTCTTTTCTGCCTTTGCCTACAAACATGAATTCATATGCAGGCACACTCTTTATCAGTCTTCTTAAGGAAACCATCATGGAATTTAAGTATTTCAAACTTCTGAATTGGCTTCTTTGCAGGCTGTAAGAGTACATAAAATTACACCAAAATGAATCCACAGAAACATAAACAATTCCTTAATGGGAAAAAGAAAACGCTATATTGCTGTATGAATTGCTTTATTTCCCTTCCCCACTCTTAAAAATAATACCAGGATCCATAGCTTCATGGACCTCATAATCACCTCTGTTCTAATAGAGAGATAAGACAGGGGAAAGGAACAAAAAAAAGACATCTCCAATATTATTTCTTTTATGTAATGGAAGAAAAGATAAGAATATCTTAATTAATTAGTTAATTCTACAATCATATAATGATGTCCTAACCCTAATGAGGCTTCTGTATCCCTAGCTGAACAACTAGGAAAAGAATCGTATCTCCAGTCAAGCTTAGGTGTGTATGGCCAGCCTTTAATACACTTGTAGAACAGTACTTTAGGTGCATTCAGCTTCTTTTTTCCACACCATTTCTTAGTTTCCATTATTCTCTTCTTTTGGTCATCTATCTTCAAAGTTTTCTGTCAGAAAAATCCTTGGCAACATTTAATGACCTACTAAAATAGTCTATTTAAAACAACCAAATTAGGAGAGAGAATAATCCTTATGGTAATAAAAATATTATTTTAAATAAAAAGGCTAGAGCATTACATGCATTAATGAAAATCTTAAACAAGACAAGAATGGCTGGCATCAATATTTTTAATAATTTTTTTTAAAACTCCTGTTTATTCTTTTCTAATCCACTTTATTTTAGCAAGTGAGAGAATAAACATAATAGAATACCATTCTATAATTCCTCCTCTCCCACAGAAACTTTTCAGTAGCTTTTTAATGATCTCAAAATAAAAAGCAAGTGTTTAAAGTAAGCTTCCAAGCTTTGCATGACCTCCTCTGTTATCCAGTGCTCCTCTCCTTTTAGTTCAAGAAGCATCCACCAACCAGGTCTTCTTTCAGTTATTAGAATGTAGGTATTTCCACCTTAAGAGATTTTGTTTCCTTTGCCTGCACTGGTTCACTGCTCTCTAACTCTCCAGCCACTTGCCCACCACCACCACCACCACCACCACCGCCTCCCCGCCTAAAACAAATGCCTTTTTCCTTCACCATCTGTACAATTCGTCTTCCAGTTCTCAATTCAAAATATAAGTTCCTTAAAGATACGATGTCTTCTTCTCCTTTCCTTCTCCATTATTTTGTTTCATAGTGTCATACCCCAGCACCCTACAATAAGACTTTTCACATGCTTTTATTTTATTGGTTTATGTAATTACTCCTTAATTCTCCTCTTTATAACATCTGTGACTATAACCTCTCCTCTACTGGATAAATATTATGTCTGTTAGTTTAATACTGCATGCCTAGCATGCAGCTTGGTATATACTAGGATATATATATAAATCTGGCAGAAATAAGAAGTAAATATAAGAAGTATAGGTTTTATATATATATAAAAATCTGGCAAAAGTAAGGCTTGCTTGAGTGTGGTTGGTAGGGTACGTGAATGTCTCACACAAGGTGGACTGCAATTTGAACACTTCATCTAAAATGTCATATAGTGTGTTTCAGTGTGATATTGTTATGTTACAGAATTACATGCTTATGATTTTGTAATAAAAAGGGGTGTTATTTGTGTCAGACCCTGTATATATATTATATAAACATATATAATGAATAAATGAATGGCTAGAATATTAAGATTAATAAAACAAGAACGCAAACACGTTCATCATAAAACATAATTTCTGAAATTAGACTCAATCAATTCTGGGTCTCTTGGCAAACAGAATGGAAAGAGGAAATCAGTCAATTGTATAAGGGGAGTCACACTATTTCTTCCAGTCAACTAAATCTTTCCCATCAGAGAATGCTGAAGCTTTCTCAAACAGATAATTTCCTTTCACAGTATTGAAAGCAATTGATAATTATATGTGAGTATGAGCACTGATCGGCGTTTCCCACATTGGACTCCAGGCTTCCCTAATGCACAGATATATTTACTAACCATAATATTCCAGTACATAGCACAGTGCTTGAAATATTAGGAGGTGCTGCTAGTAAGTCCTCCTTTATTAACCCATTTATTCTTTCATTCAACAATTATTTACTAAGCAGTCACTTTTTGTGCAACTCTGTCCAAGACACTAAAGAATACCATGAGTAAATGATGGAAATAGTATACTTTATCATTTTTACAGCAATGGTAGTCACAAACTCCCTATGGTTGTATTGGGTTCAGGGTTTTTGTTTGATTTTTGTTGGGGTTTTTTTTTTTTTTCTCCTCTTATGACATTTGGTGAAGTATTACAGAAAACATTAAAATATGACGAAACTATGTAATAAGGAGTATAATGAAATTTTCCCACATACTTCACTTTTTAAATGTTCACCGTGTTTCAGGGACAGAATAGGGAGTGGTCATAGAAGACAGGAGAATGCAGGCCCCTTAGAACCAATTCTCTGATCTGAGGTTATGGCAGAACCTGAAGAAACAAACACTCACATCTGTACTTGCTGATTGTGGCTGATAGTGATGGAGTTCCTGTGTGCTCACTCTTGTTCTAAAATATTCTACAGAATGAAACTAGTTTACCAAGTTTTCTTTTCTTCATAGCAGCAGATAGTGGCAATTCAAACTGCTTTTCTTTCTTTCAAGTCAATCTAGTATTCTCAGCATTCCAACTCCATGTAACTCTTTTCCTCTGAAGTCCTTTATAGTTAGTTATTATACAGAAAAACAAAATCATGATTATTGGGTTATAGCTCTTTTTTTGATGCTCACTTAAGAATATGTTTTTTAATTGCTTTAGAGAGAAAGAGAGAGAAAGGGGAAAAGGGAGGAAGGAGAGAGGGAGAGAAAGAGAAAGGCAAGGAACACTGACAGGAAGAACATTGATATGAGAGAGAAACATTGATTGGCTGCTTCTAATATGCGCCCCAACACTCAATATACATATGTGCCCTGAGCAGGGATCAACATGCAACCATTTAAGATTTTATTCATTTATGTATTTATTTAGGAAGAAGGGAAGGGAGGGAGAAAGAAGAAGAGAAACATAGATGTGCCAGACAAGCATCAATCAGTTGCCTCTCGCTCACCCTCAACTTGGGACCTGGCTGCGACCCGGGCATATGCCCTGCCCAGGGATCAAACCAGCAACCTTTAGATTTGCAAAAGGGTGCTGAACACACTGAGCCATGCCAGTCAGGGCCAAATCTGCAATATTCTTGGTATACAGGACAATACCCCAACCAACTTACTCACTCAGCCAGGGCAGGCTATAGCTCTTTTTAACCAAGCGTAGGCCATTGCACCTTAATTTCCTAAAACAGCATACATCTATCATCAAAGAAATGAGTAATCTGATTCCTTCACCTTCAAGGACATGTATCAAAGAACAAATGTTGGAAGAGGAAATAAAAGATGACGCTTAGGTAGGTCGCTTTATCATTGTGAAATGCCCTTTGTCTCTTTTTACAGCCCTTGTTTTAAAGTCTACTTTATCTTTTTATCTAAATATCTTTTTCTATCCTCTTACTTTCAGTCTGTGTGTGTCTTTTGATTTGAAGTAGGTGTCTTGTAGACAACATTTAGATGAGCCTTGGTTTTTACTCATTTGGCTACCCTAGGTCTTTTGACTGCAGCATTTAGTGTATTTACATTTAAAGTAATTATTGATAGGTATGTAGTCATTGTTATATTATTAACTGTTTTCTGATTGTTTTTGTAGTTCTTCTCTGTTCTTTTATTATTCCCTTGCTGACTCCTCTTGTATGTCGATGATTTCCTATAGCAGTGATTTTCAACTGGTGTGCCACAAGAGTTTTTAAAACATACAATGCTTAACTATTTAAGCAGGGGCACTGATCTCTTTTCTTTAAAATTGCCAAATTAAAAAGATGACAACAGCAAACACAATAGCCATCTAGTGTGAATGAATCAAAATTATACTTATTTTTTTCAGATCTGCAAAAAATTTATTTTTTTGGCATGCCACAGAATTTTAGTCATTAGTTTATGTGTGCCATGAGATGAAAAAGGTTGAAAATCTATGTTTTATAGTGTTGTATTTTGATTCTTTCTCTTTATTTCTTGTAAAAAAAAATGCACATAGATGACTCGCTCCTGTTTCAGGTGGATAATTTGAATGTGTGAGGATCTCCAGTAGTAATCCCATTTCATAATTCTTCTGCATTTCATGAAATCTGATTATGAACATCAATGAGCCCCCTGAAGAAAAGGTCTGTCGACTAGCACATAAAGTTGGGCAACAGGTAAACTCAGTCTTTATTATGAAGTAGGACTGGTTGGCTGTTTTCTGCTAAATGGATATATTTCTATTAGAAGTATGACTTTATGGAAGTCATTTAATTAATGTGCGTAAATAAAACTATTAAAAGCAGTAAGGATGAAAGGAAACAATTTTGTGTGAAGAGTGTGTAGGGTATGTAGGGTGTTTTATTATTAAGGAAAAAAGAAGTAATTTTACTTTAAAATAAGTCAACTTACTGTTCCAGAATGATAAGTAAAGTGTAAGATAAAGTCATAACGGATATGGAAAACTACAGAAGTTTTGCAGAAAAGGAATTTAATTTCTAGTGGCCAAAGCTGGCTAAAATTTGATCAGTTCTTTAAAATGAGGTTTAGTATCAATAGTATACTGACTGAAAAATGTTGGAGAGAAAAAAATTTTATCTACCCCTCTAGGTTTTTCTGTCTGGCTTAATAATCAAATTGACATATGCTAGATTACCAGGAGAAAAGAAAGAAAGAAAATTCAATAATGTACATCCTGTATACATGGGAGAGACCCAGAAAAATTGAGTAGCTCTCTGAAATGGCAAAAGCTAAAAACAGGAGATGTCATGGGGTAAAGAGTCAGTTGTTGGAAAAGCTCAGTAAACAAAAGTAAGGCTGTTATGAAGATTTAAGTCCTTGCCTTCTCCATTGACAAGAACTTCTATATGGAGTTAAAGATATCCCCCCTTTCTGGTACCGTGAGGGGACAACCTTAACAAATGGAGACTACTGTCATAAATGTAAATATCTCTTCCAGATGGGTAACTTTACCTCTATTTTCAGAGCTTCCCCTTAGTTTGTTTCTTAAAAATAATCAGCCTAAATTGATCTTAATGCCAAGGAGATATATTTTAGGGTGCTTCCCAAGAAAAACTAGAATTTTGTTTTCTCTCTGGAAAATGACAAAATTTTCTTATGTTATTGGTCTACTCTTAAGTGGTTGTAAAAGATTTTTTTTTTTACCATTGAATCATGGACCTAGGAATCATGACAGCATTATAAGAATAATTTTCTGTGTTTATATTGACTTTACAATGTCCTTGATTATGTAAAGTAAGTCATCTTACTTTTAGAAGACCTAAGGATATGTTTTACAGTTATGTTACCTCCTATATTTACTTTTGAAACCTATTATTGTCACTTCAGCTAAATATGTAGCCAAGTATGGCCCAAAGTTCTGAAGAGGGCACACAGGGAAGTCACCGGAGTCTCTTCCAGGCTGAGGTGGTGGCTGGGGGAGGTTCTTATGCTGAGAAGATGCAGAAGCTGGAAAGATGAAAGGATAGGGCCCAAGCATGCAGAAAGCTAGAAAGATAATTGGATAAAGGGAAAAGCCCTTGCCCCGACCCTTCTGTACCAGATTGGGAGTGAGACCAGAGGAAGGCAGGCACATGCACCATAGAAGTCGGAGTGATGGCAGGGGGAGGTGCTGGACCAAAAGATGTTGTCAGTGTACCTGGGGCAGGGGTCCCCAACCCCCTGGCAGCATACAGGTCTGCATGGTGGCCTGTTAGGAAGGAGGCCACACAGCAGGAGGTGAGCAGCAAGCAAGCAAGCAAAGCTCCGCTGAGCTTCGTTTCCTGTTTCCCCACATACATCATCTGTGGAAAAAATCGTCTTCTTTGAAACAGGTCCCTGGTGCCAAAACGTTTGGGGACCACTGATATAGGGAAAAGAAGGGATTGGTTGGGAGATAAACCCTCCCAAAGCATGTGAAAGTTTAGGGAGTTAATTGGTCTTTCTGAATAAACACGTGTCCCACACCCAAAATGAAAACATTTTGGGAACATAGAAATGTTCTCTCTTTTGCTCATCATTACTCCACACAGGCTCTCCTCTTGCTTGTCACTTGCTGCTCAGAACTTGCATTCTGAGGGTGCACTGGCTTGTCCTCTGCATGGGCCACATGGCCCATGGTCTCCAAGAAGGAGTCTCTCTCACTCATTGACCAGGTGAAATATTTGCCAGTGTGTTCATGTGTTCTCCTCTTCAGGAGTACGTGGCCTTGAGGCCCTAGCAGCCACCCGGCCGTAGCTGTGCCAGCTCCACACACAGCCTGCAGGAGGGAGCCTGCAGCAGGACGGCAGCTGGCCACATGCTAAGCTACCTGGACGAATGCTTAGCAGCTACCTCAGGCTCCAAAAGATGATACTTTAAACTAAAGCAGGAACTGTGGGTATGGCCTTCTGTTCTGGTCTTGTTGAGGAGAGGTGGATTTTGTCTGGGTTCTGTCTAGGTTTTGTGCAGGAGATGAGCTTTGAGACTGCCAGTCCCCTATTCGCCAAGGTGACACAGAATCTGAATGAAAACTTTCTTTTTGTATCAGTGCTTGCCTCACGAGTATGGCTTTTGTGGTGACAAGGAACCAAACCCCCATTTTTTTGTTTGGTGACAATATGGCCTAATAAACCTTTTCTTTTAAAAAGACTCAGCCATGGGAGTTATTTTTTTTATTTAACAATGTAAATATTTCAAAAATTATATGAAGTTTCTAGATATTTGCTAATGCTCTTGATGTCCATATGCCCTTTCACTGTTGTGCCTGATATCAAACAACACTATATAGTCACGCACTGCTTAACAACAGGGATACGTTTTGAGAAATGCATCATTAGGTGATTTTTGTCATGCAGACATGAAAGAGTATACTTACAGAAACATAGATGATAAGATATAGCCTATTTCTCCTAGGCTACAAGCCTATACAGCATGTTACTCTATAGAAAAACACAATATTAAATCAAGAACAATAGAAAATGATGCTATCAAGAGATGTGTGAGCTTGCTGCCAATGTAACATGCCATACTGTTTTACAGCAAATTTTTTTGTAAGTAGAGAATAAACTTTAATATAACTATAAAAAGAAGTATCATATAGTAAATGCATAAAACAGTAACACAGTAACAGTAAACAGTAACATCAACTATTTTGTACTGTCCCTAATTATATGCACTACATTTTATGTGACTGGCAGCACAGGTTTGTTTACACCAGCATCACCACAAACATGTGATGCATTGCACTAAGACTTTACAATGGCTATGACATCCCTAAGTGATAGGAATTTTCAGCTCTATTTTAATCTTATGGGACCACAGTTGTATATGCAGTTGTTGACAGAAGTGTTATGCGGCGATGACTATATTCTATCATTTGTAATTCCAAGGGTTTTTAAAAATGTTGTATGCCACAGAAACAGCCAAATATCTTTCTCAGCTATATTATTTTTACAATTAACTCTCATTATATCAGTAAACAGCCATTTTAAGTCTTTGTAATCCACAGATAAATTTTTATTTCACTCCCATACTTCTCTGGAAGCTCTTGACAATCAGCTACAGGCCAAAGTGTTTCATCTTCAACAAAAAGGGCTGACACAGAGAGGAAAAAAAAAAAGGCCATGTAGACTTCTGTAGAAGAGGAAAAATAATTTTACCTCTATTCCTCTAGGTTCTTGGCTGAGACTCCATATCATAAAAGACAGATTAACAGGAGAAAAAAAAGTTTAATAACATGTATACTACCTGTCTTTGTGGGAGATGCCCAAAAAACCTAACTCCCTGAAATGGCCAAAGTCACAAAATTAAATACCATGTCAAGCTAAAAACAAAAGAAGATGTGAAGGGAGGCATGGCTTCTCCATTGTTAAGAGTTTCTAGTGATTTGGTCATCCTTTCTTCCTGCGACAGATGGAGCTATCCTTACAAATAGAGATTTCCCTTATAAATGCAAATCTCTCTTACAAAAGGGTAACTTTTACTCTGTTTACTACGTCTCCTATGTTTTACCAACAAAAAATAATCAGCCTAAAATATTCCTTATGCCAAAGAGAAATATATTGGTATAACAAATTCTGTTCTCTTTCACTTCTGATGGCATTGCTCGAATAACTTTCAGCAAACCATACTACTCAAACTGAGTCAAGATTTCCAAAACTGGTGGAGAAGTCGAAGAGTTTATAAGATTTCTAACCAAAGATCAAGATAGAAAAGAATTAACTTCATATAATTGTATGAACTGTTGACATGAGAAACATTCAAACCTGTAAGAATTTTTGTAAGTTTATCTGAGCCAAACTGAAAACAATTGCTGGGAGGAAAATCTCAATGGATTAAGAAAATGCTCCAAAGAATGGTAGTTTTATGATTTATTTTATACATTACAATCAAAGGAGAGGGCTTAAAGGGGTAACATGAAGTCCATTGGTGATGGATTAGGGAGGCCAGAGAAAGCAAAGCAGGTAAAGTTCTGGGATTGGATAAAAAGTAAATAAATAGATACATACTTCTTTTACATTGGTGAGTATAGGATAGTTAACAATTAACTGCTCTGGTCTCTGCTCTGGTGAAAGATTGTACCTGGAGGGTCTGGAAAAAAGAAATTATCCTGACATTCCTACGTTATCTTAGATGCAAAAAGAAAATAGATGGGCCCAGTTAAAGTAGAGACTAACCATTTTCAAGGAAGATGCCAGTTTAAGACGTGACTACCTTCCTTGACTTGCTTTAGTTACAAAGTTTTGGGGTTTTTTTAATTAATTAATTTTTTTCAAATACATTTGTCTATGCCTACCCCCTACCACTTTCCCCTGCCCCCCTTCCCTCTTGTCCTCCCTCAATCATTCCCCACTTTGGCTTTGTCCATGAGTCCTTGCTATATGTTCCTTAACTTTCCCCTTCCCTTCCTTTTCCCCTCCTACCCCACTGTGCCTCCCTCTTGTCTCTGTTGGTTTCTTTTTTCTTTCAGTGTTGCTGGTCTTATTTTCCTTGCATCTTTGTTTTGTTGGTTAGGTTTCATTTATACATGAGACCATATGCCCCCTGCCTTATTTCGCTTAGCATATGCTCTCTAGTTTCATCCATGCTGTCATGAAGTATAGTAGTTCTTTTTTTCTTTCTGCTACGTAGTATTCCACTGTGTAAATGTACCATCATTTTTTGATCCAATCATCTACTGATGGGTATTTAGGTTGTTTCCAACACTTGACTATTGTAAATTGTGCTGTTATGGACATTGGGGTACATAGGTTCTTTGGAATTGGCGTTTTGGGATTCTTAAGGTATAGTCCCAGAAGGGGAATCACTGGATCAAAAAGCAGTTCCATTTTCAGCTTTTTGAGGAAATTCCACACTCCTTTCCATAGTGGCTGCACCAGTCTGCATTCCCACCAACAGTGGACTAGTGTTCCCTTTACTCCACAGCCTCGCTAGCACCTGTTGTTTGTTGATCTGTTTATGATGGCCATTCTGACCGGTGTGAGGTGGTACCTCATGGTGGTTTTGATCTGCATTTCTCCGATGGCAAGTGATGCTGAGCATCCTTTCAAATGCCTCTGGGCCCTCTGTATCTCTTCCTTGGAAAAGCGTCTGCCCAGGTCCTTTGCCCATGTTCTGACTGGATCGTTTGTCTTCTTGGAGTGGAGTCCTGTGAGTACTTTATATATCTTGAAGATCAAACCTTTATCTGATGTATCATTAGCAAATATATTTTCCCATAGAGTTGGCTCCCTTTCATTCTGCTGATGTTTTCTTTAGCTGTGTAGAAGCTTCTTATTTTGATGAGATTCCACTTGTTTATTCTTTCCTTTATGTCCCTTGCTTTAGGAGACATATCAGTGGAAAAATTGCTGCGTGAGATATCTGAGAGTTTCCTGCCAATGTTCTCCTCTAGGACTTTGATGGTGTTGCGACTTATATTTAAGTCTTTTATCCATATTGAGTTTATTTTTGTGTATGGTGTCAGCTGATGATCCAATTTCAATGTTTTGCATGTAGCCGTCCAGCTCTCCCAACACCATTTGTTGAAGAGGCTGTTATTGCTCCATTTTATGCTTCTGCCCCCTTTGTCAAATATTAGATGCCCAGAGAGACCTGGGCTTATTTCTGGGCTTTCTATTCTGTTCCACTGGTCTATGGGTCTGTTCTTGTGCCAGGACCAGATTGTTTTGAGGATAGTGGCTTTGTAGCATAGTTTGATGTCCAGTATTGTGATCCCTTCTACTTTTGTTTTTCTTTTTCAAAATTGCTGCGGCTATTCGGGGTCATTTATGGTTCCATATAAATTTTTGAACTGTCCTATTTCTGTGAAATACGTCACTGGTATCTTAATAAGGATTGCGTTGAATCTATAAATTGCTTTGGGTAGTATGGACATTATGATGATATTAATTGTTCCAATCCATGAACATGGAATGTGCTTCCATTTATTTGTGTCTTCCTTAATTTCTTTCTTCACTGTTGTAGAGTTTTCTGCATACAGGTCTTTTATGTCTTTGGTTAAATTTATTCCTAGGTACTTTATTTTTCTTCTTGCTATATCGAATGGTATTTGTTTTTTGGATTTCTTCTTCTTCTATTGCATTGCTGGTATACAAAAACGCCTTTGATTTCTGAATGTTGACTTTGTATCCTGCTGTTTTGCCAAATTCACTTATTAGGTTGAGGAGTTTTTTGGTAGAGTCTACAGGGTTCTTTATGTACACTATCATGTCATCTGCAAACAATGATAGTTCAACTTCCTCCTTTCCTATTTGGATGCCTTTTATTTCTTTTTCTTGTCTGACTGCTGTGGCTAGGACTTCCAATACGATGTTGAAAAGAAGTGGTGAGAGCGGACATCCTTGTCGTGTTGCCGATCTTAGTGGGAAAGCTTTCAGTGTTTGCCCATTGAGTATGATGTCGGCTGTAGGTTTTCCATATACGGCCTTTATTGTGTTGAGGAATGTCCCATTTATTCCCATTTTGCTGAGTGTTTTGATCATAAATGGGTGCTGTACCTTATCGAATGCTTTTTCTGCATCTATCGAGATGATCATGTGGTTTTTGTCTTTTCTTTTATTTATGTGATGTACCACATTTACTGATTTGCATATATTCAACCATCCCTGCATGCCTGGGATAAATCCCACTTATTGTGGTGGATAATATTTTTAATGTATTGCTGGATGCGGTTTGCCAATATTTTGTTGAGAATTTTGTCATCTATGTTCATCAGCGAAATTGGCCTGTAGTTTTTTTTCCTTGTAGGGTGTTTATCTGGTTTTAGGATTAGGGTGATGCTGGCCTCATAAAAAGAGTGGGAATCTTCCCTCCTCTTGAATTTTGTGGAATAGTCTGAGAAGGACAGGGGTTAGCTCTTCTTTAAATGTTTTGTAAAATTCTCCTGTGAAACCATCCAGCCCTGGGCTTCTGTGTGCCAGGAGTATCTTCATTACTGCTTCAATTTCCCTAGCTGTTATCGGTCTGTTGAAGCTTTCTGTTTCTTCCTCCTTCAGTGTTGGAAGATTATACTTTTCTAGAAATTTGTCCATTTCGTCCAGATTTTCAAATTTCTTGGCATATAATTGTTCATAGTAGTTTCTGACGATCCTTTGTATTTCTGTGGTATCAGTTGTTATTTCTCCTCTTTCATTTCTGATATTATTAATTTGAGTCCTCTCCCTTTTTCTCTTGATGAGTCTGCTTAAAGGCTTGTCGATTTTATTTATCTTTTCAAAGAACCAGCTTCTGGATTGGTTGATCTTTTGAATTGTTCTTTTTGTCTCTATGTCATTCAGTTCTTCTCTGATCTTGATTATTTATCCTTCTACTTGCTCTGGGATTTATTTGTTGTTTCTCCAGTTCTTGAAGATGTAGTGTTAGGCCATTTATTTGAAATGTTTCTATCTCTTTTAGGTAGGCCTGTAATGCTCTGAACTTCCCTCTCAGGACTGCCTTTACTGTGTCCCATAGGTTTTGGACTGTTGTCTGTTCATTTTCATTTGTTTCCAGAAACTTTTTGATGTCTTCTTTCATCTCATTATTGACCCATTCGTTGTTCAACAATATACTGTTCAGTCTCCATAAGTTTGAAAGTTTTTGAGGTTTCTCTTTGAGGTTGATTTCCAATTTCAAACCCTTGCGGTCTGAGAAAATGGTTGTTATTATTTCAATTTTCCTGAATTTGTTGAGGCTTGCTTTGTGTTCTATCATGTGGTCTATCTTTGAAAAAGTTCCATGTGCATTTGAAAAGAATGTGTATTTTGCTTCTTTGGGAAATAAGGTTCTATATATGTCAGTTAAGTTCATTTGATTTAATGTGTCATTCAGCTCCACAATATCCTTGTTGATGTTTTGTTTGGAAGATCTGTCCATTTTTGAAAGTGGGGTGTTAAAATTCCCTACTGTCAGTGTGTTGTTGTCTATATCTTTTTTGAAGTCCTCCAAGATTTTCCTTATATATTTGGGTGCTCCTAGGTTGGGTGCATGTAAGTTTACAATGTTTATGTCTTCCTGATAGAGTCTTCCTTTAAGTATTATAAAGTGTCCCTCTGGGTCTCTTTTTATGGCCTTTGTTTTGAAATCTATTTTGTCTGATATAAGTATTGCTACCTCTACTCTTTTCTTGCCCATTTGCTTGGAATATTTTTCCATCCCTTTACTTTCAGTCTGTATCGGTCCTTTGTTCTGAGGTGGGTCTCTTATAGGCAGCATATATGTGGGTCATGTTTTCTTATCCATTCAGCTATCCTGTGTCTTTTGATTGAGGCATTTAGTCTATTTACATTGAGAGTTATTATTAATAGAAGCTTATTCATTTTTTCTCTTTGTATCTGTTTTCTTCTTCTCACTATTTTTCTTCATCTTCTTAAAGCAGTCCCTTTACCATATCATGTAGTGCTGGTTTGGTGGAGATGTGTTCTTTTAGACTTCTTTTGTCTGGGAAAAGCCTTATTTCCCCTTCTATTTTAATTGAGAGCCTCGCTGAGCAGAGCAGCCTTGGTTGTAGGCCCTTCCTTTTCATGACTTGGAATATTTCTTGCTATTCCCTTCTGGCTTGCAAGGTTTCTGTTGAGAAGTCAGCTGCTAGCTGTATCGGGGCTCCCTTGTATGTTACTCCCTGTTTCTCCCTTGCTGCCTTTAGGATTCTTTCTTTGTCTTTGATATTTGCCATTTTAATGATGATTTGTCTTCTAGTGGACCTCCTTGGGTTACTCTTGAATGAGGCCCTCTGTTCTTCCTGGACCCGTGAGACCTTTTCTCTCCTCCAATTAGGGAAATTTTCCATCATTACTTTTTCAAAGAGGTTCTCTATCCCTTGCTCCTCTTCTTCTCCTTCTGGTATCCTTATTATGGGGATAATATTGTGTTTCAGGTTGTCCTACATTTCCCTAAATGCCTCTTCATTCTTTTTTGTCTTTTTTCCATTTCTTGTTCTTTCTGGGAGCTATTTTTTACCTTGTCCTCCAGTCGCTGATTCGATCCTCTGCTTCATCTAGTCTGCTTTTGATTTCTTCTACTGTGTTCTTCAATTCATAAATGGTATTCTTCATTTCCTCTTATATCTTCTTGATAGTTTCTATGTCCTTTTCCAGGTTGATATAGTTTGCCGTAAGATCCTGAGAGTTTCCCTGCAGTTTCTCATAGTTCTCTTTGAGTTGGCTGAGCTCATTCAGCTTCCTTAGAGCCATTGTTTTTAATTCATTATCTGATAGTTTATTTGTCTCTATTTCATTTAGCTCTCTCTGTGGGGATTCCTCCTTTCCCCTCATTTGAGGGGAATTTCTTTTTCTTCCCATTTTTTGTGAGTTTTTTTTCTTTTTCTTTTTCTTTTCTTTCTCTCTCTTTTTTTGCTTTTGCTTCAATCGATCCATCTAGATTTCCTAACTTTGTGGATTAAACTTCTATGGTGGTAGGCAGGTCTTTTTATTTATTTATTTTCTCTTTTCTTTTCTTTCTGGGTCTGCCTCTGATGATGTCAATTTTTGACCCTGTCTGATCTGGGGCTGTTTGTTTGAGCCTTCCAGGAATCTACTGTCTGTGTCTGTCTCCTGCAATGTCAATCTGGTCACTCTGTCCTCATCTGTAAGGCTTAGTCACCGCAGGGCAGAGTAGTGTCTCCTGATGGTGGTACTATTTTGTCCTTATAGGCTGCTGTCACTCAAGGGAGTGGTCCGCGTGAGCAAGATGGAGAAAGTGGACTGGGGGAGGAGTCAGCACTGAGATCCACCCCTATTGCTCCCTTAGTTCTCTCCCCAACACCTACACCTCCAGTCTCTCCTCAAGAGCCTCTAGGCATCTCTGTGTCTTCTTTAGCTGGGGGTCTACTATCTCTGCAGGCAGCTCTGCACTTAACACCAAGGCCAGCACACAACTCCGGTCTGCTGGACTGTCCTGAGGGCAGGGCTATTATTTCCTTTTCCACTGCTGCCTCTTTGGGGTGTGGTCTGCCTGCGCAAAATGGAGACTACAGAAAAGGAAAGGAGTCAGCTACAGAACTCCCCGGTTACTCGTCCAGTTCTTTCTCCAATGCCTCTGTCTCCAGTCTCTCCTCGGGGGTCTCTGGGCAGCTCTGTGACCCCTTTGGTCAGGGATCCACTACTTCTGTGGACAGTGTTGTACTCGCTCACCAGCCTGTACACCTGCGCAGGCCAGCACTGGGCAGTTTAGGACAATCTATTGTGTGCTTTCCCCACTCTGCCTCTGTAGGGGCATGGCCTGCCTGCGCATAATGGAGACTCTGGAGTGGGGATGGAGTTAGCTCCGGAATCCCCAGCCGCTCCTCGAGTTCTTTCCCCAACGCCTCCGTCTCCAGTCTCTCCTCAAAGGTCTCTATGAAGCTATGTGTCCCCTTTGGCCAGGGATCCTCTATTTCTTCCAGCCAGTCTGCACTCAGCACCCCAGCCCATGTGTGCGCATGCTCTGGGCAGAGCGTGCAGGATGCAGATTTATTGATTCACTTATGCCTGAGCGAGTTGGAAGCTGCCAAATGGAAGGTGAGTTATTATCGGTGCTCTGCTGGCCACCGTCTCAGTTCTCTTCACAAAGTTTTCCTCACCAATCTTTCCTCAGGCACCAGCCCACTCTGCTGCCGCCTCTACCCAGAGATCAAGGGAGGCGACTGTCACTGCAAATTTCTGCGTTGGCCCTTTAAATGTCTCTTTGCATCTTCAGCCGCCTGTCTGGGCAGAGAGCACCCCTAAGCTTTTTGTGGTTGCATTTTGTTTGTGTGTTTTTCTGGTTTCAGATGCTGTAGTCTAGGGGTCCCTGTTTATGATTCAGACCGTGGTCTTCTCAGGGGGATCCAACTGGCCATTTCAATGTCCCTCTGGTGCTGGTGCCCGTGAGTGCCCAGCCCACCCTCTCAAGCCTCCACCGCAGTTCTCACCTGTTCGGATGTGTGAAAGTTGATTCCAGTGTCTGTCCGCAGCTCCAAGGCTCCTCTTACTCTATCATTCCATTTTTTTCCAAGTGATTTCTCCACTATTTAGTCACAGTTCCAGTTTGGTCTTGGGAGGAGGTCTGTGTGACTCCCATTCACTCCTCTGCCATCTTCTGTCTTCCTAGTAGGAAGTTTTAATTTCAGACCATCCTATGTGGTTATTTTAGTCTGAGTAGGTAAGGTCATTATGCTGGCCTCCCCTGAACTTGCCAGGTTTAGTGTATGGCCTTTTTTTTTTTTGTCCACAGAAGTAATAAAGAATGATTATGTGTTCAGTTGGAATATTACTGATGCTTTATGTTTTTTTCCTGGATTTAAGGAATCCTTTGTTCTCTTTTTTAAAGCTATCCATAACTCATAAAATTTAGTAGGTTATGCTTTTGTAAGTAGAAATGAGATTTATGGTTTTTCTCCTCTTGAAACCTCTAGAATTCAGAAATTTTTGAGTATTACTTTCATGGCAATATAATTATTTGCATAGGTTCAACAAAAGTCTGTCCTCCTAATAGCAAAACATAATTGGAAATATTGATTACATATCCAAGGCTTAGACTGAAATGTCGTACTTGAGAATGATGTGTATAGAATCAGATGGGACAAAATGGTTTTAAGGAACTAAGGTCAGCTTTATGAAGCTAATGTTTACAAAGCCTTCTGGAAAAAAAATCAGCCTGGTATCTGGCTTACAGGTTCCCAGCCTTACAGATGCATAAGGAAAGTCCCACCTGAAAGGCACAGAAAATGAGATATTTTTGAAATCTCAAAAAGAGCAGAATTCATCCAATTCTATAAGTACTGCAGGTAAAATCTGGTAACAAATTCTTGGCTCAGCTTCCTAGCCTCATGAAGATTTTAAAGGCCCAATCTGAAATTCCTTATAGAAACTTGCAACAAAGCAAATTTTTAAAGGCCTGTGTGGTTAATGACTATTCCTACTGTACCTAGGTAAATAATCAGTCCAAATCTAATGAGACCAAATTTATATTGTGATTGAAAATAATCTTACTTTGATTGGGATTGATCAAAAGTGAGGCAGTAGAGAGAAATTTTATGCTTCAAGAGAATGCTCTAGCACAACCTTGTGGGTTATCAGAGTCTGGCCCTCTATTGTCTTTGATCTAGCTTCACCTCTTTGTAAAATTCTTGGTGTATTACCTATCTGTAAATTACTCTAAATCCTGTCATCTTACACAAATTGTCAGCCTCTACCAAATTTAAAGTTTTTCCAATGTTCTTCAACATCTGTTACAAGTCTCCAAATAAACATTTCTAAGTTCTCTCTGGTGACCTGGAGTCATGGGAAGTAAAATCTGACTGCCCAGATTCTCACTGGGACCCTAGCCTGACTTATAGCCAGCAATTCTCCCCAGAATCTGAAGAAATCCTGTAAGCTAAGGCTAGATAATCTAATATAAACTTCGAAGGACTCATCACTACTCAGATGCCTGCAGCTGGAGCTGTGTAGGCCACTCAGGAGTTTCACTGGAATCCCCACATATTTCATGTCCTGTTCTGGAAAATAACCAGGGATGTGGAAAGTCTTACCAAAATGTTTCTGATGTCTATGCCATCACCAAAAACATTCCAACTGAAAATTGGGAAATCTTCCAAATTGCCACTGCAATCCTCAAATCTAAAGACACTTTGAGTCTGATGTCTAGAACTCTCCTAGACTGGCTGCCATCCAGACTCAGAAACTGGGTTTACTGTCAGCTCCAACCATTAGTCTTTGTTCTCTTTTTTATTTTTGTAGAAACCCTCCTTATTAAATGCCTTATTTCTCACATCACCTAGAAAATATCTTCTACTACCAAGTCTCAGGGGATGGTTCTGTTACCAGAGAGAGACAAGTCAGGGGATTCCCCTCCTCTCCTTGTTTCTTGTCTTGCTTGCAGCATATTAATTCAATAGAGAGACAACATGTACAGAGGAAATGAGATACATTTATTTTTGAAATATAGAGGAAATAAGATAGTAAGATTTTTAGTAAGTTTATTCTATACACTTGAGCCAAGGCTACAGGTGGGCACTCAGCTAATCTGAGTGTGCTATTGAGATTCAAGGTTTTAATACTTTGGTCAGTTTCTAGATTCTCTCTCCTTTTCCTCCCTTCTTACCTTATGAAAAATGTACAACTACAAAGGCTTTCTTTCTCAGCTACTAAAGGCTTTTTTGTCTCAGTTAATGAAATTGCTACAGGAGCTCCCTTTCCCAGTACACAGAGTTTCAAGGACTCCCTTCCTCCTCAGTGTTATCTTTGCTTATGATGTTTGGAATGCCTGGCAATCTAAATGGACTGGGCTCAGAACTGCTGAGTAGTGTGTGAGACATGTCTCTCTCCTCCCTACCTTAGTTTACTGCTTATCCTATTTAACAGTTCAACCAGTCCTTCAGTCACAGAAATCTTCAAACTACCAAGACCAGCTTTCTTATATTGATCAATGGAATGCCTATTTTCCTGGAATAGAAGGGAGGACTGGCCAAGACCACTGCCTTAAAGTTTCCCTCTGCCTGACTAAATCTGAGTCAGGCTTCTTCCTGGCTCTGACACCCTTCCTTAGAGCATTTACTTCAACAAACCTGTAACTATATTTTCTTTCTTTTCTTTTGAGCTATAAAATTTTTTAAAGGCTCTTGCCAAGTTTGCAACCCAGGAATGTATTTTTCAAAAGCCTGGGAACCATCCTTTTGAGAGGTAACCATTCTCTGTCTCCCAGTCTCTGTGGGAGGGTATGAGCCTAAATTTGGAAGACATCTTACTCCAAGTGTAAAATTATTTCCTGTCATGAAGATACACAAAAGTTTTTCTTTGGATAAAAACAATTACCAAACACAGATGAACTATGATCCTCCAACCCCAACTCTTTGTTTGGTGAAGTAGAGGTCAGACATAATTGTGGTCTCCCACGACTATTGTAATAGCCTCAAATAAAGTTTTCTTTGCTTGTTTGACATCGTGCTTTCCAATCTTTGCTTTGACAGTGGCTACCATGATCTATCAAGAAGAACCCAATAGTTGAAATAGATGAAATGGATTAAGCCAATTCTTAGCCACCTGAACAACCTTGGACAAGATACCCTCTTTGAGCCACAACCTAATCCTTGTTATTTTAATCATAAATATTATCATGGAACTTTTGTAAAGATTAAAATCACTAATGTTTGTAAAACCTAACACACTGTTCAAAGACCCTGACAATCTAAAAAACTGCTAATGTCTCTTCTTTCTAACTCATCTTCTTAGCCAAACACTTAATACATTGCAAGGTGATGTACTTGTTTGATATGTTACATGTCATAGATATCAGATACTTCTTTTAAGAGATTAACATGATCTGTAGATAATCTTTTTTTTTTCTTTTCTTTTAATGAATGAATTTCAGACATAAAGTCCTTGAAGAGATCATGCCTCTCACTGTTCAAAGGAGCCTCACTTGAAGCCAGCATTTGGCAGTCAGTAGGGAGAGCAGCAGAAAAGAATAGAAATGTGGAACGTGAGCAAACGTAGCAGAAGAGCTAAAACTGAAGCAGGGATTTACACAGTTCCATGATCCTACCAGAGCCTTTCCCCAGATTGGAATCTCCCGAAGGCCTAGTTCCACTCCAGGCAGCTGACCAAGGTTGTAATCTGTAACCAGAGCAGCATCTGGGGGCATTCTCCCTGGAAGCTGTTTTCTCTGACCTCATTCTCTTTTCAGCCATGTATTATTTTAGATTAATAACCTACAACCCTGTTTCATAAAACATTTTCAATAACTGCAATCTTTTGGGGAAAGTATTATATTCCAAAATTAATGCTCTCCATTTATTAATACTTGTTCTCTCGTACTGGGAAATGTGAGCAATAAGTGCCCTTATCATGGGTTTCATTCATCTGTTAAGTATCTAGAGGCCAGTACTTCAATCAATACATGCAATCTTTCAGAATTAAATTGGCCTCTGTTAGGAAACCAGAGAAAATGTTGTTAGATGATGAAATACTGTTGTGTTTATCTCAATTTCCTTTGTTCAGTTGTTTTGGAACAAATACACAATTTGCCTAATTTAAATATTACCTAGGAATGTTTATAAACATCCCCAGGCTGCATTATATAAAAAAGAATGGGGAGAGTGTTTTCTATTTTTAAAAATAATACTGTGTTTATGAAAACATTATTTTTAAATTTTGGTAAATTTAATCATATTAAATATGGAAGAGGCACAGACTGTTTAAATAACACCTGTGATGACTGACTGAATTAAGGAATAGTTTTTTTTCTTGAAACTCAGATAATTGTTTACCTGGGGGAAAAGGGGTGCTCCCAGTCGAAGGTGGGCCATGATGCTACTCATGGTCACTGACCCCACCAAGTGTGGTGTTCAATTTCCTCCACAGAGAATCAGAAACATAACACTTCTCTTAATCATTAGAGTCTGTATTGTTGTTTGGGTACAGAAAAAAAAAGCAAATTATCTTAATGAAGTACAACTTCATATTGTCATAGGACAGTGAACTATCCCAGTTTGCCTAAATTGTCCCTCTCTTAGCTTTTAAATCCCACATCCTCTAAGTTCTTCAGTCCCAAGAAAACATGAGTTCATCAATCTAGCATTGCACCTTCTCTTTTTGTCCTTTCTCATTTTTTCATCTTTATGGTGAACTATAATGTTAATGTTTATCTAATAGTTTACCCAATTATTTTGATATATTATAAGCAACATTTTAAGGTGAACTCTATGTGGGCCTGTTAACTATGGGCACATAACTTAGTGATGTTAGCTGTGTCCACCTAGGCAACATTAACAATACCAGTTTTTGGTTGGTTTGTTTTTTGCTGTTGTTGTTTTAGAGAGGACTTAATGTAAAGAATTGTTAATCAGTGAAAGACTGAATATGCAAACAGACAATAGCCAGACCATATATGATAATGGACATCTGACCCACAAAGCTCTGCAGCAATCAGTCAAGCATGGTCAGGATTTGATCAATGACAACCAGTTTCCCTATTTTCTTGCCTCACTTCCAACTCTACACCAGTCAGAGAAGGCCAAGATGACCTTAAAACCAATCATGTAAGATCCCCCACTTCTAGTTACTCCACTTGCAGATTCTTCAACACCAGCAACCTTCAAGCAGGGCACACTTGAATCCCTCCTTTTTTTTTCCCCTATAAAGTTTTCCCATTCTCATGCTTACATTCCAGTCTGCCTTGAAGACCCTGACATATGCAAGTGATGGTGGATGACTGAGTAAATAGCTTCCATTTGTTCTCATCTGAGTGGTCTTTGTTTATTTGTACACCAAGTATCAGTTATCTGAAAAGCACAAAGGGAATACATAAGTTATCACAGATGATATGACTGCAGGAAAAAGCTACCTACCAGTCACAGGGCTGGGGGAACAAAGGGAAAAGATTAAAATTATTAAAACCTAGAAATCTGGAGAGGGCCTTTAGCATAGACCTGTGCCATGAACCTAATCCTCCACACCATAGGTTAAAACACTGGCACACACACATACTAACATTATAAAATACTCACACTATAATAATAATGGAATTAATGGTCCTTACTGTGAGCCTATTCTGTATTAGGCCATGTAATATCTAAAGCATATATTAACAGCGCAAAGTACGGTAAAAAATCACTAGGATCCTCAAGACCCTTTCAGGAACTCTGCAAGACAAAACTAATTTAATAATGCTAAGAAACTATGTCTTTCTTCATTGTGTTGGCATTTATATTAATGATATAAGATTAACCATGAAAAATATTGCTGGCACCTTGGCGCAAATCTGGGCAGTGGCAGAGAGGTAAAAATGTGCTAGTAACAATTGTATTCTTCACAGCCATGCACTTGTAAAATAAATAAATAAATACATACATAGATATGTACCGGCCTCACCAATTGTTTTTAATGAAGCAGTAAAAATTATTAATGTTATTAAATTCTACTCCATGAGTGCTTATCTTTTTAATTTCTATATGATTAAATGAAAAATATGCATAAAACTGCATACTGAAGTGTTAAGGTTATCTGCAGGAAAAGCACTGTGTGATTATTTGTATTGCAAGTTGCACTTGCCACTTTTTTCATGAAATGCCACTTTTACTTAAAAGAACAGCTGACAAATGATGATTTTCAGACTTGGATATTTTCTTGCAAATGAACAAAGTCAACATGTCACTTCAAGAAAAAAAACTAACTAGTTGCAGCCGCTGATAAAATTTGAACTTTCAAGTGAAAATTAGAATTTCAAAGACTTGTATTTACCACATGAACTTGACAGCTTTCTAATACTTAAAAACTTTTCTGATGCAATAAATGAGTTAACAAATGGGATTTGTTTTGACATCCTATGATAAAATGTATCATTATTTGGAAGATCCACATAGCTCAATAAACCAATGTATTCCAATTAACCCATACACAATGAATAAAATCATACATGGGTGAAAGATCCATTCAAAGAATGACAAATAATGAATTTTATTATTACAAAATACAAAATGTTCTTTGGTATGGTTTAGGAGTCTAGTTTTCAAATAACCTTTTATAAGGGTAGAATATCAAAGGAGAATATCCACAATTATCTGAAAAGTATTCTCTTTTCCAACTACACATGTGTGTCAGACCACATTTTCTTCATGTACTTCAAACAAAGCAACATATTGCAATAGATCAAATGTGGAGGTATATGTGAGAATTCAACTTGTAAAGATATTAAAGAGGTTGGCAAAATATAAAATAATGCTACTCTCTAAAGTTATTTTGAAAAATATAGTTATTTTACTTAAAAATATGTTATTTGTGTTAACATGCAATGGATTTATTACTACTATTTTGAATAAATACATGAGTATTATAAATTATTTCCTGGTTTTAATTTCTAATACAATAAGTATCAATAAATATAACTCATATAAATAAAAAGGTTTTTGAACTCCTCAATAGTTTATAAGAGCTAAAAGAGTTTTAAGTCAAGAATGCTTGAGAACTACTAACTTAGATATATCTTCTTATTTTACCTTCATTCTTTGAAATATAGATTATTATTGTATTTTCAAATGAGCTGCTGGAGAATAGGAGAAGATAACTTGCTGAAGGTCACTCATCCAGTTATTAGGTTCCAGATTTTATATAATTAGTCATTGTGTATGTGTACAGCAGACTAAAATAACACAAAACAGCCAGGTATTGCAAAGCAGGAAAAAAGAACAGGATACCAGGGATCTGATAGTTGATCAAAAGATAGTTGATCAAGTAGAAAACTGAGGTTTAGAGAATACATGTTTTTGTTACCATTGCCACAGAAATTTTGTATACCTTAAATTCTACAGAAGAATCTTATCATTCAATGGGACATCTAACATCACACTAGCATTCATGAGGGATATAGTGCATTTGGCTGGGACATTCCTGGCACTGGTTTCATATTTGGAGCTTCTTTATAAACACTATGGCATATGGCTGAACAGATCTGTTACCAAATGACTTAGATCTTTGGGATGATAAGTACAACATTTAGCCTTCCCCAATAAAAGCCTAGAAAGAAAAGGAAGGTGATAGGGGCTCATATTCATTGAGTACCTGTGGTCTAAATGATGTCATGCATTGCATCTCATTTAATCCTCACAACAGTCCCAGAAAATTAAAGGTTTCCTCAAGTTGAAAATAGAACCAATAATAAGTCATAAAGAGGTGAATTGCTCTTGGGAGGAAGATAAGCAAGTATAAAACAGGCCCTTCTCTTCAAAGTCTGGGTTCTATAAGGAGGCTAGATTCTGAGAATGAGAAGTTTAAGGGAAAAACCAAGCAGTTCAGTTATTTTTTTCAATATTTTATTTATATCTTTTTCAAGAGAGGGAAAGAAACATCAGCATGTGGTTGCCCCTCACGCTCCCCCAACTGAGGACCCAGCCAGCAACCCTGGTATGTGCCCTAACTGGGAACTGAACCAGCGACCCTTTGGTTTGCAGGCCAGCACTCAATCCACTGAGCCACACCAGCCAGGGAGGGAGTTATCAAAACTAGAACAGTCAAGACCTATTTATCCACCTATATAAGCACCCCCATTTTAATTCACAAAGATTTGGTTTAAGTTATATCCTAAAGTCTGCAGCCAGATGTTTCCAATTGTGGGAACTGCAGAGCTATAGAGACCAAGATCCAGGCAAGACCTGACAATGAGAGTCATTATTTAAAGATATTATCTTTAAATATTATTAGCATTCTACTATAATCATCTTCCTACTTTTACTTGAGATGAATTTCTAATTTATTAAATTTATATTATTCATAATTCTAGTTTTCTGTATTTACTAATAGTATCTAACTAAAGATTGTAAGGAGGGGATAAAATTCTACGTTTCATTGTGTTTTATCTATAATGTTTCCACATCATTAAAAAGTTACATGATATTCTTCCTAATTATGTTTACAAGTTACAACATTTGTGCATTTATATAATATTGGTGCATTAAAGATAATTTGAGCTTCTTTCCATGGAAGTGTGGTAAAGACAGAGATGGATGTTTTTCCTTGAATGCAAAACTATCAGACAGAGTTTTCTCTATTCATAGACAGAAGGATAGATATTTATGTGATTCAGGATAAATATGCAGTCTCACTCAAAGAAAATACCTTTTCCAAGTTGTTCCTTATGCTATCATTACCTACCACATGATCCTACAAGAAAACTAGGTAGTCAAACAAGTCACTGCCAGGCTTGTTATCTTGAACAATCCTCTTGAGACCACAACTCCCCATGATATGATTCTTATTAGAGGATGAACCAGAAAGTATATTGAATAGAGGTGCTGAGATTCAGGTCTACATCATTGGCACACCATTAGAGTCATAAAGAATGTTTTATGAGAAATTTTAAGTAAAATATTAAATAGGATTAACTTGATAAATAAGACAGGATGGGCTAATCTAGGTAGGAACAATGCAATTTAAGTTGTGATTGTAGAATTGGTATGGCTCACTTCATCTTAGACTGGTCTGTTATTCTCTTACAATGTTTCTGCTGAAGAAGCTTCTACAATTCCCGTTTTGTGCTGTGTTTCCTTCCCTTTAAGATCTGATGCAAAGGCCATCTCTTTCATAACAATAATCATAAGTGAATTCTTTTATTGCTCAGATCTAAAGCTGCACAATTGGTTTATGGTATCATTTACATATTTCTGGTGTAATGGGTATTTATGTTCATGTCTTATCTTCTTTGTTGGAGGGAGCCTCCTCTCCCTTGGTTTCCAGCTCTGATGATGAGTGACCTCCGTTACTAAAGGACTCTTGGAAGAGTGACTTGATCAATGAGAATTTGGGATAAAATCTGGCTGGGCCTGCCCATTTCCAGGGAGCATGTGTTATAGTCTGCTCTTGCAGAACTCTGTTTTACACAAACTTGCCAGTGCTCAGCCAGTGCCAAGACTCTGTGCTTTTTTAGCTTGTCTATGGTTGGGTAAAACTATCTAATTCTGGGATATGACATAAAAAAGACCACTGTTTTTATACAGCTAAGTCATATTCTCCAAAAACTCTTTTAATTACAAGTTGGAATTTTTATTTCATTCTTCTCATTCTCCCTAATTCCTTTGTCTCTAATTGAATGAAGAAAGAAACTGCTAGATACTGTCCGTAAGCTGCCCTAGTTCAAGGGCCATAAGAAATGAACAAAAAATGATTCTTGAGCAGTGAAATAACACCTCAAGATTGAAGTATCTGCTGTGGCCCAAGAGAAGATTGTCTCTAGACATTTGGTTTTAGCAGCTTGTGCTATGTCACGTAACTTGGAGGAGTTTTTTTCCTTTGGCTTTGTTTTACTTGTTTTTTGTTTTTAGCTCATATACTTTGAATGAATGATTTTAAGATTTGAGCTTTAGCAAGTGATTACCTTGTAGTACTTGAAACTTGTAATGTCATCAAGGTTGATAACAGTTTCAACCACAAGCCAGTGGCTGTTTTATAAAGTGAGCTGCAAGCATCAAGCCAAAGCAATGTATCCAGAGATCTTCCATGTGGGCCTCAGATGGAAGCTGCTGCAGTCTGACTTTTAATTCTACAAGTGTGGCTTGGACTCATGTTGAGTTCAATGTAGTGGTGAGGTGAACCTTCCTAAAGCATCAATAGATGGGAAAAATTATTTCATTTTATTGTTTCACAGACATATATATTATATTATGGTATTCTACAGAGCATGAGTTAGGGTCTACTTATAATACTATGTCTGGGTAGATAGTAAGGGATTGTCCAGTCCAAAACACCATTCGTCATTCAGGATTAAGAAGAAGGCAATAGAGTAACTAACCTTAAATTGCTGAAAATTCCACATAGGTCCAAGATATACCCCACCATTTGGTTTGAAACTGGTGTTAGCTATTAGACCCAAATCAGGCTTCACTCAAAGAAGAGTAACAGATTGTGTTTACTACCAAATAAGAAAACATGGAATCTTTGTTATAAAGAAAATATGGAAGGGACAAGATGGTGGAGTAGTGAATGGAAGTCACACTGCCCTTCTCCCAGGACCAATCTGGAATTACAACTGAATTGTGGACAAACCACCCAGAACAAACAACAAAACAATAGTGACAGAGAAGCCTTATAACCTCGGACAGACAGAAGAATCAGCATTAGTACAACCTGACTGCTAAGGAGTGTGGTGGAAACTCAAGAAGGCTAGCTGGTCTCCCACAGGCAGCAGTGCCAGAGGGATAGTTAAGCAGCCAGTTGGAACTCCCTGAGAAGAGTGGGATCTAAACCATAAGCGGGAATCCCTGGCCTACAACACCAGAGCCCAAAAAGTACACAGATAAGAGCCAGCTGCCAAAAGCAGCAAGACTGTTCTCTGCCAGAGATGGGCAGCTGGAAACACAAAGAGCCATTTAAAGGGACAATGCATAAATTTTTATTAGCAGCCTCTTACGTGGACTCTGGCAAAGGTGGGGACAGAGTGGGATAGAGACACCTGAGGGGAGACTGGGGACAGAGACTTTGGGGAGAGATCTGAGAGAGTAGCCTGTGCTGATTCATCACCCACATGGCAGCAGGAATCTTGCTCAGGCAGACCACACCTGTGAGCAACAGAGCCTGAGAGGAAACAATAGCACCACCCTCAGGAGGGACTCTGCCCCACCCTGTGGTGCCTAAGCCTGACTGCTGAGTGCAGAGTGACTAGATTAACAACTGAAGGAGACAGCCACAGAGAGGAGATCCCTGGAAGTCTCAAATAGACTGCCTAAGGTCAGACAGGGTCATCATCTGACATCATCAGAGGTGGATCCAGAAAGAAAAAAACAGCAGTAAATACTAGAGGCAACCAAGATGAACTCCTCTGTGGCCGCCTCCATGATTTGCGATATTTTCTTTACTACATAGCTCTTTAACACTCATTTCTGGTCCATCAATTTGTACATATTAAGTCATTAGATTTTATAGTAACAGTTTCTTTATCTCCTTTCTTATAATAGTCTTAATCTCTTTACAGCCTTATTAATACTGATTCACTTGCTATTGAGAGTGAGATTGCAGGGGGAGTTATTTTTGCAGATGTGGGTTTGTTTTCTGGGCTTTGGGGTTTTGTTCTAGCTCTGCCTGCACAAAAACACACAAGACGTGGTGGGCAGAGTGATCCTCAGTCAACCAGCTGGGTGGAAGGACCCACCAAAGAATGACCAAAGAACAATCAATACCCAATTACTTCCAGAGAGCCAACATAAATAGCATAAAATGCACCCAAACAGCATCAAGTTCAGGAGATCAAGGAGACTGTACTACTGAATCTCACAGGTCTCGTATCATAGAAGTTTACATCACAAAGTCAGAAAGTCAAGATAGATCAATTTAGAAGCAGAGGCAAAAAAAAAAAAAAAAAAAGTAGTCTCATAGATAATGAACAGAGAAAGAAGCATGCACACAATTGAAAGGAAAGGATGAATCCCCAGAGAGAAAACTAAATGAAATAAAGGCAAGTAAACAATCAGATATTGAGTTCAAAACAATGGTTATAAGGAAGCTCTACGAGCTCAGTGAACTCAGAGAGAATTTCAAAAACTACAGGGGAACTACAAGGAACTTACTGCAAACTATATCAGTGTGAAAGAGGACATAGAAACTATCAACAAGAGGCAAGAGGAAATGAAGAATACAATTTCTGAATTGAAGAACACAGTAGAAGGAATAAAAAGCAGGTCAGATGAAGCAGGGTATCAAATCAGTGAGCTGGAGGACAAGGTAGAAAAAAGCTCCCAGAAAGAACAAGAAAAAGAAAAAAGACTGAAAAAGAATGAAGAGGTGTTTAGGGAAATACAAGGCAACCTGAAATGTAATAATATCCATAAAATAGGGATACCAGAAGGAGAAGAAGAGGAGCAAGAGACAGAAAACCTGTTTGAAAAAATAATGATGGAAGACTTCCCTAATATGAGCAGAGAAAAAGTAACTCAAGTGCATAAAGAACAGAGTGTCCCATTCAAGAAGAACCTAAAGAGGTCCACTCTGAAATGCATCATTATTAAAAGAGCAAATATCAAAGACAAACAGAGAATTCTAAAGGCAACAAGGAAGACAGGTAGTAATGTACAAGGGAACTCCAATAAGGTCAGCATCTGACTTCTTAATAGACACACTACAAACCAGAAGGGAATGGCAAGAAATATTCCAATAATGAAAAAAAAAGGCATGCAACCAACACTATTCTACCCAGCAAGGCTCTCAATTAAAATGGAAGGCAAAATAAGGAGTTTCCCAGAAAAGCAAGTTAAAAGAACATACCTCAACCATACCAGCACTGCAAGATATGCTAAATGGACTGCTTTAAGAAGGTGAAGAAAAAGAGTGAGAAAGAGAGGATCATAGGTACAAAGGGAAAAAATTAATAAGTACTTATCAATAATAACTTTAAATGTAAATGTATTAAATGCTCCAATTAAAGACATGGGGTAGCTGAATGGGTAAGAAAACATAACCCACACATATGTTGCCTTCAAGACACCCACCTCAGAACAAAGGGCTTACACAGACTGAAAGTGAAGAGTTGGAAAAAAATATTCCAAGCAAATTGACAGGGAAAAAAGCCAGGGTAGCAAAACTTATATCAGAAAAAATAGATTTCACAATAAAGGCCATAAGAAGAGACCCAGAAAGACTCGTCCAAATACTCAATGGAAGAATCCATCAAGGAGACATAAGCATTATAAACCTATATGCACCCTACATAGGAGAGCCCAAATATGCAAGAAAAATCTTGGAGGACTTCAAGAAAGATATAGACAGCATCACACTGATAGTAGGGGATGTTAACACCCCATTGTCATCAATGAATAGATCTTCCAAACAAAATGTGCACAAGGATATGGTGGAACTGAACAACACATTAGATCAAATGGACTTAACTGATATATATATATATAGAACCTATCATCCCAAACAAGCAAAATACTCATTCTTTTCAAATGTACATGGAACATTTTCAAAGATAGACCAGATAATAGGACACAAAAAACAAGCCTAAACAAATTCAAGAAAACTGAAATCATAACAAACATTTTCTCAGACCACAAGGTCTTGAAACTATAAACCAATCTCAAGGAAAAAACTCAAAAACATTTAAACTCATGGAGACTGAATAGCATGCTGTTAAACAATGAGTGGGTCAATAATGAGATCAAAGAAGAAATAAAAGTTTCTGGAAACAAATGAAAATGAATACACAACAGTCCAAAGCCTATGGGATACAGCGAAGGCAGTACTGAGAGGGAAGTCATAGCAATACAGGTATATCTAAAAAATCATAGAGACTTTTCAAATAAACAATCTAACCCTACATCTTCAAAAACTGGAGAAACAGCAACAAGCAAAGCTCAAGGTGAGTAGAAGGAAGGAAATGATCAAGATCACAGCAGAACTGAATGACAAAGAGACTAAAGGAACAATTCAAAGGATCAATAAATCCAGGAGCTAGTTCTTTGAAAAGATAAACAAAATCGACAAGCTTTTAAGTAGACTCATCAAAAAAAGAGAAAGGGAGAGGACCCAAATAAATATCAGAAATGAAAGAGGAGAAATTACAACTGCTGGTGCAGAAATACAAAGGAGTGTAAGAAATTAATATGAACAATCATATGCCAAGAAATTTGAAAATCTGGGTGAAATGGACAAATCTCTAGAAACATATAAACTTCCAACACTGAATGAACAAGAAGCAGAAAGCCTGAACAGATGAATAAAGGCTGGTGAAATTGAAGCAATAATTTAAAAAAAAACCCTCAAAAGCCCTATACACGACAGTTTCACAGGAGAATTTACAAAACATTGAAGGAAGAGGTAACCCCTCTCTTTATCAGACAATTTCAGAAACTCCAAAAAGAAGGAAGACTCCTAAACTGTTTTTATGAGGCCAGCATCATCCTAATCCCAAAACCAGATAAAGACACAACAAAGAAAAAAATTGACAGGCCAATATTGCTGATGAACATAGATGCTAAAATCTTCAACAAAATATTGGCAAACTGGATACAGCAGTACATTAAAAAGATCCTCCACCATGATAAAGTAGGATTCATCCCAGGTAGGCAAGGATGGTACAATATTCACAAATCAATAAATGTAATACATCACATAAACAACAGAAAAGACAAAAATCACATGATCATATAAATAGATGTGGAAAAAGCATTTGATAAGGCTCAGCACCCATTTGTAGTAAAAACACTCAGCAAAGTAGGAGTAAAGGGGGCACACTGCAACATAATAGAGGCCATGTATGAGAAACCTATAGCCAGCATCACACTCAATGGGCAAAATTTAAAAGCTTTCCTACTAAGATCAGGAACAAAATAAGGGCGTCAGCTTTCACCACTTCTATTCAAGAGTGATCCTAGCTGTTGGAAGTCCTAGCCACAGCAGTCAGACAAGAAAAGAAATAAAAGGCATCCAAATTGGAAAAGAGGAAGTAAAACTGCAAAACTATCATGTTTGCAGACGACATGATAATGTACGTAGAAAACCCTATAGACTCCACCAAATAACTACTCGACCTAATAAATGAATTTGGCAAAGCAGTGGGATATGAAGTGAATATTCAGAAATACAAGGCATTTTTGTACACCAACAATGAAATATCAGAATTAGAAATCAGGAAAAAAATCCCCTTTGCTAGAACAAGAAAATAAAGTACCTAGGAATAAACTTAACCAAGGAGGTAAAAGACCTGTACTCAGAAAACTTCACAACACTGAAGAAACTAATTAAGGAAGACACAAATAAATGGAAGTATATACCATGTTCATGGATTAGAATTAACATCATTAAAATGTCCATACTACCCAAAGCAATTTATAGATTCAAGTCAATCTCTATTAAAATACCAATGACATATTTCACAGATTTAGAACAAACATTTCAGAAATTTATATCAAACCGTAAATGAACCCGAATAACTACAGCAATTTGGAGAAAGAAGAACAAAGTAGGAGGGATCACAATGCCTGACATTAAACTGTATTACAAGGCCACTGTAATTAAGACAGTCTGGCACTGGCATAAGAACAGACACAAAGATCAATGGAACAGAATAGAGAGCCCAGAAATATCCCCATGTCTCTATGGTCAATTGATATTCAACAAATGGGGCAGAGGCTTAAAATGAAGTAGAAATAACCTCTTCAACAAATGGTGTTGGGAGAGCTGAACAGCTACATGCAAGAAATGAAACTCAAACAGCAACATAAACCATACGCAAAAATAAACTCAAGATGGATAAAGACTTAAACATAAGCCACGACACCATAAAAGTCCTAGAGGAGAACGTAGGCAGGAAACTCTCAGATATTCCACACAGCAATATTTTCACCGATATGTCCCTTAGAGCAAGGGACATAAAGGAAAGAATAAACAAATGGGACTTCCTCAAAATAAGAAGCTTCTGCACTGCTTAAGAAAACATCAGCAAAATGAAAAGGGAACCAAACGTATAGGAAAATATATTGGCCAATGACACCTCAGACAAGGGTTTGATCTCCAAATTATATAAAGAACTCACACGACTCCACTCCAGAAGACAGACAATCCAATTAAAAATTGGGCAAAGGACCTGAACCAATGAACTTCTCCAAGGAGCACATACACAGGGCCCAGAGACATATGAAAGGATGCTCAGCATCACCAGCCATCGGAGAAATGCAAGTTAGAACCACACTAAGATACCACTTCACACCAGTCAGAATGGCCATTATAAACAAATCAACAAACAACAGGTGCTAGAGACATTGTGGCGAAAAGGGAACCCTAGTACACTGTTGGTGGGAATGAAGACTGGCACAGCCACTGTGGAAAACAGTTTGGAATTTCCTCAAAAAGCTAAAAATGGAACTGCCCTTTGACCCATTGATTCCACTGCTGGGATTATACCCTAAGAATCCAAAACACCAATTCAAAAGAATGCATGCACCCTAATGTTCATAGCAGCACAATTGACAGTAGCCAAGTGCTGGAAGCAACCTAAATGCCCATCAGTAAATGAATGGATCAAAAAACTATGGTACATTTACACAATGGAATATTAAGCAGCAGAAAGAAAGAAAGAACTCCTACCCTTCGCGACAGCATAGATAGAAGTGGAGAACATTATGCTAAATGAAATAAGCCAGGAGGCAAAATATTAATACCATATGATCTCACCTATAAGTGGAACCTAATCAACAAAATAAACAAGCAAGGAAAATATAACCAGCAATACTGAAAGGAAAAAGAAACTGACAGTAATGAGAGAGAAGATGGGAGGGAGTTAACGGAAAAGAAGTGGAACAATCAAATCAAGGAACATATATAAAAGACCCATGGGCAAAGCCAAAGTGGGGAAGGATTGTGGGTGGGAGGTGGTGGTGGGTTGGGCAGGGGAAAGTGGTGGCAGTTGGAGACAATTGTATTTAAACAATAAATAAATAATAAGAACAGTGTTGAATGACTCATACAGTGTAACTGTAGGATTTTCTTTAGGACTACAGTCTGGTATCAGTGAAAGGATAAATATGTGAGACTAGTTCTGATCCAGGATTTTCACATTAAAAAATATTTGTGCCACTTCCAGGCCAAAATATTAACAATGAATTGAAGTTTCTCTGACAATGATTCCCTGAGACAAAAACATGAAATATTATATATAATAACTGTGCCAGCAACTTATAGAAAAAACAACAACAACAAAAACATTTACACAGTGGAATATTATGCAGCAGAAAGGCAGAAGGAGCTCCTACCTTTTGTGACAGGATGGATGGATCTGGAGAGCATTTAGCGTAATGTTCTCCACTTCTATCTATGCTGTTGCGAAGGGTAGGAGTTCTTTCTTTCTTTCTGCTGCTTAGTATTCCATTGTGTAAATGTATCATAGTTTTTTGACCCACTCATTTATTTATGAACACTTAGGTTGCTTCCACCACTTGGCTACTGTCAGTTGTGCTGCTATGAACATTAGGGTGCATGCGTTCTTTTGAATTGGTGTGTTTTTGGTGAGTCTCAGTTTTGTTGATTAGGTTTCACTTATAGGTGAGATCATATGGGATTTGTCTTTCACCACCTGGATTATTTCACTTAGCATAATGCTAAGTGAATAAATAAGGAGAGCAAAATATAACAAAAGACATTGAAATAAAGAACAAACTGAGAGTGACCAGAAGGGAGGGTGAAGGGTGGTAACGGGGGAAGGGAGGGGAAGGGTTGTCAAGGACTATGTATAAAGGACCCATGGACAAAGTCAAAGGGCATAGGATTGAAGGTTGCGGGGGAATGAGTGGGGTGGGGGGAAGTGGTGGGGGGTAAATGGAGAGACAACTGTACTTGAACAACAATTAAAAAAGAAGAAAAGAGAAGAGTAATAAAACCAAGAAACCCCTGGTCAGACTCACCAAGGAAAAAAAAGAAAAGACCTATATAAACAAAATCAGAAATGAAAGAGAAGTTACCACAGACATCACAGATATATAAAGGGTCACACTGGAATGTTATGAAAGACTATATGCCACTGAATTCAATAACCTAGAATAAATAGATAAGTTCATAGAAATATATAATCTTCCTATACTGAATCATACTGAATCATGAAGAATTAGAAAATCTAAATAGACTGATCAACAGTGAGGAAATTGAAACAATCCTTAGAAACCTCCCCAAACTAAAAGTCCAACACCAGATGGCTTCACTAGTGAATTCTACTAAACTTTTAAAGAAGATTTGATACTTATCCTCAAGCTCTTCTAAAAAATCGAAGAGGTAATACTGTTTAACACATTTTATGAGGCCAGCATAACCCTCATACCCAAACCTGTCAAGAATAACACAAAAAAGAAAACTACACACCAATATCTCTGATGAATATAGACGCAAGATACCTGAACAAAATACTAACAAATAAATACAACAATACATTTAAAAAAAAAACACACCATGATGAAGTGGGGTTCATTCCAGGAGCACAAGGATGTTTCAACATATGCACATTGGTCAATGTAATGTACCACATTAACAAAACAAAGGATAAAATATATGATCTTACTAATAGAGGGAGAAAAAGCATTTGATAAGATACAACATCCAATTATTATTAAAACACTTAATAAAATAGGTAAAGAAGAAAAATAGCTCAACATAATAAAAGTCATATATGAAAAACCCTCAGCTAATATCATACTCAATGGTGAAAAACTGAAAGCTTTTCCTCTAAAATAAGGAACTAGACAAGGATGCCCACTCTCACCACTCCTATTCAGCATAGTTTTATAAGACCTAGCCAGAGCAGGCAGGCAAAAGAAAGAAATAAAATGCATCCATATTGGATGCTCTGAATTGGATGCTCTAGAGTTGCCCTTTCTTCTGTTTGTGTGGGCTCTCTTATTGTACTTGGGCTTTACCTGTTGGTGGCTCCTTTGTTGATGGGTTCTCTGCCCCAGCAGTTTTACTGGTATTCACAACTCCCACCTTGTCTTCTATGTAATCAGGGGCACAGTGAAGGCAAAATGGAGTAAGACAACAAGAGAGTATTCTATGGGATTTGAAGTACCAACAAGAGAAAACAAATAGGAGATCCTTTGGAGAAGTATAGCAATAACTGTGGTATTTCACCCAACTAGCCACTTTTCATAAAAGGTAAAAAAGAGATACGACTCTTATTAGAAGTGAAAAAGAACGTTAGCTGACTTTAGAAAGCAGAGTGTTTGTGAGGTTAGATGGTGTAGTGAGAGTAAGGGATAGAAATTTGGCATACTGGGTGAGAGAATGAAGTGTACCACAACAGTAATAAAGCTCAAGAAGATGGCTAAATGTGTTAAGACAGGGCAGGGTGCTGTGTGGGATTTGGAACAACAATAATATGATAAAAAATATATAATCTGAATAAAAAGTAAAAGACCAAGAGTAGTGTGTTATTGGAATATGAGTGAAATGAAAGAAGAAAAATTAAAATTCAAGATGAAAGGGAGCATAAAGAAAACCAATCAAAGAATGAAACCAAACAAATAAACATACCAAAAAATAACTAAACAGAAAGAAGAGAAACAAATAAATTAAAATAACAAAAAAATGCAAGTTCTGAAGGATAGTAAAGTGAAATTTATCTCAGCTGTTGATGTTAGCTTTGTGATTCTTTCTGGATCTGTCTTTGGTCTTCTCACAGCTCCAGGTCTTATTTTCTTACACTTGCAGGGGGAAAAAGAAAAAACAAAAAAAAGCTCCTGTTCTCTTTAAACCTGCCAAGCATGCTTTGCTGCTCTTCTTGGATACTGCAAGCAGAGGGGGGTTGGGCTTTGTTTGTTGGGGTTTTTTTTTTTTTTCCTTTCCTATGGTTCCAGGAGGATGGGTGCGTGGCGTGGGCCACAATATTCACAGGTGCCAGTTTCCAGCCCACGCTCTGAGAGCGCTGTGTAAACTATCCACTGTGCATATGTGCCAGGTGATGCCTGTAGTCCACCTACTTGTGCAACTCTTTGATTAGTCCATGAGGGGCACTGAGTGGGAGCAAATCGTACCCCTCCTCCTCCCTCTTGGTTGGCCTTAACACTGCGCACCCACAAAGTTCCTTCACAGCAGTTTAAATTAGGTCTCTCTGGTTGTTTCCACTTCTCTGAGTCCCTGCTGCCCCCCTTTGATCGATCCGTGAGGTGCACTGAATGGGAGCAAATTGCAACCAACCCCGCTCTTTGGTAGGCTGGCCGCTGTGTGCGAGAGGTCTTTGCATAGTGGCTGAGAGCCTTTTTGTGAGTGAATTCCCCTTGGTTGTGGCAGGCCATTCCTAAAAAACACGCAGCTTTTCACACAGGCCTACTCTCTGACCAGTCCAGAGACTATCTGGGTCACAGCCAGACATGGCCCATCTCTTCTCCCATCTCCAAGTGTCACCTGGCTCCCTAATTTCTCTGTTACTGTCCTAACCAGTGACCACAGTCACAGCCATGGGAAACTACTGGCTGTGTGACTCCTACTGTGGTTCATCACCCCAGTGACTTTAAGCGTCCAGGTTTCCCCTGATACAGGTCTGTGACTTCTCCACTCTAAAAGAGGAGGGAGCCACCAGGCTACAGTCACTGATCCAGCTCTCCTCCAAGGCTCCCACAGGAGCAATGGTCTCCAGCACAGGGCCCGGGGACCTTCCCATTGGCCTACATAATCTCATTACCATCCATTTCCAAAAGTCCTATGTAATCTTTGGCTTCCAAACTTCATATCAGCTGGCATTCTGTTGGCTCTTCACTCTGTTCTTCAGAAGATCGGCTAGGTGTCCCACTTGGGTGTACGAGAAAGTGGGTTCAGCTCCCACCTACACCACTGCCATCTTCTTGCCAATTTTATTACTTTTTTCAAAGAACCAGCTCTTTGTTAGATTAATATTAGTAAAGTCTGTTTTCTATTTCATTCAGTTCTGTTTTAATTTTTATTTCCTTTCTTCAGTGGACTTCAGGTTGCCTTTGGTCTTCTTTTTAAAAATGAAATGTTGGAGTGTTTATTTCAGATTTCTCTTGTTTCTTGACATAGGCCTCTAATGATATAAACGTCCTTCTTATTATTGCTTTCGCTGCATCCCAGAGGTTTTGATATGTCATATTGTCATTCTCATTTGTCTCTTTATATTTTTTATCTCACTTTTTATTTCTTCTTTGACCCAGTCATTGTTTAGTAGTACACTGTTTAATCTCCACATTTGTGGATTTCTTTACTTCCTTTTGCAATTGATTTCTAAATTTAAAGCATTGTGATCAGAGAATATGCTTGGTATAATTTTAGTCTTCTTGAATTTGTTGAGGCTAGTTTTGTGATCCAACAAATGGTCTATCCTTGAGTCTGTTCCATGTGCACTGGATAAAAATGTATAATCTGATGTTCTGGAATGAAAGGCTCTGTAAATGCAATTATGTCCATTTGATCTAAGGTTTAATTTAAAGCCAATATTTCTTCATTGAGCTTCTAGTTGGATGATCAATATAATGCCATCAATGAAGTACTAAGGTCCCCAACTATGGCTCTTTTTTTTTTTTTCAGTTTCTCCCTTTAGTTCTGTTAGTACTTGCTGCAAGTTTGCGTGCATATAAATTAAAAAGCATTATGTCTTTTTGATGTAGTATCTCCTTTATCATTATGAAATGCCCATCTTTGTCTCTTGTTACCTTTGTTATCTTAAAATCTATTTTGTCAGATAAGGGAATGGCTACATCTGCTTTTCTGTGGACGTTATTTGCTTGGAGAATCATTTTTCACCCTTTCCCTTTGAGTCTAACTTTGTCTTTGCAACTTAGATGTGTCTCTTGAAAGCATCATATGGTTGGGTTTTATTTTTTCATCCAATCTGCTATTCTGTACTTCTGTATTGGTAAATTCAGTCCCTTTACAATTAGGGTGATTACTGGTGTATGATGATGTCTTATAATCATTTTATCTTTTGTTTTCTGGTAGTTCTATGACTCCATTGGTTTTTTCTTTTGTGTTTCTGTCTTTTGTTTCTATATAGTGGTACCTGCCCCAACCAGGGACCAAACCTGCAACCTTGGTATGTGTCCTGACTGGGAATCAAATCTACAACCTTTCTGGTGTAAGAGACAAGGCTCCAACCAACTGAACCGCATGAACAGGGCTCAGTTTTTATTATTCCCATGTCTCTCTCTCTCTCTCCTTCCCTCTGGGTTATTTCTAGATTTTTATCTTCAATATCACTAATTCTTTCCTTCATCTGGTCCACCCTATTTCCTACACTTGATGATTCATTCTCAGTCTCTTTTATTGAGTTCTTCATCTCCAGAATTTCTGTTTGGCTTATTTTTAAAGTGTTGCTCTTTTCGGTAAAGTACCTGTTTCATTCAACAATTGGAGTTCTAAGTGCAGTAAATTGCCTGTCTGTATTTACTCATACTTTATTGAGTATTTTTAAAATAAAATCTTGAATTATCCGTCATTTATAGCACATATTTTCATGTTTTTAACTTTGCTTTCTGCGGATTTTTTATTTTCTTTCTGAGCTGTCTTGCTATCTTGGTTACTCATGATATTTAAGGAGTTCCTTCTCTGTCTAGGCATCTATGTATGAGTGGCACTTCTCTAGCAGATTAGTACAAAGAGGTTTTCCTTTATTTACCAGTAGGTGGCACTGAATCACAAATTGTTTAGCTCTGTGAAATCCCAATGCTGACCTCCTCAGCATCTCTGGCTGCTGTCAGTGTAGCTGGAATGCATAGGGGTTGGGGTGGGCTGGGGGAACTTGCAAGCTTCTTAGTTTTGTCCTCCCAGAAATGGCAACCTCTGACCTCCTCGAGGTATACCCTGTGACCCAACCCCAGGTTTGGTCACAGAATACACCCTTTGCTCAGGGAAAAATATGACTCTGTAGTACCAGTTCTCAGGTTTACAGATGTGTTCTGCAACCCAATATTAAGGGCAAAGGGAGGTGAGTTCTGGGAGTCTTCAGAGTGGCAGGGCTCTGTGGTTTTTTTTCTCTGTCTGGAACGAAAACTGCTAGACAACCACATCAGTGCCCCCATGTTGTGTCCCTGCCAAGGTTCCTGGGATCACCCAAATTTCACACTGCTCAATCCTGTGTAAATGCTCAAAAAAAATCTCTGCTCCTCCTGGCTGCAAGGAGCAGCAGCCACAATCTGATTCTGTCCCTCTCCAGGCTAAGCCCTGTTGTGAGCTCCCAGCTACTGGGCTGTGTCTTTGATTCATCTGAGTACTCCTCCTTTCTCACCTCCCCTGTTTGTTCCCACAGCCCACCTTTAGATGTTTCAATGCATGGATCTCTCAGGTGTACTGTATGTGAAGCAGGAAATCCTTTGATGAGTTGTAGCTTTTTAAATTGTTGGAATTTCAAAGGAAGAGGCCAAGGAAATCTCTCATGCAGCCATTCCTCTGATGTCACTACAGATTCTCTTTCTAAAATGTAGATGACTTAAAGTTGTTTTAACAGGAGTCATAACACTATGAAACTAAAAATCCATGGATAGTATCTAAGAGCCTTCCTTAGCCTCATTTTTAAAAGGATGGGAGCTGTGAGAGAAATGAAAGAAAGTAAAGGGGATTTTTTTAATGTGTACATTCCTTAAAATCCAGTGTGTAGTTAAATTCTGCCTATTGAGGATACAGTTGTAAGTAATTTTTCCAGGCATTATATAAGAGTATTAAAGAGCATTAGTATGTGAATTCAGGCTACCCCAAGCCTAATTCCAGAGAAGTTACCATTCTCTCTTACATTTTATCCCACTTGGAATACTTTCAACAATTTCTCTTATATTTTACCCTTCTTGAGATACCTTCACTACATGATGCCCATTCCAGAATAAAATAGAAACATACCATGTGATAAATGCCCAGGTTATCTCTCTGTTACATATAGGGCCTGGCACAAATAATACCCCTTTTTATTATTAAATCTTTTAATACAAAATCATAAGCATATAATTCCATAACAGAACAATGTCACACTCAAGCACATCATATGATATTTTAGGTAAAATGTTAAAATTAAAACTATAAATTTTTACACCCATATTATTACCCTACCAACCACACTCAAGCAGGTGTTACTTCTGCCAGAACTTATATATTCTATTATTCTTCATTCTAAGGCCCAAGCACTTTTTCTTTTTCCATATTCATTGAATCAACCTGAATTTCCCAAGATGTTTTAAAAAACAGTCTTACTCTATTTCTCATATATACAAATAAATTTCCCTGTGACTTTTTAGAATTGCAGCTTAACTCATGTTTCAGTCACTAAATCTTTGTTACTTTGTTTTATCCTCAGAGTCATCAAGATAGAACTGCCAAGTCCTTTGGTATTTGGCACACAGACTACTCCATTTAATGTTTTATTCCCAAATTTTAATGGGGCCTATTCTAACTTTTAATTGTTTTACAAATGAGATATTTTTAAAGGAATATACACATATTTGGCACAATCAAAAATATTTTTTAAAGAAAAATCTAATGCTGGAGACCCATGAAAGATTCGTTAAAGTAAATAGGAAAGAGCAGCTGCAGAATTAAATTGCATTATTTCGCTTTTTATTTTTTCTTTCACTTGTACTTCTATTTATATTGGGAAAAGTTTGTCGGTAAGACTAACAAAGATGAAGGGGTATAGGACAAATAGAGACAGAAAAACATTGCTTTTGAAATGTAATCTCTTCTTTCCACATACTTAACTTGCATAAATTAGCTTGAATAATTTTTATTTCTATTTGGCAACCCTACTCTACTTCAAAAATGTAGCTCCAGTTACAGAGTCACTGTCTGGTTTGGGAATAGAGAGTATTAGATTTGATTAAAGCCATATTCACCTGAACGTTGTTCCACTTTTTATATTTTTAATTGTAAAAATAATTAAATGCATCAAAAAGTATAGAAAGTACTATAGAAAACAGCTTTACTTATCTTCTAGGAATAAAAAGACTATATTATTTTGCTTCAGTTTTTAAACTAAATAAAATATTGCAGATGCAGCTGGAATTCCAATTGAAAGTGACCCAAGTTCCATTCTTCTATATCTTCTCAGAAGCAGCTGTTAACACTGTTTAAACTTCTTTTTTAATATTTTAACTACTTATTATATATCCATGAGCATATTGTATTATAATATGAGTTTGTTAAATTGATGTGAATGGTATCATGCAATATGCATTGCATTGCAACTTACTTTCATTCTTAATGATGCTTTTAAATTGTATGCATATTACTACATAGTGATCTCATTTATTTTTAAATACACCATTTAAGTATGCCATTGTATAAATACACCACCATATGTCCTTTCACTTAAATGATAGTTATTAAATTTGTTTCTAATTGCATTTATGCTTAATTGTGATTATGATATATTAGAACTTATTTCAGGCTCTTCCCTACATTATCCTTATTAGTAGCATCTATATTTTTAATCCTATCTTGCTTTTAAACTGCCAAATAAATCATTGTTGTTGTTGTTTTAAATTTAAAGTCATATTCATTTATTTTTATTGCTGTATTTCCTGTTTGGTTCCTTTACATAAACTTATCTTTTTTATATATAATGTCCTGTCCTTACTTTATGGTTTCTTTCCTTCTTTCATCTCTGATCATTCATTTAAAATTTTAAAGTCTTGTTTAGACTGCTCATTATGGGAAAATGGTGATCTGTTTATACATCCATTTATTATCTGCACTGACTTTCTCAATGTGACTTGTTCCCTCAATAATTTGATACTTCTTGCCATCGTATTGGGCATTTTTCTCTACATAAGAGATAACTTCATAGGGAAGTTTCATATTTATCCTCCTTGGGTGTTCGGCCTTTACCTACAGTTCCATAGTGTATTCACCTTTAGTTTTCACTCACTGTTCTGTCTAGAGTTTCTCTCAATATCTGAAAAGTTGGGATTTTTCTTCCTTACCTTTTTGGTTGATTCTATATTAATGTTTCCTCTTGCTGTGTATTCCATTCAATATTTCTGTGTTTGGAAGAGTTTGGGGAGTGTGCTGTCCTTTTCTCCGTGAATACTTGCAAATCCTTCCTCTGAGCTCTCTGAGCCCTACAACCGAACCCTGGGCACAAAGACCATCCTTTTGCTCATAAAGTAAAAGGAAGATTTTCTATTGTAACAGTGTGATTTTTAGAGATTTCTTTTGTCCATTTTATCTCTGTTTAAATATCATTTTCCTTATTTATATAATTTATTTTTCCTCTGTAATCCAAAATCCTTTTCCACTCTTCATTCTCATTGAAAGGTAAAACAAGGCTTCTAGGTGAGGTATATGGTTTTGTTCATAAGTTTAACTTACATGAACACTTTATTTAGAATTATTGCTTTCTAAGAATTTATTTCATCTCTCTATTTTTGTTGTTGTTCTTCTCCTACAATTGTGTTTTTGCATGAAACTCAAAGCAGTATTTGTAAAATCCTTGTCAAATAAAAACCTGGTAGAAATATAAATCTTGTGATCAATTTCCAAAGAAAGAGTTGAAGTTAAACATGTAACAGGTAGATTATCCTGCGACTCTTTACTTGAAAATTATAAGAGACAGATACATACTCACAATTTGAGCTACCAGGAAAGATTATAACCTTACTAACCCAGGAAGGTACTTTTTGATAACTGTCTTAAAATCAGGCAAGATGAAAAATACACTGAAATACACTATTGCTTCCCCCTCATTTGCCCCAACATTAAATAACATTCAGGAAATTAACTCATTACTTTCAAAGGATTGGTAATATCAGTTATTCACCAGTTTTGACTTAAGATTTCAAAAACAATAGGTTTAAAAAATTTAAATCTATTTTAAATTAAAATAAAAATTAAGCTTCCAAAATAAGTGGGTATCTATTACAGGTTTTCTTCTGAAGCTTCAGAAAAATTCTAGATTTTGAGCACTCCTGAAAAATTAACAACACAGAATTGGGAAACACATAAATTTTCCCTTGGCCTCACTAAGGAAGCAGATTTTCAGATATATCAAGTAGTAGAGCCAAGATTTAAACTCAGTTTTAACAAATTCCAAACTCTGTATACTTTCCACTTTACTGTTTTTCTCACATTACGGATTTTTGTGATCTGGCACACATTGATAAAAAGGCCTCTGTCCCAGAAGTCAAGAAATTTACATTCAGGCCTAGATACTATCAGTCCCATTCTTCCCATTTTAGGTATTTTAGTGAGAAATAACAAAGAAGCCTTGATAGCTGTCAGTGGGAAGCTGGCCTGACACAGACAGACAATAGTGTTCTCCTGTTGAACATAAACATGTCATAGAGCATGAACATCAGCCAAGATCACTCTGCAATTGTGATGAGTGAGAAAAACACAAGACCACTTTGTAATCATATCTGATCCTAGACAAAAATAACTATATGCAACCCACAGAAATATCCAAACAGCACCGTCTCCCAGCTATTGTGAATACCCAATACTTTTTTTATCAACTACATTCTTAATCCCACTCTGTGTCTCCTGTATGAGGGATACAAACGATGATCCCCAGTATAGAAAAATCCCTATTTCCTGATTGTACCCATCCAAAGCAAATTCCTGTGCCCTTGAACTTTCCCTCAAGTTACCTCACATAAAGGCAAGCTCTATAATAAATCTTGCTATATCCTTTTGCTTTGATGCCCACTTTTGCCTATGAGGTTAGTCTCTTTTGTTGCACCAGGCAATAAACCCAACTTCTTGTGAGTTAAAGTGTCTCTGGGGGCCTTTGACTAGAAAGCATCAGCATTAGTAAGTCACACAGACTGAAATTTTACAGTCTACCTATCTACAAAAAGAACAAATTGGACTAAAAGCAGCAGTCTAATACTCTCTCAGGTCCTTCCCACTTCTGTCAGGCCACAGCCATAAAAAGTATGCTATTTTTATGCCTTTCTTCTAATTTTATATGCTATTCACCACATTCCTGAGAAATTATAATAATGATCATTTCTATTTTTCACAAGAGATTTATGATAATTAGCACAAGCACTGAGCTAAAAGGCAATTCTGCAGTGATCTTAGAGTGATTAAGAGTAATGCTGTTATATAACCTATGCAACTTTGAAGTTGAAGGTACCAGAAACTCAGATTCACAATGTAAATAATCCTGTAGTCATATGTACAGGCTTTATGTTTTCCTTCCTCTAGGCTTTAACCACTTTACACAAATTGAAGTGTGGAAGTACATTTTTTGGCATGATAGTTTATAAATTAAATGTGGTTAAAAGCAGCTGAGTGATTACGCTTTGTTCATGAAGCCATAACGATAGTCAGTAAATAACATGCAATTTAATTCTATTTCTTATACATGTGATATGTAAGATATGCATCAAAATAAACATTTGGATTAGAAATATTTTCCTATCTTTTGTTGAAATTGGCCTGAATTGATCATTTGGATTTAATAAGTTTGATTAGAGGATGAAGATTATTCTCTTTGTAATTGGGGAAAATTACTTAAATTCTAATGAAGAAGATATAAGAGGAAATGGTAGTGAAGGGAAGAGGTCCACATAGAATAATCAAAAGCAAATGGACTTCCAGACCAAAGAGGAACATGAAAGAGGAGAGAGAAGCAACATTGTTAAAAAGAAATACCTGCAAAGAAAACTACCTGTAGGGAAGATCTTATTAGTGATAAAAGGGTTATGAATTAAGATGCCCTTTTTGAATTAAGAAAACAAAAACTTTCTTTAGAAAGTTGCTAAAACAGTCAGGAAAAAAATTTTGGAAAAACAGCAGTGGAGTAACTAAAGCATTCTTAGAAAAATATTAAGTATAATATAAAGTATTATTTCTTCATATCAAAGAATATTTTAAATGAAACATTCAGTTGTTCTGCCAAATGTACTTGCTACTGATGGTCTGAATGGTGCTTTCTTTATTTTATTAAATAGATCCATTTTGTGGGCAGCTGTGGGACAGTATAATCTGATCTGGGTAATAATGCCAGATCTACATACTTTTTGCCTGTCACTACCTCTTCCTTGTCCTCGATAAAACAAATCTTGAGTAGCCAAACTGTCACCCAACAACACTTTAAAAGACTATTCAGGAAGTGTTACTTTACAGGGAACACCCAGGACCAACTAAGAGTCTACCTACAGGACATACTAACTCCTCACCGTGGAGAAGTTCTAAGTTCTGTAACTTTATCAGTTTAGAGTTCCAGAAAATAATACACAGGGGTCTGGCGCAAATAATGACCCTTTTTATTATAAAATCTTTTATTACAAAATAATATCACACTCATGTACACTGTATGACATTTTAGGTGAAATATTCAAATTGCTGTCCATCTTGTGTGAGACGTTCACGTACCCTACCAACCACACCCAGGCAGGCATTATTTCTGCCAGACCGTGGATATTACCTTAACTCCCCAAGAAGGTGTTCACTGGGTTACAGTCACTATTACACCTTCACCTTTACTTCTGAATATTTGAAAGCACACATACTGAGAAATTTTCTTAATTATTCAATATTCTTAACATGAAAATCAATGTAGTAAATTCCTGTGGGAATTTAGCATTTTGGATAATTTATGTCTTTTTTATGTCATAATTTATGACCTTATCTTCAAATTCACCAATATTTTTTTCTGCAATGTCTCAACTGTGATTAACCCATCTAGTGTAGTTTGCATCCTAGATAATGTATATTTAATCTTTTAAAGTTCAATTTGAGTCTGTCTCATGTCTTCTGTATCTCCCTTCAACATTCTCATGTTTTTATCTTTCTTTTTGAGCATATATATTTACAATAAATGTTTTAACATCCTTATCTACTGATTCTGTCATTCTTTTTATTTATAGGTATGTTTCAATTAAGTGATTTTTCTTCTGGTTATGAATGATTTTTTTCAGTTTCTTTGCACACCAGATAATTCTTTATTGAACTCCCGACATTAGGAACTGTAATTTTTTGGATTCTTTGTTTCTCTGTTCTTTCTATAACTTTAAATATTTGGGGACTTTGGTCAGTAGTGGTGTTATATTACTTGAAATCAGTTTCATTCTTTTGAGGTTCATTTTAATTTTCTTGCAATGGATCCTATAGTCTAAATTTTGCCATACTACTGAGCAAATACCTTTCTGAGAATTCTACTCAATACAGCTTTCATTCTATGATAAAAATATTATTCTACACTGATGGCTAATGAAAAAACAAATGATTCTGCACATGTTCTATATATTACCTCATTTACTTCCAAAAACAATCTTATGAAGTAAAATTTTTACAGATGGTAAAATGGAAGTACCAAGACATTAAGGTCACACAACTACTAAGAAGCAAAGCTGTAATTAGACAAAAGCAATCTGATTGCACAGCTTGTAGTTTTAATCACTACATTTTTTGTTGTCACCATTATTAATGGAAGACAGAGATTTCTAGAACAAACTTATAAGTTGATATCAGAGTATACAGAATAGTATGTCCTGTAGAGGAAATTGGACAAGGCTAACCCTATAATCAGGCAGCACATAGATATATAGACAAGTACGAAAATTAACATGTACCCATAAATTATGACCAGGTTGGAAAATTAGGAAGGCTGAGATGGGACTCTCTAATATAGAGATTCTTTCCAATAATCAAAGATATTTTAATGTTCTACACTCTTCACTTTAGAAATGTTTCTATCCATTCTAAATACCAAATAACAATTGACAGGTTGAAACCTTTTTTGTCCATAGCAGGAAAAGTCAAGCTTGGTTATCCTCACTCTCAAATAGATTTTTAAAAAAAAAAGTGAAAATAAAAGCTCCACAATATCAGCCAAGCAACCTGTCAAGTGGAACAAAGGGAGAAAAAAACACTTGGAAAATATTTGGGAGCTAGAACTAATACATTCTAGCTCCTGATCCAGACCTCTGAAATGTACTTTGCGATGAATAATGGCCATAAAACTTATAATAAGACAAGGCATTAGAAAAAAATAAAAACAGTGAAACCCTCTCTAAGAATGTTTGATGTTGAGAATCAGCGTATCTGACATTTGTGTTACACTTTAGAGTTTTCAAAGAGTTCCATCAGGTGTGAGATGTGACCACTGTAACAAAAATCTCTTTCATTGCTGAACAGTTACAATTTTTCCTGTTTAATGGATAAGTTGTAACTCAAAGAGTTAAGTGCCATGTTGTGCCAGCAAGTAGATTGGACTAGATTCTCAAAAATACAAAAAATGTTATATGTTTTAGACTTGAATATAGCTTTTAAAGTTCAAGGCTTAGATACTTCCAAATTAGGTTTTTGATTTGTTTTGAGATTGACTTTGATAGATTTGATTTGAGAATCATGGTGAGTAACTGACAAGTAAGACTCTGAAGTGCAGGCACACAGATTAGAGATAACACCTGGCATAGTTCTGCCTGTGCATATCCACAGTGAGGCCAGTTGAGGAAGTTCGGTAATTCCTATTGATATTAGTCAGTGTTTGTTGTGTAACAAAAAATACCAAAATTGTAGTGGCTTACAACAACATTTATTTGTTTTTCTCATAGATCTGAGACTAGCCTGGGAAAGTTCTGCTTCAGGACACAGGTCAGATTAAGGTCAACTCCACATATTTTTCATTTTCCTTATAGCTACACCTACCTGGGATATGTTCCTCTCAAAAAAATGAAAGAAGTATAGGTGACAGAAGCAGAAGCACAATATCTTTTAAGGCCTCTTCTCAGAGCTGGACATTGTCACAAACCAATGGGATAAAGAAGGATACCCACACCCTCTGGTGAAATTTTCTGCAGTCACTTGATGAAGGCTGTGGATGTATAATGGTGATACAGGGAGGGAGTAAAGAAATGGAAACATTAACCCAGTCTACCACACTATTTTACATTTTGTTTTGTAAAGTAAGGTAGTATTGATAAATATAGTGCATATCAGGGACAAAAAAAGAAGTGCGCTCTTGGGGACTACCTTAACTCCTGCTGTTACTTCTATTCAGGAATAATGAGAATCAATTATTAAACTTGCAGAACTAACTAGTAGGTGGGTATCATAGGTACTACTCTTGTGCCATTTCATAAATTAGACTTACTTTGTACTAAAATCTCTTCTGGAATTTTAAGAAAAATTATACATTTTGAACAAGAGTGAATTTCTGGCACACGCAGCATGGGTGTTCTATATTCACATTTATCAACTCATTTGCTTCTCAGAATAAATCGCCACATTGCCTACTCCAACCCAGCCATTCAACTGATATACTAGTACACATGCAAGGAAATTCAAACAAAACAGAGTAAAACAAAGGAGAGTTTGTTTTCTTCAACAGCACCTCCTCTCAGTTAAAAGTGTGCAACAATTTGGACCACTCTAACCTCCTGCTTAAAGAAAATACACAAATAACTACAACAAAAATCTAAAACTTACAAACTGGCTTCTTATTTCTAAATAATGAAGTGTGAGATCTTTATATCTTGTTTACTTTAGAATATTGATGCTAAAGATCATTTTTCCGCATTGGATGCCAGAACTATAAAGATACATGGTGAGCACATTTCCTCTTAATTCTGTAATCCATACCCCTGTGTTCTGTATTAACTCTGGCTCTGGGAAGAAAGCTTCTGCGAAGCTTCGATGAGGTACTATACTGCCACTTAAAGTGTCTAACTGGCTTGAGCAAACACCATTGATCATGGAAAATACTAGGAGATATCTAAGATCTGCAAGTTACCTATAAACCCAAATCTGCTAAGAGGATGTACAGGAACAGTCATATTTTAGACATGATTGACAGAAAAGCTACTACAAGGTGTCCCCAGTATGAGCCCTCTAAGAAATAAGTGTTTTTGACCTAAGAGATGAAAATTATTCTTTCAGCCAGCCATGCATTGGCGCAGGCCCTCATCGTCTCCTGTCTGAACTACGGCAGTTTTCCTCCAGCCCCACTCCACTTTCCCTTCCTCTCCTTCTTCCCCTCCTCTGTCAAGTCTCCCCATGTTTTGGATCACCATCGTCTCTAAAACAGATTTCTGATGGTTCCTTCATTAGAAATGCTGACAGTTAACTGGGAAGCTGCCCCGTCCTGTAACTGTCTTGCATTAATTCTCCTAGCATTGAAAGCCTTCAATACCTCACTGGTTTCCTTCCAACCTGCATCTCCAGTCTCCTTTTCCTTTAATTGCTTGGTGTACCCAGAGCCTCTTGCAAATTGGACAGTTTAATCTTCCTTGGTTTTTTGCCGAGAATGGATTAGGCCCTGTGATCATGCTGTCTCTGCAGCTAGGGACAGTCTTTATTCCCCTATCTGAACCCAGAACAATAATAGTCACCCTGTAGTATTGGGATGGCCAAAAGTTCATTTGTTTTTTTTTTTTTTTCTGTAAGATAGCTCTATTAGCTCTTAGTTGTCTTTAACTTCATTTGAAACAATTCTGTTAGATTGTATTGTGGCCATTGTCATATCAGTGTGTATCTAAAAATATATATCAAAATTGGTGAATTTTTGTGTAGGCATTTTAATATTTAAGATGGAAGAAAATATGCAACATTTTTGGCATATTATGCTTTATTTCAAGAAAGGTAAAAAACACAAGAAAATGAAAAAAAAAAAAAAAAAGATTTCCCAATGTGTAAAGAAGGTGCTGTGACTGATCGAATGTGTCAAAAGTGGTTTGCAAAGTTCTGTGCTTGAGATCTCTTGCTCTATGATGTTCCATGGCTGGGTAAACCAGCTGAAGTTGATAACAATCAAATCAATATATTAATTAAGAACAATCAACATTATGCCATATGGAAGATAGCCGACATACTCAAAATATCCAAATCAATCAAGTTATTAATAAAGATGAAAAATGTGTCTTTTATTTTATGGAAAAAACTAAAGGGACCTTTTGGCCAATCCAATAGTTTTTCAGGCCCTAAAATCCTGGAGTGTTGCAGCAGTCTCCAGCATTTTCCTTCCTGCTATCTTACCCCACCAATCTGTCCCTGAGATCTTTCCAAAAGTCAAATATTACTCTGCTAAAAATTCTTCAGCGGCTCTTCAGCCCTATGGTATTTAGTGCATATCCCTTTACATATCAGATAAAACCCTTCCTCATCTGGCCGGCTTTCACTCCCCCGACCCCATCCTTTCTATGCATCCTTTCTTGCAGTTTTCAAAGTGGGACACACTTTCTCCCTACTAAGTAATTTTCCATGTGTGCATCTTCTTCCTGACACTCTCTGCCTTGCATTTGGCAGGTGACCTCCTCATTCTAAGACCAGCTCAAAACAATCTTTCTCAAGATACTGACCCTAAGCTTCCACCCTGGGATAAATCAGTTACTATCCCAGTCCTGCTCCCATAATGCTCACTTCATGCCTCTATTTTCCTCTGTCTAGTATTCTACTTTAATAAGCTGTGTATTTGTTTTGCCTTCCTGATTGAATTGTGAGCCCTCTTGGGATCTCCAATATATATATTAAAGCCAGCAAATACAATAGATTGCAGAAGGTACCATAAGAAAAAATAAAGATTAAATGTTACAGAGTCCCTATGTAACCAAATGCAGGTCTGGCTACCTGCCACTATAAAAGCCAGTACCCAAGAGGCAGGTGCTGATTTAAAGGAAAGTGGTTTATTCAGATGCTGGCCACCTGGAAGATGGGGGACTCATGTCACAAACCCAACTCCATATCTCAGTGGAGGCAGGGGTTTTTATAAGGAGGTGGAGGGTAACAGAACAAAGAGATCAAGGGAGGGAGTTGAAAAGTTCTTTACATGCAGATGAGCACAGTCCATTCCAATAAGGCAAGCAATGGTTCACTGTGTGTGTGTCATCCTGGATTCATGTCATCCTGACTTAACATCATCCTAGCTTCATAGATGAAGGTCAGCAAATCTCCTGGAGTTGGGAGGTTTAAATATTGGAGTTTATATCTCTTGAGGTTAGTTCCTAGCATTCTTGTACAAACATGCTATTCATCTACCAGCTACATATTAGTCAGAGTCAGCACTTACAGACACAATGTCAAAAGAATGGTGGGGTGGGTTACAATTTCCCACCATTACAATTTTCTACTGTTAATTTCCACTGGTTTCCCCCCCAACACACACACACTGTTTCACCTAAGGAAGAAGAGCAATCTCCACAGGAAGGGTTCATTCATTCACTCATTCATTCATGTGTCTGCTCATTGCCGAAATATAGGCCCTGTGTGTTTACCAATCTCTTAAACCAAAAACAGATTATTCCCCACAGGGCTTATAATGGGGACACCATGCAGCCTCTTATCTGTCAACCTTGGCTAAAATATAACTATTCCTGTTCATTCTCTTAGATTAGGGCTTATGGGCAACCTGCAGATTTTGGAAACCTCCTCATTTTTTTTCACAGTCAAAGAAGTACTCAGGCCAGGCTAGCCACAGCCATATTTAGCCTTAGATACTTTGGTGTTTAAGGCAGCTCTAGCTGACATCCTACAGACAGACCCCAGGTTAGCAGACTTAAATTTAGTGCTCTGCCCTGTCTTAGAAACAGAGAAGCTGGAACTCAGGTTAAGCTTAATAGAACCTGAGTCAGGCTCTCTAACTGCCTACTACTGCCAGGACAATCAACACCTGAGAGGCTTTACGGTAATGCTCACTCTCCACAGGATACCGTAACATAACCTGCACTGCATTCTGGTCTCTCCATTAGGGCATTGACAGCAGGGCATCAGGTTGTAGCAAATGGATCTTTACAAGTTTCTTTTCAACACCCAATTCTCTTAGAATCACAAAGTGACTTTAGATTCCTCACTTCCAGACATTACTACCAGTGACAGTTATTGGTGTAGCACTTAATGCAAAAACGTGTATGCACACAACTACAAGCTATTTCCAAAAACAAAAATAATCCCCCAAGCTTTCACAGGCAGCTTACTGAAGACAGTAACAACTGAGACACATGGGATACAGAACAGAGCAAAGCAGATGTACTTCTGAGTCAAGTGACCTGGATTCAAGTTCTGGCCCTCCCACTTTCTCACTGTGTGATATTGGGAGAGTTACTGAACTTCTCAGCCCCCACTTTTCTCATCTAAAGTGAGATATTGTTAGTTTTTATATGTGAGATCTTTTATAAGTAATAAATTAGATCATTCAGGTCAAATATTTTTAAACACATTTTCTGGTACATGGTAAGTGTTAACAAATGTTTATTATTATATTATTGTTGCTGCTGTTTCTGTATGCAAACTATCTACAGAAAAATATTCATTAAATTGTCATGTCTTTTCCTCCTAGAGGCAAACACATTAGACTTAAAGCATGCAAAAGTGTCTGGAATGTAGGTCACTGCCTATCATATAGTGAGTGATCAACAAACGACTGCTCAATCATTGATCCATTCCTTCATTCCAATGCAGTCAGTTTTCAATTTTTCAAGTTAATAAAGAAGGAAATAGAAATTAGCAATAAAAAATGTTTGATAATCCAAAATAATGTATACTTGGCTTCTGGAAAAGTGGTTCATACATCTTTAATAGAATACATCCAATGTTCATAAAACTCAAGTCAAAGTGATTCTTTCACTCAATAAACAAATGCTAATTGATACTAGGTCCCTTACCAGGCACCATGTTGACAGTCTGTGATACAGAAGGAAACAATACCATTGATCCATGCCCTCATGGAGCTTAAATTCTAGCCCTGGCCAGCATGTCTCAGTTGGCTGGAGGATCATCCCATAAACTGAATGGTCACAAGATCAATTCCCAGTCAGAGACCTTGTGGTGAGAGCACCTATGGGAACAACCAATCAATGTCTCTCACATCAACATTTCTTTCTCTCTCTCTCTCTCCACCTCCACCCCATAAAAATGTCCTCAGGTGAGGATTTTTTAAAAAATTCTAATGGCATCAAATAAGTTTGCTTTATGGCTTTCATGGGCCCTAGGCAATCTTTGTGCCTTTTCCGCCATAGAATAGATTAAAAATGACACTTTATGCTATATTGTCATAAATATGAATTATTAATATTATATATTAAAACATTTCTTTGACCTGGAAATTCATTTTCTTGTCTTTTGATATTAAAATAAATTAAAATATGTTTGTGGATCCTTAAGAGTATTTTAGACCCTACTATGGCACCTAAGGGAGAAGATAATGAAAAAGTAAAGTGAACATGAGAACAAAATTCAAAGTGGTTTTTCTTTTTTTAACCACTTGAAGACAAGCTGCAAACATCATGACATTTCACATCAAAATACTTCAGCAGACTTCTCCCAAATAAGGACGGCCTACCATGTATCCATATCATTGTTATACCTCAAAAAATTAACATTAAGTCATAAAACTACAGTATTTTAGCTGACATATACTAGTTTCTGAATGTCACATCATATAATTTTATATGTTATATTGATACATCTATTTTGAACCAAAATTATATTACCTAAATTATCCATTCACATAATTTTCCACATTTATCTTTAGATGAAATTTGGCTGTGTCAAAATACTCTCATTTTTAATGCTTAAAATGTTTCTTGTGCTACATTGCTAGTAATGCTTTCTTGGGATATAAATTTTTCTATCCAGAATTCTTTCATTGTGATTCCATGATAATTTTTTCTTTCTCTCCAAAATCTTTCACCCACACTTCTTTTCAAAAGGTTTATTGTTTGTTTGTTTTCATGAATCTAATTACCTAGACTGAAATATTACAAAAGAGAAATGTCATGTTTCTTTGGCTGGATGTAATTTTATAAGGTGATCTCCTGAAGTTAGCAGGAGATCTCTATTTTATTTCTACTATACTGTCATATCTACAATGTATCCTTCAGAATAGACAGTATATAAGCTCAGAGAAAAACTTCAGTCTAAATATATGTGATCCCATGACCTGGTGAAGGCAGGCTGAAAGAATAACTAAAGTTATTATCAGTATACAGACATAGTCTTAAATATCAATATTGACACATCAGTTTAAATAACCTTAACCCCTCTAAACCACAATCCCAGCTGAAAAATAAGGATGGTAACAGCACTGCTGTCAGATTAAATAAAATAGCCTATATGAAGCATATAACATGTAAACTCTGTACAATGTCTGTCTCCTTTTCCCTTTCTGTTTCTTCCCTAGTATTTCCTTAAGAGACTGTCCCCAAGAGTAACACCCACGATGGCAGCTATGCCTCTCCTAAAATCTGCACTCTTTCTACCCAAGAGGACAAATTGAGAGTCCCATTGAGAAGTAACAAAATAACAAGAAACAAGAGAAAATTATATAGAGACAGATATTTGTTTTATTTGAAACATAATATCAAACAAAAATATCAACTTATTTAGTGATGAAAAACATTTAATCAAAATTTTGTTTGCTAAAGCAGGCAAATAATACTGCAATCATTCAGAACAATAAAGAAGGGGAATTGATGTAAGTAAATACATGATTTCTCCTGACTTGTTCAATATAATGCATCCAATGTAGCTACATCTAAAAATACATGTATAGGGAACATTCACTTCTGAGAAGATGGAGTAGACACTTTTCCCTATTCCTCCTGCTAAGTACTACTAAAACCCCTGAACATTGGCTTATAGACAGTTTCTACAACAAACACAAGAAGTGTCTGAATAATGGAAAACACAAAAAGTTTCTGAATGATGGAGAGAAAAAAACAATTAGGGACAACAGAACTGGAGAAAAAACATGATGGTGACTTCCCTGGGTTTTCTCTTTGTCTCAAATATCCCCAGATGAATAACTGGCAATGCAACATCAAAAGGTAGAATAGAAAAAAAAAACCTTCCAAAAATAAGCCTGTTCTCTTAGCCAAAGGACTAAATCACTAAATCAGGCAAAGCTTAAGATGACTTTTAGATAATAATTGTTCTATTGTAGCCAAACACCAGAGAAAAACAGTGGTCCCACTCCCAGTCATACCAGCAAAGACTGAGTAGAGAGGTGACACTTCCACCCTTTGGAGGAACCAATAAGGGGTCCCAGCACCCCATCAGGGTGATGTTAGAAGAGGCCAAGAGGGAAACTAGGATTTTTATCCCCTCTGTCTGGTAAGGAGAACAAGATCCTCATTCTCACCCCCAGCTATGAGCTTTAATATTTGAAACTCCATCAATGTAATCCACCATATTACCAGAAAAAAATCACATGATCTTAACAATGATCCAGAAAAAACAATCGAGAAAATTCAACAACCATTCGTGATTTTTAAAAAACTTTCAGAAAAATACAAATAGAGAACTTTCGAAACTTGATAAAGTGTACCAATAAAAAAAACTGCAGCTAACATTATATTTAATGATAAAAGACTGAATGTTTTCCCCCTAAGATCAAGAGCAATGCAAAGATGTCTACTCTTACCACTGTTATTCAACGTAGTGCTGAATGTTCTAGCCAGTGCAACAAGGAAAGAAAAAGAAATAAAATTCATGCATAAAAAACAATAAGAAAAATTAAAATTAAAAATTGTTTGCAGATGACATAATTGTCTAATGGAAAATGCCAAGGAATCTATGCAAAACAAAATCACATAATAAATAAATGAGTTCAGCAAGGTCACAAAGTACAAGGAAAACAAAAATCAATTATACTTCTGTATACTAGCAATGAGTATACAGACACTAAAAAAATTCAATACTATTTCTAGTTGCTAAAAAAATTAAATACTTATATAAATCTAACAAAATATGTGCAGGATATGTATGCTGAAAAAGTAAAACGCTGATGAAACAAAGAAAGAAAATCAATAAATGGAGAGAAATATTGTATTCATGAATTGGAAGCTTAAATAAAGATGTCAATTCTCCCCAAACTGATGTATAGTTTTAACACAATTCCTATCAAAATTCTAGCAATATTTTTGTAGATATAGACAAAAACATTCAAAAAATTTATATGGAAAGGCAAAGCAACTGGAAAACCAAAACAATTGTGAAAAAAATAAAATAGATAGAACTAGTCTATGTTTTTCAAGATTTATGTTTTAGCTATAGTAATCAAGATGGTAGTATTAGCAGAGGAATAAACTCATAGACAATTGAACAAAACAGAGAACCCAAAACAGCTTCATACAAATATGTCCAACTGATTTTTGACAAAGGTACAAAACAGTTCATTGGAGAAAAGATTGCCTTTGCAATAAATGGTGCTCAAACAATTCAACATCTGTAGGAAAAAGTAAGAAAAGGAACATACAAATATTAACTCAAAAGGGGTCACAGACTTAAATGTAAACTGTAAAACTTTTAGGAAAAAAGTTTATAACAGAAAATCTTTGAAATGTAGGTCTAGGCAAAGCATGATTTATAAAAGAAGAACTTGATGAGTTGGGTTTAATTTAAAAAATTTCTCTACAAAAGACACTGTTAAGAGAATGAAAAGACTGCCCAGAAGAAAATGTTTGCAAACCGCGTATGTGACAAACACATAAGGATAATAAACTCTCAAAAATCACCAAAAAAAAAAATAAACAAACACACAACAGCCCAATTAGAAAATGGAAAAATGACATAAACAGACATTTCACCAAAGAAGATATACAGATGGCAGATCAGCACATGAGATGTTCAACATCACTAGCCATTAGGGAAATGAAATTAAAACCATGATGAGTTATCATTACATGTCTATCAGAATAGCTAAAATAAATAGTGACAACATCAAATGCAAGTGAGGATGTAGAGAAACTGGATGACTCATTCATTGCTGGTATGAATATAAAATGATAAAACCTCTTTGGAAAACACTTTGGAAATTTTATCAAAAGCTAAATATGTAACTTTCAACTAATTCAGCAACAAGACTCTTCCAATCTCAGATAAATGAAGATTTATGCACACATGCGCACACAGACACACACACATACACACCATGTTCATGAATACATTGCAGCTTTGTTCATAACACCAAAAACTGGAAACAACTCAGATGTCCGTCATTGGGTAAATGATTAAATAAACTGTAATACAATACATCTGTATCCTGGAATACTATCCAGCAATAAAAAAGAAAAAAAAAACTATTGATACATATTATAGACGAATAACCAGAGAATTATGCTGAGTGGAAAAAGGTTGCATGCTATATGATTCCATTTATATAATAACATTGTTGAATTGAAAAAAAATTATAGAAATGGTGAACAACTCTAGCTGTTGTCAAGAGTTAAGGAAGCAATTGCTGAGGAAGGAAGGGAGTGTGGCTAAAAAAGGCAACATACGAGATTCCTTGTAGTGATGGAAATGTTCTGTATCTTGACTGTATCACTGTCCATATCTTGGTTATGCTATTGTCCTATAATTTGCGGTAAAGGTTATACAGGATCTCTTTGCACTGTATCTTACAACTACATGGAAATCTACAAATTATCTCAGAATGAAAGGTTTAATTAACACACAGACACAATATGCACAGTTTGCCAAAAAGCCATGTCTCTATCCCTAGTAAATCAGATGCTCATTAAACTCTTGACCCTGAGCAGGGAGGGACTAGGATTCCGGCTGTGACTCAAGCACTATTTAGAAGCTCACCAGGAGATCCACAAGCAGCCAGAGTTGAGAAGAATCACTGTCCAAAACAGACAAACCATCACATTTTTTTTCTTTTTTTAAATTTATTATTTTTTTCATATACATTTTTCTCTGCCTACCCCTCACCACTTTTCCTTGCCCCCTTCCTCCCTCCCTCCCTCCATCCCTCACTCAACTCTTCCCCTTTGGTTTTGTCCAAGAGTCTTTGCTATATGTTCCTTAACTTTTAAAAAAATGACCAATATGCACAGATTTTTTTAAAATAGCACCAATATTGGCAAGAATGAGGAGAAGCCTCCATTCTCATGCACACCTGAAGAGAGAATAAAATAATTTTCTAAACTTTTCTGAAGAGCAATTTGACATCTCTATGGAAATAATAATCTCTTCCAGGGAGACCTCTACAACCTAAAGAAAACCAGAAGGAGAACTCTGCATTCATCAACCTCCCCAGTCTCGGGGAGGATGGAGTCAGCCCCTAGATGTGTGCTCAGTTGGAAGACTGACCCTCAGATGGCAGCTTTTGAAGAATGCATAGGCCTCTTTCAGGGAAAGATTGAGAGATGGGCATATTGGTCTACTCCCTCTATGCTAAGCCCTGGGAGATAGTGTCCAAGAGTCTTCATGAACCCATTAAGAACTGTTTCTTCAAACTCACAGACATAGGAAACAAAAGGGCTTTCACCACATGGGAGGAGGTTTTGGTGGAGGAAGAAGAGGGTAAAGGGTGGTGGAACACATGGTGACAGAAGGAGACCAGACTTTGGGTAGTGAGCACACAATGGCATATAAAGATGTTGAATTATAAAGTTGTACACCTGAAAATCATACTATTAACCAGTGTTACTCTGATCAATTTAATTTTTTAAACAATAGAACAAGGTCTTTGTTTGTTATAGTCTTGTGTGTCTCTTGAGTCAGCTGTTTGGGGAACCCATTTTTCAGGTGTAAGTCTTAAAATTTGGAACACTAGCTGTTGGGTCCAAAACCCTTCCGCACTAAGGGAAAAGCTGGCATTTGTGAATTTCTTTCCCAATTCTGAATCCTGTGCCAGGTGGCGTTTATGATGAGAGTAGATCTCAGTCTTCCTTACCCATTTTGATGTGGGTGTTTTTCTCGTATACTCAATGTGTAGGAGTTGCTCACTAGTTTCTAGCTTCCTTTTAGAAAGAATTGTTCCATATGTAGGTGTAGATTTCGTGTGCCCTAGGAAGGAGAGAAGTCCAGGGGTCTCCTATTTTGCCATGTTGGACTGGGAGTCTTCTCTTTTCATTTCTTAAAATCAATAGGGTAAATCTCTGATCTTAAAGAGAGGTGGTACTTGACCAACTGTGCTGGCATAGGGCTTCCATGATGTTTCATTATTAATTCTTACAACTTCAAGTGAATTGATATTTATCACAACAAAAACTTCAATTAAAAGTGCATGGCTAGTCACAGAGTTCTTTCATCAAAGTTGGTCACACTAAGAGTATCATATATATCAGTTGTAGATGAAATTTATGCTACAGATCTTACACAGTTCACTCCATTTAACTTATTTTTGTAGTATGCAGTTAACTCTTTAACAACTGGGGGTTGGGGACCAACATCCTGTGTAGTCAAAATCTGCATGTAACTTAATCCAGTCCCCCACATACACAGATTCCCAATCATTAGTTGACCCTTAAACAGCTCGGGTTGCAACTGCACAAGTGGAGTAACTTTGAGATCAGCTGAACTGTGCGGGTCAATTTTTAAAAATCCATGTATGAGTGGATCTAAGCAGTTCAAACCTGAATTGTTCAAGGGTCAACTGTATTTATATTTAGGCTGTTTATTTATGTAACCTTTTCTTCATTTCTTTAGCTCTTAATTTGTGGTGTTTCTCCCACCAGTATGATTAACATATTTGTTCTTTACTCCTAGTTGTACTTTTATCTCTTTGTTATTGTTTTATCATAACAATTTTAAATATGTAAGAATATAGCTTTCCAAAGAGAGAAAACAGTAAAATAACCTACTAGAAATAAACACGAAAATTCTTGCCCAGAGTATTTCATTATTTATTTTAACAGTGAGAGGCCCTATTATAGGTACTGAAAATACAAGAGCAAATTAAACAACATTCCTGCTTCTTGGAGGTCATAGTCAACCAGACTGAAAAGATAAACAGACAAATTAGTATGTAATATAATATCATGTAAATACTACTAAATACCATAAAGAAAATACATCTGGGTAATTTTGATAAAAAATAATGGGGACACATGTAGTTGGGTAGTGGTCTTAGACAGGTTGTCTGAAAAGATGACAGTTGAGCAAAGATTTGAAGTACCTGATAGAGAATTAAGAGTATAGAGTTAATAATTATTGAGACAAAACAAATACTGACTCTTCTAAGACAGACACTTATTAATTATTGATGCCCAGAATATTTAATAAAAAAAATAAGTGCTCAAGAAAATTTCTATGTCTTTCAATCCAAAGGCTGAGGAATTTGGTTATTTAAAAAAAAAAAAGCAGGGGGGTGTGTCAAATACTAAGTGCTTGACTCATTTTCCTTTCCTTTGATATTTTTTAAAAGCTTGCCTAGATCTAAAAGGGGGAAAAAGGGCATTTTAATGAACATTACAATTAAGACATGCATCCCTTGGAAACTAACATCCTTTGAACTGCTGTGACGTTGGCCTCTTCCTGATTTAAGGTCAATAAAGTTATAGCGTTGTGTCTCTCAGGGAAAACCTGGGCATGTAAAATCATTTGACTTGCTCTGACTTCCCCAATCCTCCTAAGAAGCTCAATCTGCAGATCAGAGCAGCTACTCCTTTTCAATTAACTCTGTTTCAGACTTGATCATTGTCCTTGTCTTCACTTATGTCAAATGGTGCTCCCTGTGGAGACAGGCAGCTGGTTATTCTGAGCTAACTCAGATAATCCTGATTGAAAAAACTGCCTCTTCCATCCAAATCCATCTATTACCTTCACACTGATGGCCAGTCAGCCTCGTGTCCGGTGACATCTCTGGATCCCAAATGATAGGCCTCCCTTCCACCTACTCACCCTGCAACACTGCACCATCTGCACTGGGATACTGCTTGAAAAGGGCAAAATGCATGTGGAGATTTTGAGCCATTTTCTTTTTTAAAAGCTCAATTCAATTCAGGAAATGTTAATTAAACAAATATAGATTCTGGGAAAACAGGCATAGGATCCTAAGATGACTTTGCCTATAAGGTTTCCTTGGAGACAACTGGGCATGTTCTGGGGTAGTTTCCGATATCTAGGATGATACAATGTCAGATCAAGGTTTCTGTGAGGTAATAAACCACAGCAAGTGATGCAGGAGTAGGGAACCATAAGAGTTCTTGAGAACTGATAAACGCTAGGTTCAGCCTGAACAATTTCGTAGGAAGGAGGGAGTTCACACATTTTGTTCAATATAGAAAACTGCCTGAAACAAAAGTAGAGGGGCCAGTAGTGGGAGAGAGAAGTCACAGGGTCGCCCCTTCTATCATCTCCTTCCTTGCAAGGTTTTCTTTATGCTTCTCCTGGAATGTGTGTGAACTGCTCTTTCTTGACTCTAGAAGTAATCTACCCAGACTTCTAAATTGAAACTCACACTGGGATTCAAAAATGAATAGGTAAAAAATAATTAATTAATTTTTTAAAAAGTGAATAGGGCCTACAAACCACCCCCTGATATGATTTGGGTGAGCATTATTTTTTTGTTTGTTTTTGTTTATTTTTACTTTTAAATCATGTGTATTCTATTACAGTTGTCTCAAGTTTTCCCCCTTTGCCCTCCTCCACCCACCCCACACCGTCCCCTTCTCCCACAGTCAGTTCCCACTCTGTTGTCCATGTCCATGGGTCATTCATACATGTTCTTTGTTTATTTCCTTCTTCTTTCCACCATTGTCCTCCTATCCCATCCCCCCTGGTCACTTTCAGTCTGTTCCATGTTTCCATGCCTGTGGTTTATTTTGTTCATTCGTTCATTTTGTTGAATAGAATCCACTTCTAGGTGAGATCATATGGTATTTGTCTTTCATTGACTCACTTATTTCACTTAGCATAATGTTCTCCAGTTCCATCCATGTTGTCGCAAAAGGTGGGAGTTCTTTCTTTCCTTCTTTCTTTTTTTTTTAAAGGAGATTTTATTTATTTATTTTTTTAAATGTCAAGATCCATTATAAACTATTAAAAAAATTTAAATCCATTATAAAGTCTCAGCAATTAAAATAACATGACACTAGCACAGAAATACTAAAATAGATCAATGAAATAAAATAAGCATTGTAGAAACAAATGTATATACCTGCCTAACAATGTAATATATGATTAAATTGATATTTTTTTTATTTTATTTTAATTTATTTTTTCAAATACATTTGTCTCTGCCTACCCGCCACCACTTTCCTTTGCCCTCTCCCTCCTTCCCTCCCTCAGCTCTTCCCCTTATATTTTGTCCATGAGTCCTTGCTATATGTTCCTTAACTTTCCCCTTCCCTTCCTTTTCCCTGCCCCACCCTGTCCCTCCTTCCCTCTTGTCTTTGTTGATTTCTTTTCCTTTCAGTGTTGCTAGTCTTATTTACCTTGCATCTTTGTATTGTTGGTTAGGTTCCACTTATAGGTGAGATCATATGGTATTTGTCTTTCGCCCCCTGGCTTATTTGCTTAGTATAATGCTCTTCAGTTCCATCCATGCTGTCGTGAAGATTAGTAGTTCTTTTTTTCTTTTTGCTGCGTAGTATTCCATTGCGTATATGTACCATGACTTTTTGATCCAGTCATCTACTGATGGGCATTTAGGTTGCTTCCAACACTTGGCTATTGTCAATTGTGCTGCTATGAACATTGGGGTGCATAGGTTCTTTTGTATTGGCATTTTGGTATTCTTAGGGTATAGTCCCACCAGGGGAATCCCTGGATCAAAAGGCAGTTCCATTTTCAGCTTTTTGAGGAAATTCCACACTACTTTCCACAGTGGCTGCACCAGTCTGCATTCCCACCAACAGTGGACTAGGGTTCCCTTTTCTCCACAGCCTCGCCAGCACCTGTTGTTTGTGGATCTGTTTATGGTGCCCATTCTGACCAGTGTGAGGTGGTACCTCATGGTGGTTTTGATCTGCATTTCTCTGATGGCTAGTGATGCTGAGCATCCTTTCAAATGCCTCTGGGCCATCTGTATCTCCTCCTTGGAAAAGCATCTGCCCAGGTCCTTTGCCCATTTTTGATTTGGATCATTTGTCTTCTTTGAGTGGAGTCGAGTGAGTTCTTTATATATCTTGGAGATCAAACCTCTATCTGATGTATCATTAGCAAATATATTTTCCCATACGGTTGGCTCCCTTTCATTTTGCTGATGTTTTCTTTAGCCGTGCAAAAGCTTCTTATTTTGATGAGGTCCCAGTTGTTTATTCTTTCCTTTATGTCCCTTGCTTCAGAGACATATCAGTGAAAAAATTTCTGCGTGGGATATCTGAGAGTTTCCTGCCAATGTTCTCCTCTAGGACTTTGATGGTGTTGCTACTTATATTTAAGTCTTTAATCCATCTTGAGTTAATTTTTGTGTATGGTGTCAGCTGATGATCCAATTTCAATGTTTTGCATGTAGCCGTCCAGCTCTCCCAACACCATTTGTTGAAGAGGCTGTTATTGCTCCATTTTATGCTTCTGCCCCCTTTGTCAAATATTAGATGCCTATAGAGACCTGGGCTTATTTCTGGGCTTTCTATTCTGTTCCACTGGTCTATGGGTCTGTTCTTGTGCCAGGACCAGATTGTTTTGAGTATAGTGGCTTTGTAGTAAAGTTTGATGTCCAGTATTGTGATCCCTCCTACTTTTGTTTTTCTTCCTCAAAATTGCTGCGGCTATACGGGGTCATTTATGGTTCCATATAAATTTTTGAACATCTGGTCTATTTCTGTGAAATACGTCACTGGTATCTTAATAGGGATCGCGTTGAATCTATAAATTGCTTTGGGTAGTATGGACATTTTGAGGATATTAATTCTTCCAATCCATGAGCACGGTATATGCTTCCATTTATTTGTGTCTTCCTTAATTTCTTTTTTCAATGTTGTATAGTTTTCTGCGTACTGGTCTTTTGTGTCTTTGGTTAAATTTATTCCCAGGTACTTTATTTTTCTTCTTGCTATATCGAATGGTATTTTTTTTCTGATTTCTTTTTCTTGTATTGCATTGCTGGTGTACAAAAATGCCTTTGATTTCTGAATGTTGACTTTGTATCCTGCTGTTTTGCCAAATTCACTTATTAGGTTGAGGAGTTTTTTGGTAGAGTCTACAGGGTTCTCTATGTACACTATCATGTCATCTGCAAACAATGATAGCTTTACTTCCTCCTTTCCTATTTGGATGCATTTTATCTCTTTCTCTTGTCTGACCGCTGTGGCTAGGACTTCCAATACGATGTTGAAAAGAAGCGGTGAGAGCGGACATCCTTGTCGTGTTCCCGATCTTAGTGGGAAAGCTTTCAGTTTTTACCCGTTGAGTATGATATTGGCTGTAGGTTTTTCATATATGGCCTTTATTACGTTGAGGAATGCCCCATTTATTCCCATTTTGCTGAGTGTTTTGATCATAAATGGGTGCTGTACCTTGTCAAATGCTTTTTCTGCATCTATCGAGATGATCATGTGGTTTTTGTCTTTTCTTTTATTTATGTGATGTATCACGTTTACTGATTTGCATATATTCAACCATCCCTGCATGCCAGGGATAAATCCCACTTGATCATGGTGGATAATCTTTTGAATGTATTGCTGGATGCGGTTTGCCAATATTTTATTGAGGATTTTAGCATCTATGTTCATCAGCGAAATTAGCCTGTAGCTTTCTTTCTTTGTACGGTCTTTATCTGGTTTTGGGATCAGGGTGATGCTGGCCTCATAAAAAGAGTGGGAATCTTCCCTTCCCTTGGATTTTTTGGAATAGTCTAAGAAGGACAGGGGTTAGCTCTTCCTTAAATGTTTTGTAAAATTCTCCTGGGAAACCGTCTGGCCCTGGGCTTTTGTGTGCTGGGAGTTTCTTGATGACTGCTTCAATTTCCCCAGCTGTTATCAGTCTGTTCAAGCTTTCTGTTTCTTCCTCCTTCAGTGTTGGAAGATTATACTTTTCTAAAAATTTGTCCATTTCGTCCAGATTTTAAAATTTCTTGGCATATAATTTTTCATAGTAGTTTCTGACGATCCTTTGTATTTCTGTGGTATCAGTTGTTATTTCTCCTCTTTCATTTCTGATATTATTAATTTGGGTCCTCTCCCTTTTTTTCTTGATGAGTCAGCTCAAAGGCTTGTCGATTTTATTTATCTTTTCAAAGAACCAGCTTCTGGATTGGTTGATCCTCTGAATTGTTCTTTTTGTCTCTATGTCATTCAGTTCTGCTCTAATCTTGACTATTTCCTTCCTTCTACTTGCTCTAGGATTTACTTGTTGTTGTTTCTCCAGTTCTTGAAGTTGTAGTGTTAGGTCTTTGATTTGAAATGTTTCTATCTTTTTTAGGTAAGCCTGTATTGCTATGAACTTCCCTCTCAGAACTGCCCTTGCTGTGTCCCATAGGATTTGGACTGTTGTCTGTTCATTTTCATTTGTTTGCAGAAAGTTTTTGATTTCTTCTCTTATCTCATTATTGACCCATTCATTGTTTAACAGTGTGCTGTTCAGTCTCCATGAGTTTGCAAGTTTTTGAAGTTTCTCTTTGAGGTTGGTTTCCAGTTTCAAGCCCTTGTGGTCCGAGAAAAAGTTTGGTATTATTTCAATTTTCCTGAATTTGCTGATGTTTGCTTTGTGTCCTATCATGTGGTCTATCTTTGAAAAACTGCCATGAGCATTTGAAAAGAATGTGTATTTTTCTTCTTTGGGATGTAAGGTTCTATATATGTCAGTTAAGTCTCTTTGATTCAGTGCGTCATTCAGTGCTACAATATGTTTATTAATGTTTTGTTTGGAAGATCTGTCCATTTTTGACAGTGAGGTGTTGAAATCCCCTACTATCAGTGTGTTGCTGTCTATATCTTTTTTGAAGTCATCCAACAATTTCCTTATAAACTTGGGGGCTCCTATATTGGGAGCATATAAGTTTACAATGTTGATGTCTTCTTGATAGAGTCTTCCTTTAAGCATTATAAAGTGCTGCTCTGGGTCTCTTTTTATGGCCTTTGTTTTGAAATCTACTTTGTCTGATACAAGTATGGCAACGCCGGCCTTTTTCTCATGCCCATTTGCTTAGAATATTTTTTCCATCCCTTTACTTTCAATCTGTGTAGGTCTCTTGCTCTAAGGTGGGTCTCTTGTAGGCAGCATATGTGTGGATCATGTTTTCTTATCCATTCAGCTACCCTGTGTCTTTTGATTGGGGCATTTAGTCCATTCACACTGAGAGATATTACTGATAGAAACTTACTTATCTTTTCTCTTTGTACTTGTGTTCCTCTCTCTCTCATTCTTTTCCTTCATCTGCTTAAACCAGTCCCCTTAGCATATCTTGGAGTGCTGGTTTGGTTGAGATGTATTCTTTTAGCCTTCTTTTGTCTGGGAAACTCCGTATTTCCCCTTGTATTTTAACTGAGAGCCTAGCTGGGTAGAGCAGCCTTGGCTGTAGGCCCTTGCTTTTCATGACTTGGAATATTGGTTGCCATTCCCTTCTGGCTTGTAGTGTTTCTGTTGAGAAGTCAGCTCCTAGGCGTTTCGGGGCCCCCATGTATGTTACTTTCTCCTTCTCCCTTGTTGCCTTGAGGATTCTCTCTTTGTCTTTGATAGTTGCCATTTTAATGATGATGTGTCTTGGAGTGGACCTCCTTGAGTCCCTCTTGAGTCCCCTCTGTGCCTCCTCGATCCATGAGAGCCTTTCTCTTCTCAAATTAGGGAAATTTTCCATCATTATTCTTTCAAGGAGGTTCTCTATCCCTTGCTTCTCTTCTTCTCCTTCTGGTATCCCTGTTATACGGATATTATTGCATTTCAGGTTGTCCTGCATTTCCCTAAATGCCTCTTCATTCTTTTGGAGTATTTTTTCCATTTCTTGTTCTTTCTGGGAGCTTCTTTCTACTTTATCCTCCATCTCACTGATTCGATCCTCGGCTTCATCCAGCCTGCTTTCGATTCTTTCTTGTGTTCTTCAATTCAGAAATGGTATTCTTCATATCCTCTTGTGTCTTCTTGATAGTTTCTATGTCCTTTTCCAGGCTGATATAGTTTGCTGTAAGATCCTGATAGTTTCTCTGCAGTTTCTCATAGTTCTCTTTGAGCTGGCTGAGCTCATTGAGCTTCCTTAGAACCATTGTTTTGAATTCAGTATCTGATAGTTCCCTTGCCTCTATTTCATTTAGCCCTCTCTGTGGGGAGTCCCCTTTTCCACTCATTCGGGGGGAACTTCTTTTTCTTCCCATTTTTGTGAGAGTCTGTTACGTATTTTTGTCCTTTACTTTTCTTTCTGTGCCTGCCTCTGACGATGTTAGTTGTTGACCCTATATGACCTTGGGTTGTTTGTTTGAGCCTCCCAGGAGTCTACTGTCTGTGTCTGACTCCTGCTTGGGGAGCTCTGTGACCCCTTCGGTCAGGGCTGGGCTATTTTTTGGGATCGCTCTGCGCTCTCACGCCAGCTCCTTGAGCGCGCTCCCCGCAGGGCAGGATCCCCCGCCTGCCTGGGCTCGCATGTGCTTGCCCCAGACCAGGGGGCTTATTTGAGACCTCACATACTCATCTGGCCCCCCTGGCCGGCGAGCTCCGTGGCACTGGTCAGTTTAGGGTCTTCTATTGTGTGTTTTCCCCGCTTTTGGCTCTTTGGGTGCGTTGCTTGACCTCACCAAATGGAGACTACGGAAATGGGAGGAAGTCAGCTCCAGGACTCTCTGGTTAATCCTGTCTCCGGTCTCTCCTCCAGGCACTCTGGGCAGCTCTGTGACTCCTTCGGCCTGGCATTCCCTTCAGGGATCTACTAATTTTGTGGGCCGCTCCACAATCGTGGGTGGGAGGGTCAATTTATGCCTGTCCTTGTCGCTCTGCGTACTCCCTCACAGGCCCTATAGGTGCCAATCTGTGGGAGGCCTTGCCGGCCGGTGCAAGCGTTCGCCAGCCTGCGCAGGTCACACACACACTCGCCAACCTTCGCCGATCACTCGGCATAAGTGTGCGCCACGAACTTCATTCTTGACACTCACTTGTCCTTTTCCCTTGTTTGCTGCAAGAGCTTTGCTTTGAAGAGTCCCCTGGGTCAGGTGTCCCACTTGGCTTTTGTATCCAGTGGCTATAGTTCTTTCTTTGCCTGTTCATGGTTTTGTGTTCATTGCATGTTCTCTAAATTGATATTTCAAATCAATTAGGAAAATAGAGCTCATTCAACATATAAGGTGCATGGATCACTATTACTAGATATAAAACAAATATAGAGCCCTATTTCACACATTATACAACAAATATTCAGGTGAGTTAAAAACCAATATGGAAAATCTACATTTTAGGAGAATACGCAAAATAATATTTTCCTTACCCTGAAGTAACATATTGAAACCCAGAAACTATAAAGTAAAATATTGACAATATGACTATATTAAATATTGAAGACTATACAGTAGTATTCATGTAAAAAAAGTTAAAGGACAGGTAATAGAATAGGAAAGTATTTGCAACACATCTATAAAAGAGTCAGTAGTTTTGGGGAGGGATTTTTAGGGGAAAAAATTCTACAAACACTTAATCAAAACATGCATAAAGAATACCAAAAAGTCATTTAAAGCTTTTTACAAAAATAGAAATAGGCAAGAAATATACAAAAACAGGTTTAGTTTCAACAAATAATAAAGTAACAAAATAACACATTGTCACAATCAGATTAATAAGTATTAAAAATATTAGTAATATCAAGTATTGGTGACCATGAAAGGAACTAGGTATTCATAGACTCTTTTTCTTCATCTTCTTAAAGCAGTCCCTTTAACATGTTTTGCAATGCTAGTTTGGTGGACATGTATTCTTTTAGCCTTCTTTTGTCTGAGAAGCTCCTTATTTCGCCTTCCATTTTAATTGAGAGCCTTGCTGGGTAGAGCAGTCTTGGTTGTAGGCCTTTGCTTTTCATTATTGGAATATTTCTTGTCATTCCCTTCTAACTTGTAGTGTTTCTATTGAGAAGTCAGCTGCTGGCTGTATCGGGGCTCCCTTATATATTACTACCTCTTTCTCCCCTGCTTCCTTTAGGATTCTCTGTTTGTCTTTGATATTTGCCATTTTAATTATGTTGTGCCTTGGGGTGGGCTTAATTGATTCCTCTCAACTGTGCTTCCTCGTGTGCTTCCTGTACTTTTGTGACTTTTTCTCTCCGATTAGGGAATTTTTCCATCATTACTTTTTCAAACAGGTTCTCTACCTCTTGCTCTTTTTGTTCTCCTTCTGGTATCCTTATTATACAGATATTATTATTTTTCAGGCTGTCCTACATTTCCCTAAGCACCTCTTCATTCTTTCTGAGTCTTTTTTCATTTTCTTGATCTTTCTGGGAGTTTTTGTTTTTGATCTTGTCCTTAAGTAAGCTCGCTGACTTAATCCTCTGCTTCATCTATCCTGCTTTTGGTTCCTTCTACGGTGTTCTTCAATTCAGAAATTGTATTCTTCATTTCTCTTGTCTCTTATTGATAATTTATATGTCCCCTTTCATGCTGACATAGTTTGCAGTAAGTTCCTCTCAGTTTCCCTGTAGTTTTTTGTAATTCTCTCTGATCTCACTGAGCTCATTGAACTTCCTTAGAACTATTTTTTTGAACTCAGTATCTGATAGTTTACTTACCTCTATTTCATTTACTTCTCTTTTTGGGGATTCCTCTTTTCCCTTTGATTAAGGGGTGTTTCTCTGTCTTCCCATTATTTGTGAGACTACTCTTTTTTTGCTTCTGCTTCTTAAATTGATCTTTCTTGATTTCCTGACTTTGGGGTGTGAACTTCTATGGTAAGAGACTGCTGTTTTTACTTTCTGGATCTGCCTCTCATGATGTCAGATGTTGTCCCTGTCTGACCTTAGGCAGTCTATTCGAGACTTCCAGGAATCTACTGTCTGTGGCTGTCTCCTTCAGCTCTTAATCTAGTCACTCTGCACTCAGAAAGCCAGCTTAGAGACACCACAGGGCAGGTAGCATCTTTCCTCGGGGCAGGGTTATTTGGTCCTCTCACACTGTTGCGGCTCAGAGAGTGGCCTGCCTGAGCAATATCACTGTTGCTACATGGAGGATGAGTCAGTACTGGGATCCCGCTGGCTACTCTCTTGGTTCTCTCCCCATAGCCTCCTTCCCCAGTCTCTCCTCAGGCATCTCCAGCCCACTATGTCCCCGCCTTTGCTGGAGCCCAGGGTAAGTGGCTGCAAACAAAAATTTATGTCTTGGCCCATTAAATGGCTCTTTGCATCTCCAGCTGCCCGTCTCTATCACAGAGCAACCCTGCTGCTTTTCGCAGCTTGTTATCTGTGTACTTTCTGGGCTCTGGTGCTGTAGGCTGCAGATCCCCACTTATGGTTTAGACCCCACTCTTCTCAGGGGGATCCAACTGGCCGTTTCAATATCCTTCTGGTGCTGCTGCCCGTGGGTGCCCCGTCCACATTCTCAGGTCTGTACTGCACTCTTCACCAGTTAGGTTGTGCTAAAGCTGATTTTCCTGTCTATCTGAGGTTACAAGGCTCCTCTCTCACTATTGTTCAGTTGTTTGTTCCAGGTGATTTCTCCACAATTTAGTTGTAATTCCAGGTTGGTCTTGGGAGGAGGTCAGTGTGACTTTCAGTCACTCCTCCATCTTGATTCTCCTCTGAGTTCAATATTGTTCACTATTAATGGGATGACTGAACTAGATTTAGCAAAATGGTGGGCCTGTCATGAGCAGTGATGAGCAAATGGCCTAGGCAGGATGTAGTCTATTTTTCCTTAGGTATGCATAGAAATGAATGGAAACTATTTAATTCTCATATGTATACGATTGAGTCAGTGTACTGATCCCTAAAATGAATTGGCAGACCCCATGGTCCATGGTCATGCACCTTTGGACAATGATGACCAACCTTCTTTGACAATTCATTAAAGGGTCCACAGGTTTAGAATCATGTATAGCCTTCTCCTCTAAGAAGACAGAATTAAAGTCATAAACTATGAGTCAATGGTCAAATAATGGGGAATGTCAAAAAAGGAGAAAAAGGACTGTTCTATTAGATGGATCTCTGAATATTCAAGACCTTAAAAACTAAGACCAGTAGAGATAGAGTCCTCTTAGGGACCTTGGATGAGGAAGTGTATTGCTAAAGGTGTGAGCATTGCTACCAGAACTATAATCACCAGCCAGCACACAGGAGGAACTTAAAACTTAGGAAAAGCTTCAGAGTCCTTGTCATAAGAAGTGAGACCTCTGCAAGTCTAGCTATAATAAATAGACCATGCCAATTGACACACCTTTGCCTCACTAGGTAATGTGACGGGAGAACCCCACTTTTGGAACTGAGAAAGACTGAAATTTGGTAACCAAGTCAGTAGAAATTTGAACATTTACTCATTTCCTAAATAAGTTTCCTCCTTCTAATCAACTGTAGCTAAAGATTTTGTAAATAAAGATTTCAGCTGTGATAGGAGTTGTGTCTGTTCTCTTTATTTCATCTAATCTATCACCCATACCCTAATCTGCATAATTGTTCTGTAGCATAAATGTATTTTTGTCATTCTTGTTCTGACACTCAGTGATTTCTTATTGTAATTAATAGCAAATTCAGAATCTTTAACATGGCTTATGAAGCCTAAACAGTTTCTGTTTCCAGTTTCTTCTCTCATCATTATCAATATAAAGCCATCCTGTACATAAATGGCACATTTTTCTTTGAATGAGCCAGATTTCCTCATCTCTGATTATTCCCTCTGCCTAGTTCCCCTAGCCCTTCACTAAGCTAACTCCTCTCCATCCTTCAGGTTGCACTTAGAGTTTACTTTCTCTGGACACTTTCCTTAACCCTCATATTGCATTTAAACCTCTCCAATGTGCTTCCACAGAATATCATTGTCATTCCATGGTACATATCATGAGGTATTATTACTGCTAATTTATCCATAACCCCTCACCAGTCTGTAAATTTCTTGTGGAAAGATACTGTATCTTATTTATCTTTACATTCCCAGCAATAGGATCTCTTGAGTGACTAAATAAATGTATGGAAACAGTATTGTCACCAAGAGGCAGGAAACCTGCCTTCAAGTCCACCTTCACTATTTAACCTTGATTTTTCAAGCAACTATGAACTCCCTGTAGAAGAGAATGTAGAAGTAGAAATGTAATCTTCAGTCTGCACAAAACCAGGTGGTTGGCCTGCACAATGCCCTGATGGTCCTGTCAAAACACTGCAATCAATCGCTCCATATGCAAAAAATTGCAAGGTACATTGGGATGCTCTAAAATACATAAAAGACAAGCACCCCGGGGAACTCTGAAAAGGAAATATGAACAGTCTCAATAAATGCAGAGATTCAAAAAATCTCTTCTCTAATTGTTATGGGAAGGAGGGAATAAACTGAAAGGACCAGTAAAGAAACATGAATATTTGGCCAGATTATATACCACAGCAGAGCCCTTTAAGAATCAAGTGTTATTAAACACTAACTTTAATTAGGCAGGACTGCAATTTTTATTGATTGGAGTTAATTTATTAATTTTTAGCATAGCTTCCAGTTTTCATTCCTGCTCTTAATTGGGAACCTTTCCTTAAGTTAAAAATGCTCACTTGTGCAGAATTTGAGTATTTCCTAGAGCTAACCTCCATTTGACATTTGTTGTTTAGGACAGGGCAGAATCTTCTCCAATCTACCAGAGCCTTGGCCTTGTTTTTGTTGGCATGCAAATGTGGAGTGTGATCCATCATGTTGTATTTAATATAGTCACTGAGAGAAAGGAAAAAGGATACTGTTGTGAATTAAATGTCCTTGTCTCTTCAGGCAAGAAGATAAAAGTTCTGATTGATTGCTGAGATGGCTGGAAATGGAAGTATTAATGCAAAACAATGATGTTGTTATGTTTCTCTTCTCTGGAGTGTTGTAAATGGTAGTGGAAATTCTAGTCCAAAGCAGAATAAAAACAGACTTTCTCCCTTGCCAGGACAAGCAAATTCAATGAAGTCAGGAAGCAGAAGGTGAAGAACCAAGTAGTAACTAGAAACCTACCTTCCAGTCCAGGTCCTGCTATGCTTTTGGTAGCCCTGAACACGTCATTTACTGACCTGACCTCAGATTCCTTAAGATTGTTTGGCTACATATGAGATATAAAGTCTCTTCATTACCTATGATGTCATACAATTCTTTCTTCTAAATTAACCCAAGCAGTAGGCCTTAAGTAGACACCATCCTCTAGAAGATGCTACTGACCTGCTCTGTGCTCTAGAATCTTAAATAAAATTATCAGTGATTCCAGCAAGTTCTGCCATTTCTCTTCAATGATACATAAAGAAATTATTATACTAAAATGTACAGTAACAAAAGAAAGTACAGGTGTTACGTGACTGCACAAGAGATTAAACTGGACAATTTACCAGAATTAACTTAAGCCTAATTATGTATACAATGAACTACATGTAATATGCAATGTGGTTTTGGTGTGTCCCTTCAAGGAAGCTTACACTTCCTCACTTTAAAAAAATGGGAAAATCCTTAGTTAAAAACAAATTAAAAGAATAGCACTGTCCTGATCTGCTCCAGATCCTCTTTTTTGCCTTCCCCTTACTGATTCTGCAACTCTCCCTGATTTGATGAATCCCTGAGTTTATATTGTTCCATTTCCCAGCTTATACATAGAGATGGCTCTTTCATATATGCAGGTTTATAAAGTCTTCAGTACTTGACTACAACTGCCAAAAGATCAGACTTTAAATATCTTCTATCTACTACATTTCTTACTCTTCCTCAAAACTACGATTCAGATTCAGGCAAGACTGAAACTAAAGGAGGTTTAATTTCCTCCAGTGCAGGTTTCTTCTGCAAAAGCAGATAACCAAGATGGTTATTCAGAAATGGCTTCTCTCATTCCACTCTGTGGCTCTTTCTGTGGTCTGTGGGTGTGCATGTGTGTGCAAGATGAGAAAGAAGGGGAAAGAGAGAGACCCAAGCACAGAAAAAGCTACTAAGAGATAACTACTAAATTCTACAGCTCAAATTAGAGTCTGGTTAACCTCAGGCCATGCTCAATATTACCCACTGGATCAGAACCCAAATTCAAGGCAAGATTTTAAAATGGAATTTAGATTTTGGTCTTCAGACAAAAGCCAGACCACTGTCAGAACTCGCTCCAGTAAGATGTGTACTCTTAAATTGCTTGTGAAATATTCTTTCACTTTATATGCGTTTCAGTTTTTTTTTAATTAAATATCTGATTCTTAAAACATGACTACAAAAGTTGAAATCCAATTCTGCTTGAATCAGAAGCGATGCTGACTTCACTATTATTTTTGTTCAAAACAATTGCTTCATAATTTATACATTGTAATATCCATATCTTAACACCAGGTCTCCAGCACACTGGTTTTCTCTTCTGCTTTGATGGTTTTATTTTATTCACAAGTTGTTTCTGGATGCAGGAAGTCAAGTATAAAAAGATGAACTCTGGTGTTATGGGTAAAGTTGATGAAGTCAAATCTTTTCCCTCACTGAAATGACTCTCCCGTAATTAACAATGATCATTCTCTCAGGCCACCAGGGCATAGCCACACACACAGTGTGAGTAATTCCCTAGCAGAGTAAATTAACAAATGTAACTCAAATGAACTTAACTTGTTAGAGCAGAGAGTTAATGAGCCTGAAACATGTGAGATTAGTTTAGGGAAGTGAGTTTGGGCAGGCTCCAAAGCAACAGACTGCATCCCAAACACCAGCAAATCTAGGCCATTTGTCACAAGAAGGAGCAGGAGCAAGAGAGTCAGTAGTCAGTAACTGCCATTATCTTTGCAGGAAAGGCAACTAAAAATGAATTGGTAGAGTGTTTAAAAGATAGCACAGATATATACTTCATGGAAAGGGATGAAGCATTTTCTGATGTATTAAGTGGATTTGGAAGACACATATTTATATTTATATTACAGTCTCTTTATTAGACACTATATTTGCCATTAATGCCCTTAATTTGTTCATAATTCAGTCTGAAAGTGCATTAAGTTTTGTCCTTTAGATGGTTAAAATGTTTAAAATGGAAAACTAAAGATAAAAATATGATTATGAGGAAAATGTTATCCTACTTAAATTTCTTAAAATAAACTTTTAAGTCTTTGGCCACTCTCAGAAGTCAGACTACCTGCTGAAAGATACTGCCTTTCATGATCCCTGAAGTCAAATATTCTTCTTTAGACTTGGGTAGATAATGGAAACTTTTTGTGCTTCAATTTCTTCTGGTGAAGATGGGAATAAAAATAGTATCTACCTCCTAGAGTAAGTTTACTATGTGCCTGGTACTTAATGCATTTTTGTTGTTATTTCAAAAGATACTATTCTCAAAATCTGAAAGCAGATTTCTACCTTATACCATATCAAAAAATAATAGTTGGATTAAAGATGTGAAAGTTAACAATAAAAAATTGCTATCAAAGGGTACAAAGTTTCTGTCACACAAGAATAAGTCCTAGAGATTTACTGCACAGCACAGTATGGTAAACAATGCTGTTTTATATACATAAAATCTGCTAAAAGGGTAGACTTTATTGTGTTTTTATCACATAAAAAAAGTGATAAAGATAAAAAAATAAAGAAGACGAGAGGAAACTTTTGGAGAGGAAGGATATGTTTATGGCACAAATTGTGACAGCTTCATGTGTGTATATGTACTTATCTCTAAACTCAATAAGTCTTACACATTAAGTATGTATGGCTTTTTCTATATCAACTATATCTCAAAAAAGTGCTTTTAAAAAGGATAAAGAAAATATGTTGTATTTTACAATCTTGAGAAGTTTGTGTAAGCAGGACAACAAAACTAGGAATCATGGCAGAAATAACTAACAGATTTAAATTTATTAAGATTTAAACCTTCTACATGGAAAAATAGTTTCCATAAATCAACTGAAAAAGAAAAAATATTTTAAAAATATTTGAATAAATGTGACAAAAAGATAATGTACTTAATATATTTAAACTTATATAAATTAAAACACTTCCCAATGGGAAAGAATACAGGAAGAACACATAAACCAGCTACCCACTAAAGAAGTAAGGTGTGGTTCTTTTTTAAATGCTTACCTCACTAATAACCAAAGTCATAGATATTAAAGCAATATTGATATTGGTAGCATTCAGGGTCATGTTAATGGTGAAATGTGAATCTGGTAAAGATCTGGGAGATGAGAAACTGGATTCAAGAATAAGAAAATAAGATGGAAAATGTGGAGACTAGGATCAACAGGGAAAGAAAAGGAATCAGGGAGAAAGTCTGGCCTAACTGAACTGTGGACCCCCTAAACGGCCTGAAATAGGCCTACGTCTGAATCTTTTCTCTGATGTCACACCTTACACAGCCTTGAAAAGTTACTGCCTTTTATTATTCTTAGTTTCTTCATCTACAACTTAAAGTACAGTTGTAAGGATTGAACAAAAAAATACATATGGCTGTTTAGACTCCATCCCCCCTGCACCAGCCTCAAGGTTTAGTAAAACTGTTTTTCCTGATTAATGCAACTCTCCCTCCTGCTGTTGGTCATCCAGTCCAGGAAAAGCAGATCAGGCCTCCTTCATTCTCACTCCTCATCAATGACACTGTCAACAAGACTGAAAATGGCAGACTCCTTCCAAGGTTAAAAGCAAAATAGACATGAGGAAGTTTTCAGATCTCAGTCTGAGCTGTCTGCGCCAACAACCAGGAACAAACCTTCTTGACCAATGAGTGAAGCAAATGCAGTTGGTTTTGCCAGTGGCTTTTCTCTGAGAGCAGAATGATTACACTACTCACATTTGGTCTTTGGTTATTTTATGTAGTTTTCTTTTTAGTGAGAGCTTTATGTTTGATTTTTAAAATATGGTCACTTTTTATGTATTTTATGCACATTTAAGTGTAAGGGAATGCTCCCTTTTGTTGCTATAAAGCATTCAGAAACTCATTAACCCAGAGATGCGAATGAAGGTTCTGACAGTGAGAAAGTAAATAATAAATATGTTCATAAATACATAAATAAAATATTTCTTGGGAATAAAAGGCAAAGAATTAACATGAAAGAGAAAAAAAAAGGAGGGTGGGAGAGAAAGTGAGAGAGGGAGGGAGAGAGGGAAGAGGAGAGAAATAGCAACCAAAGGTTGCTAATGAGAGAGGGGGTTTATCCGACACAGACTGCCACCTAGTGGAATTGTAACTGTGCCTGTACCTTTGGCCTCAGCATGCCCTGGAAGGCAGCCAGAGCAGTCAGAGCAGCTGACCTGAAAGCCTTCAAAGCAAAATAAAAAGCAGATGAATAAATGTTGGTGCATCAGTGGATTCTAAATCTTGACAACACAGAAGCCTTATTTAATTTGATCACTGTGCATCAGAGACTTTAAACTGCCATTAGTCAAGCATGCTGCCACTCTTTTCTCAGTTGCAGAAGGTTAATGCTATTTATGGGGCATAAACCAGCTATATTTCATGTGAGCAAATGAAAGGAAACAAAAACCTCTTGCAGTAAAATGAAGAATAAATATAAACACTATAGCCTTATCCTGCTATGGCTTCATGGGCCTTTTATCAATCCCTTTAAATAATTTCCTCCAAAAAAGAGTATCTATATATTTGAAATTTTTGAATGAAATGAGTTGATATGTTTTCAAATGACCAAAGAGGTTTAAATTAGACTACATTTTTAAGAGGTTAATTCAATCCAGTAAAAAAAGATAATATTGGTGGATATAAAAATATGTTCATATTTAATGTTTTCTTTCTATTTTATCAAATATAACAGTCAAATCATATGTATAAAGAACTTATTAACTTCATGCCTCCATACTACTTTGTTGATTTAAATAAAGGTTACTGTATTATATGCCAAAAATCTATATAAATAGCAAGAGCAACTTTGTACTTCTAAGTCTTTGTATTGTCTTTTTATGTGATAGAGAAAAAAGCAAGTAAGATTTGTCTATTATTTTTTACTCCTGCCCAGGAAAAAAAATTAAAAACTCTCATGTTTACTTTAATCACATTTTCTACCTCTAGGCTCCAAATTCAATTCTTATTTATAGATTTCTAAAGTTTGCATAATTTTTTTTAAGCAGAGCACCATGTATCTGTTCTATGTTGAATACTCTGAATTCACGTATTTTAGTACACACATTTAATAACCATCCAGATTCTTGCACAGAGAATAGGGAAACAGATCCAAGGGGATACTTTCTCTCCTGTTGATATTAAGTAAAAAGTTATTTGAATAAAGCTAGAACATATGACCCACTTAAATGTTGGGTTGGCCAAAAAGCCTGTGTGGTTGTTTTTCTGTAAAATAAAAGACATTTTTCGTTTTGACCAAAAACTTCATTGATTTTTGAGTATGTTGGCTACTACGTGGTATAATGTTGATTGTTATCAATTATGTCTCAATTTGATCACTATCAACTTCAACTGGTCTACCCAACCATGGAGCATTGTCCAGCAAGAAATCTCCAGCACAAAACTTCGCGAACCACTTTTGACACATTCAGTCACTCACAGCACCTTCTCCATACACTACACAAATATTTTACTGTATAGTTTCAGTTGCATTTTTACTTCTCCTGAAATAAAAGCATAGTATGCTGAAAATGTTGTGCATTTTTTCCATCTTCAATATTAAAATAGCTACACAAAAATTCACCAATTTGGAAAAGTTTATTTTATTTGATTTGACAGCTGTACAAGACAATCTAACAAAATTGTTTCAAATGAAGTTAAAGACTACTCAATGCTACTAGAACCATCTTACAGAAAAAAAAAACAACGAACTTTTTGGCCAACCCAATAAAAATAAAAACAATTAACAGTAAATTTTTCATTTGTGTGCCCAATCTAAAAAGCTTCATAAGAAATTTAAAAAAAAAAAATAGCTCCAGCCCCCTAAACACAACTTTTGCCTTAGTTAGAGGATCTCATCATTTTTTTTATTGAGGAAGACCTACTGGTATCTCAAAATTCCACATTTTCCTTTGATGAATAAATATGTGCCACAAATTATATGTATATTTTTATTGCAGAATAAGCGTTTAAGTCATTTCCCACAAATTCTTTTGCCATCTTCATGTCATGTCAAATTCAATAACCCCTGTGGTTAGTGGTAAATAGAGAGTCCCTTTGTCTAACCACACAGGCCTCCCCTCCACTCAACAAGAATGTGTTTAGATTAGCTGCACAGGCTCAGCATCGCTCTTCTCTGTAAGCAGTGAGTCAGGGAGAGGTGACTGAGCGCTCAGGTGCATGTGCAGCCCCTTTCTACTTCCCAGCTGAATAGTAACAGTGGGACAGGCTCTCCCACTTAATTACTCTAGGCTGTCCCTTTCATGCATTATATACTCCCCTTCAGAACTGGCAAATTCTGTCCTGGAAAAAAAGTTCAGCCTGTGAGCAGTACAGAGGAAAGTAAATGCATTTACAAGTTCCAGAGTTATCTTAGTAATTTATCTTCTACACATTTTGCAATAAAAGGCTGACTTGGAAAAAATATACCCTGCCCTCAGATTAATTCCTGTAAGTAAAATAAATAGGCAGATTTCTAAGTAATTAGGCCTCTTACAGAAATGTGAAACTCCAGGGCCTCAGATTCCACTGTGTTCAAGACGTGCACTTTACAAACAAGGAACTGAGGCACAATTACTCTCCCGTGTTCCATTTCAAAAATGTTCTCCATCTCTAAAAGGTCACTAGAGTGCACCTATATTTATTGTGTATTTTAGTACTTTGCTAATGGCTTTTCAAAACTTTCCCACTGTGGAACAATAAGGCTTCAAGACAGAGACAGGGGTGTTTCTTAATCAGTGGAACTAAAGTGAGCAATCTGTAAAAGTGGATTACATTTTATCCCACTAAGGGATGACCCAGCAACTGCTCCTGATCTAGGTTTTTCTAGTTTTCCTGAGCAAGAAAAAGAGACCAGCTGTCCATCCTCCTACCATTTCACAACCAGCACCACACACGGGCCTCAGAATCTAGTGGCAGGTTGATGGCTGGTCAAATAGCCTTTAAACTCCTTATTACGTAGACCAGAAAAACTGACATGCTTGTTGGTTATAAGAATCCAAGAGGTCAATTGTGAAGTGGTATAAATGACCTCTTTACTAACAATGCCATAAGAGCGATCTTTCAGCAGTAACTGTGTAATCAAGACTCTCCTTAAAGATTATTAATTGCTTCCCAGCATCTTGGGATAAAGTTCAATTTTCTCTATTTCTCTTTACAATCCCATTCATAACCTATCCCTTCCTATCTTTATAGACTGATTTTCCATCACCACTACCATCACCATCACCCCCGTCCACCCTACCCTGAACTCTAAGCAAATATTTTAAATTCTCAGGCCTCGCCTTGCTCATGCTTTTATGACTTTGCTCCTTTGTGGTCCTCTTCCATCAGCAAGCCTCTCATCTTCCATCAGCTCAAGTTTGCCTTGCTGAAGTCCTCAGTCCAACAGCTTGGGAGCAGATCCTTCCCAGGCAAGCAGTCAAGATGAAAGATGACTGCAGCCCCTGCTGACATGCCAATTTCAGCTTTGTGAAAAACTGTGCAGGGACCATCCACTTACACTACGCCCAGACTCCTAAAGCACAGAAACTCTGGTAAATGTTGTTTGAAGCTGTAAATAATTAATACAGCATCTCTTAACACTCAGTTCCTAGTATTGGTCTACAGAGAATTAACTCTTCTCTCCTTTCTAAACTACCGTGCCCTCCTCTGCCTCTGTCACATTATTTTCATGCATGTATTGTCAGCAGCTTCATCTTTCCTGCTCTGCTTGAAGCTGTTTGAGATTGAGAATGTGTCTTTCCATCTTTTTAATCCTAAAATCCTGGCACAAAGCTTGGCACATGGAAGGACTCAGTAAATGTTTTTGAACAGAGAAATTGAATGAATTAAATAACAATCTAGTTTCGGAACTGAAATTTAAAACAAAATTTCCAAATCAAATTTGTTTTCTTTCAAGTATATGGGATTGTACTGGAAATTAACAGGGTAGCAAAAAACCCCATTAGAGGTTTCTTTTTTATTCAAAGACAACCCTTGCTTGCCACATCATTATCCAATGTGAGAGATATTTGAGGTTATTTTTTCTGGGTAAAGCAGAGAGTCAGTTGAAATGGAAATCTCTCCCTGACTGGTGTGGTTCAGTGGGTTGGGTGTCGCCCTGCAAACCAAAAGGTCATGGGTTCAATTTCCAGTCAGGGCACATGCCTGGGTTGCAGGCCAGGTCCCTGGTTGGGGGCATGTGAGAGGCAACCGATTGATGTTTCTCTTGCATATCAATGCTTCTCTTCCTTTTGTTCTCCCTCCCTTCCCCTCTCTTTAAAAATAAATAACTAAAATCTTTTTTTACAGAATGGAAATTGCTCAGTCTAAACACTCGCAGAGATACAAATTACCCACTTGGGACACGGAAGAAGCATGTCTCTTCATGACTGCTTGAAGGATATCCTTTCTAGAAGGAAGAAGTTCAGGAACTGGGGGGAAAACCAGGCTTGACAAGTCCTTCCCCAAGAAGAAGAGCATTAGCTGGTAATCTACAGGGATTGTAGCTATTTCAGAAGGGAATTATAAAATATCAGTGACTGTGTTTATTGTATACACTATCTTCTGTTTCAAATAATATTAAAATGCATGAAGTCAAAAGCCCCTGGATTTGTCTTCTAAGAAGCAGAATGTGTAGAGACTAAGGGCCACTCTTGCTTATGGGTCTCCTGTAGCTGTAGAGAGGCAGGAAAAATTAGAAAAGATGGAAAAGAGAGCTAATTTTCTGAGGCCAGCTGCAAGGGAGGAAAGTAAAAATAATCAACTTCATTCATGTAGCTAGCTTATCTCCCAGTTGTTACCACAGCAATCCTATGCTGCAAATTTAAAAGCATTTCCCGTGTTCTGGTTTCAGAATCCAAGCTTCAGGGAATTAACTAATTTGTCTTTGGTTCAACAGCTAGTAAATGCTAGGATAGTGACTTAAAGACAGTACTCACAGGCTTCCATCCCATATTCTTTCCTCTTAGACTGTGCATAAGGTGTTGACTTAGACTTTAATTCACTTTTCCTTTCTTTTAATGGGCATTTATGAGCATTGCCCATGTGCCAAGAGGCTCCTTGCCAAGAAAGACACCAGGAGATGGGGCTCCGGGGTGCTGCAGTGGAGGATCCAGCACCCAGAATGAATTTCCTGCCAGAAGCAAGCCTTATATTTGAGAGTTTTTTTTTCAACTGATAGTTTTTCTGTTGTTATCTAAAAAGTTTTCCATTCATATCCCTGTTGTAAGAGAAGAAATATTCTAGCACAAACAAAATTGATCTTGTCAAGTGTAGGAAGGGAAAGCTAATGGAATACTTGAATAAATGATGATTTCAACAGTACAGCCTATTTAGTATCTTACTTCATGGTACAAATTGTGCTCCAGAAAATATGCTGGTTTGCCTCATACTTCCCTACATGGAGCACAACACTTGGTAGCCTGAAATTTTAAAATCTGAATAATACCAGCATGAAAGTTTGATATTTCATTTAAATATCCAGAGGCTCCCAAATATACAGATGTTAAGTAGCCACATGTCAACCTACACCACCCCCATTACATGGAGGCAACACTATGCATTTAACAAATGGCGGTTGACAGTTTAATGAACCAGGTGCTGCAGTTGGTGCCTTCTGCATATTGTGTCTCTAATTGCTTCACCAGCCCTGTGAAATAGATGTTCATATATCCAATATGTAATTACCTAACATATATTTGGCACCCATTATATGCCAGGCACTGTGCTAACATGTAAGATAGCTTTTCTCATTTACTCAGTCATTCAATAACTATGTATTGAGAGCTTATTATAGTCCAGGGACTATGTTAACCTGTGAGTATGTAAGAGCAAGCAAACCAAATAGGCAAGGCACTGTCCCCATGGTGCTTGCTTTCCAGGTGGGTGGAGGCCACAACAAACAAGGAAACAAAAAGTTACAAGGTAATGACAGATTATGATAGTACTCCGAAAGAAAACAATTAAATAAGAAGATAAAATGCTTTGAAAGGAGGATGTCTACAACCCATGTTAGAAAGCGTGATCAGGGAAGGCACCCTGGGGTGGTGACGTCCAAACTAATACCTGAAGAACATGAAGGAAACAGTCATGGAAAGACCTAGAGGAATAGGTGGAAAATGGTCTGACTTGATAGAGCAGAAAAGGCATCAGAAGTAAGATGGTCCAAAGTGAGAAATGTAGATGGGAGTTAGATGATACAGGGCCTTATGGTTCATGGCAAGGAATTTTCATTCTATTTTAAAGCCATATGAAAACACAGAATGTTTTAAGCAGAGGTATGGTATGATCTGATATGTCCTTTTTAAAGATGATTCTGGTTGCTGTGTGGGAAATGAGCCTGAGATGAGTAAAAGTGGAAGTGGGGAGACTAGTGAGGAGGACATCACTGCCATCTAGATCAGAGAGGGTGGAGGCTTGGCCAGGGAGGTGGCACTGGGTATGGAGAAAAGGGGATAAATCTGAGGTATCTGTGGTGGTGGAACCAACAGAGCTCACAGAAGAATGTAATGTGGGAATTGATCTAATGGGGTTGGTTGGCAAGTTTATTGACCATTTATTACACCTTTACACAGATTTTAAAATCCTGGAACTTAAGATGTTAAATTATTGTCAATCATATCTCAATAAAACCAAAGGGGAAACTACTGGCAAGAACAAGAGAGTAGAAGCACTGAGAATTACAACAGGTTTGCTCAGTTTGAAGCCCTTAACCATATCAGTGTTTTACACACATTACTACTCCTTATTCAGAATTTCTCCAGGTGGCCTCAGGTTTGTCTCATCTTCTACTGCTGGTCCCTGACCTTTTATTTTTCTACCAGGACTGCCACATGCAGGTGCTTAAGTTGTGCACTGCAAAACTAGGGGAGGTAAGGGACACGGGAGGCTTAAAGACAGGGTTACAAATTAACTGATGCTCCTCTCCTCAAAGGGCTTAATTCCCCTGCTTCTGAGTACAGACTGGTGTTTGCACTGTGGTAATAGAATGTGCAGAATTGATAGGATGTCACTTGTGATATTAGGTTATAAAAAGGCTGCAGCTTCTGTTGGAGGGGCTCTCTCTCCCTCTCCCCCCCGCCTTTTTTATCACTGACTCTGGGCAAGACAGATGCCACATTATGAGGACACAGCACCATGTGGACACGCCCACAGGGCACAGCACCAAGGCCACCAGCAACCATGTGGGTGAGCATGGAAGCCGATCCTCCCCCCCGTCAAGCCTTGAGATGACTTCAGCGCTGATCAACAGCTGGAATGAAATCACTTGAGAGACTCATAGGTCTGACCCACAGGAACTGTGACGTACTAAATATGTATTTAGTGCTAAATATTTATTGCCTTAAGCAGCTAAGTTTGGGTAGATTTGTTACACAGCAATAGATAACTAATGCAACTATAATGTGAATGCTTCCTGGAGTTATGCAGCATGGTAGCGCTGTTCCCACCTTCACTGCCTTTCTATTACTATCTTTGGACTTCTTATTCCAGTTAACCACTTTCCCAAATAGTACCCCCATTCTCTGTCTACTGACTTCACATCCGTCCTCCACTGACGAAGAACTCCTTTTCCATCCACCTCAGGCTCAGTGGATTGGTCCTGGATAGACCTGCACCTTTGCCAGCATTAAACAATATAGACCAAAATTTCCCACTTTACTATCCCTGTATACTCCAAGCAAATGATACGAATTGTCACAGTGTTCAGACAGATAATGAATCCATTGGGACGGACATACAGATCCCTGAGCCCCAGCACTAGAGAAGCTAAGTCAGTAGGTGAGGTGGGGTCCAGGAAACTGTATTTTTAAAGAACTCCCAGACAATTCTGAGGCATGGTCAGGTTTTATAAACTCTGGCTTAGTGTTTGTCCCTGACTTGCTGTGGAAACAAGGCCCATGGCTGGAACCAGAAGTTACACTTCCTGTGTCTTCCTCAGGTCTCTCTCACACATGCAACACAAAGTTTACATTTTTCCTCTACACATTTTCTTGAATGATATTTGCTGAATGTCTGCAAAAATGCAGTAATGAGTATATACTGAATTTACATATAAGACACTTTGTACTTTTAGGGAACAGAGATTTAACTTGATGTAAGTTAGTACTCAACAGATAAATTCATTTTCTGTGATCTTGCTTTTGTAGGAACAAATTTAATTGGCATCTTCTCTGACTCTGGAGTATGTGAAGAGCATCTCAATAAATTAATAAATGGCAGCTTTAGGTTTATCAGCAACCAAAGCTGCAAAACTAATAGCTAAAGAAAATATAGCAAAGCAAAAATTGAGCCATTTATTCTATTAGAGTTAAATTCAGGCAAACAGGACAGTCAGCAAAATGCCAGAGTCAAAGATGCTACTGCAGAAGGTTTCCAGTAAGAATAAAGGAAACGGCAGTTTTCTAATTAACAGTGCAACAAATACTAAAAATGACCTTAAAATAAAACTTAAAAGGTATTTTAATGAGTTTTGGGCAGGGACTGCTGATGAGCCTTTTTTCATAAGTGAAGAGAAATGCCTTAAAATTAACCAAGCTTATGATCATCATATTGGAATCATATTTCAAGGACATAAAACCCTTAGCTGGAAGTTAAGCAAAGACCCAGCAGGAATATTAATCAAGCTTGTATCTTATTCTAATAACTCTAAGAGACAGATTCCTGATGTCTAATTATTATGGCATTGCTTCCTTTTAACCTTCCTTCTAAGAAATTGTTACTGATTTTAAATACTCACTACTTAAAATCATATACATATGCACACACCACACCTCCCCGACACATCCCATTTCACCGCTCCATGTTTACCCAGTTGTCTACCTCACTGTCCTTCCCTTCCTCTCCAATGGTTCTTCAGTCACTTTCCCAATTCTGGTTCCATTAAAATATATACAAACATCTACCATATTTTTTAGTCTTAACTTGCACTAGACTTCCATTTTAACATATTTGCTCCCAGTTTTCTAAAATATCTCTGTAGATGGACAAAAACAGCCTACATTCTAGCTTGCAGTCCAATGCCCACAACAAACTGGCTTAACTCCCCTAGTCACTCCTGAGCCTGAAATAGAATCAGCCAGTCGCTTCTGCAGTGGCCCCTCCTTTGTGCTGTAGCAGAGGATCTTTGTGTTTCTTCAGCCCTCTTCCATCTGCTTTATGTGTTCCAGAAATTCTTTGAATCTTCCATGTCACTCTTCCCTCTCTTTCAGTACTGACATGACATTTTCCCTATTGTTATGCTCCTCCTGTCATGTACAAAGAAAAATTAAAAACAAAAATGTGAGTTCAGGAAAAAACCTACAAGAACTAATAAATGTTTATTGTCAATAAATTAATAATAATAAATAAGAGTTGATATGTTTATTAAATTAAGGGCTGACATCTGGCTCACTATTCTAAGACTGTAATGTAGGTTTTGGGTTCCTCCAGGAGCACTTAGCAGTTTGTCTGGAAACTATATTGATGTTCAAAGTTGTCTTGCCGAAAGAGGGAAAGACATAGTATGTCTCAGTTCAGTCAGCACAAAACTGGTTTTAATCATCAGTAATAAGTTCTCTGTCTTCTGGGAGAACTTAAAGATTAACAGCAACAATGTAGGACTTTTTATTTTAGAGAAAGATAAGTTATAAGAATTACTTAAGAATAAAAATGATTTGTACTAAGAAACTGGAGGTATTTCTGGGCATTTTATCCATAACTATAACCCACGAAATCAAAGGAAAACCTTCTATAGTTCAATAGCTTTGCCAAGAGGTGAGTAAAAGATTCAAGGAAAATCTGTCATTTAGAATTTCTTGAAGAACTTTATGAGTCTGGGGTCTCAGTCTTGACTCTAGATTGAAGCCAAGATGAAAGGCCCTGACAGAGACCATGCTGAAGCAAAACCAAGCGTTCTGCAACTCAGTGTGCAGTTCCTTGGACCCGTGACTTCTTAAAGCTTGTTAGAAATGCAGCATCACATAACCACCCTAGACTTTATGAGTCATAATCTGACTTTTAACAATATCCTCAGTGTTTGAGAGGTCTACCCTGGAGGGATCTTCTCTAACTGGGTGTTATAGGAAAGTGGGACAGTGGGATCATTAATCTCTCCAGCTTTGCATCCTCCTAGTTGCTTCTCCTCCTGACTTTCCTGGGCTATCGGGATTGCCCATCAAGGTAGGGGCTGGGGCGATTCCAAAGACCAAATTAAGTGCTGTGAGCCCAAATTCTAGCTGCAAACACACAAACTTGGCAGAGGTAGGAGAAGTCCTGAATTCTATTAAGCTAATATTAGAGAAAAGGCACAGACTTCTTAGAGTTTCCTATTAGTCAAGAACCTGAGTTGTAGTAGCAAAAAATCCAACTCAAACTAAATCATTCAAATAAGGGAACTTATCAGATCATGGAACTAAAAAGTCCTGTGTAGATCAAACCTAGGCACAGCTGGGTCCATATATTTAAGCAATGTTATAGAAAGCTGCACTCTCCTTTTCAATATCTGTTTTCTTCTCTGTTGGCTTCGTTCTCTGAAAGACTTGGGCCTTAGCACAGCTCCCAGTTCTAGGTCTACCTCTTCTCAGCTCTAAGTCCACAGAACAAGAAAAGCCTTCTCTCTCAGCAGTTTCCCAAAGTTCTAGAATTGAATTTCCTTGACTGTTTTTTCCAGTTTGGGTCACATGCTCATTCCTGAACCAATCGCAGTGGACCAGTGGATGTGACTATCTTAGTCACAGCCTCCTCTTAGAACCAAGGACAAGGTCAAGTCCATCTGAAGTACATGGACTGAAAGTATGGGTGAGGTTCTACTCCCAAGGAAAATTGCGCAGCTGATGGCAGAGGAAGGGAAGGTCGATTCTGAGTTTTTGAAAAAAGGGAAAACAGCAACTGTTTAATAAGGCACATTTCACCTGGAAGCTACAACTGCTCTCTCCCCAGAAGCCAACAGCATGGCCATTCATTAAAGTAATCATGGTAAATCTTCAAGGCAAAGTGTATTTTTCTTGTCATTTTGAGGGTGTTCACTGTTCCATTATAATATCTACAATATAATAAATTCAAAATACATTTAAAACTATGTCAGTTGGTAGCACTGCTTGTTTACTTTTTCAGAGTGAGAAGGTTTGATCCAACTACCTAATGATTTAAGAAAGGTGAAAATCATTAGCCACTGAAAGTATAGAAGAAAAGTCATTGCAGCGGTGACTGAGGCCTGGGCAAAGCTATAGCATTAGTGCATTTTGTCCCAATCAGTATCCAATCCTACCATCTATGAACTCACATGATAGATTTTAGCTTTGGTCAAAGTTTCCATCGATCTCTAATGCCTCCGGGGAGAGTGACTTTGCCTCAAGGAAACACTGATCTCTCTCTGTATCTGAAAAATCTGGATACAGAGCTGTGGGCCACATTTGGAGATGTTCAATTTTGATCTCCACTACTCAAGTGAACTGTTCCATACAAATTTACTTTAATTATGTATTAATTTCAATATTATTACATGCAGCGCACAACTGCTACTCATTAAAAATTAATCTGGACTCTATCAGTTTTATTTAGTATTCATTATAAGGCAATGTTCACTTTTTTTAAAAAAGGCCTCCAGATAAATGTGTTCCTCTATATTACTAGGATGTGATTTGCCGGAAATAGAAATACCTTAAAAAGAATTCTGCCTGATTTTTCCCTTCCCTCCTCTCTTAACAGTTTCATTCACAACCATCTATAACAAATGGGCAGCAGGAGCAATTGGCAAGGACTGGTTATGTGCAGCAGGTGAGGACTCTGTTGTTCTAGGTGATAGTTGGAGATGGACCACCAAAATTCTATACTCATTTTGCTATTAAAAGGAATTATTCTATGTCCTTGTCTTCAAAAGCCTTGCTCTGAAGATTCTGCATCAGGGATGCCTTTGTTTAGATGTTGACAAAAAGACCTAGTGCTTTATTTCTCCATGTCTATTACAATACTTTTCCATGCAGATGGGTGCAGAGAAAAATAAAAATAATAATGCTTAAATTGTGTGGAGAGAATCACAAGAGATTTCAAAAAATATCTCAAGCTATTTACTTCTAAATGTGAAAATAATAACTAACATTTAAGGAGACCTTATTGTGTGCCAGTTACTGGGCACATATCTAATTTAATCCCAAGGTAAATACTACAGCTACTCTCCCAATGAAGTTTTCATTGGTTTATATTGCCTTAGGAGGATTTCTACACATGTTCACAATTAGTGAGCAACTTTACTAATTTTTGCAGCACAGTTGTGGTCTCTTCTGACAGTATCAAGTAAACATTTAAAAAATAAGTGAAGAAATACATACTGGCTTGGGCATTATTTTCTTAATGTAAGAACTGATGCTTCACTTGAGGCTACTTCATGCAAATATTGGCTTTAAACTAGAACTGACTAAAAGAAGCTTCAAAAAATAATACTATGTGGCTGTTTCTCAGCAAGCTACACCTGAACAGGATCCTATCCTGCCTTTTTCTTTGACTTTCTCCTTGTAGAAGAAATAAAACAAGTAGAAGAAATAAAAAAAATATGTGCTAGGCTAATGCATTAGCTGAACTATTGATGCAAGTAGAGAAACCAACTTCAGTCAACAAAAGTAAAAAATAAAATACATGGTGAAGTGTAAGTAGTATGATATAGGACATTACAAGAAACCAAAGGCAGGGAACATCCAGGCTTGAGGAAATCAGGGGAACAGGAATAAGATGTGGGTCCAGGACCCCCTTCTTCATTTTCATCTGTGATACTTTCTACCCCGCAGACCAGCTTTCTGCTTCTCACCCACGTGACAGAAAATGGTCACTCATAGTTCCTCAAAGAGAAAACTATGCTTTCTCCCCCTTTCTCAGGGCCAGTTTCAAATACTCAAAAATAATCATGGGAAGGGCCAATTGGAATCAGATGTCCACCTGTGGACTATTCAACTGTGACTGGGAAATGAGGTCAAATACGAAAAAAATGATTATAGGACCCATGAGTGCAGGTTGGAAATCAGATGCCAAAAAACAGGGAGTAATTGTGTTAATGGGCAGGTGCCTTAAAGGATATTTTGTGAGTCTGAGTTCTGCAGAGAAACAGAAGCATTAGGCTATTGTCTCCAGATAGATAGATAGATAGATGATAGATAGATAGATAGATAGATAGATAGATAGATAGATAGATAGATAGAAAGATACATAGGTAGGTAAATACATAGATAATAGGTAGATAACAAAGAATTGGCTCACAAAATTACTAAAGCTGAGAAGTCCCAAGTTCTGTAGTCAGCAAACTGGAGACCCAGAAGAATCAATGATTTAGTTACAGTCCAAGTCTGGATGGTATAAGTTCCTGTCCAAGGGCAAGAAAAGACTAATGTCCCAGCTCAACAGTCAAACAGGTAAAGTTTCCTCTTATTCAGCTTTTTGTTCTATTCAGGACTTCAACTGATTCGAGGGGCCCCATCCACATTAGGGAATGCAATCTGCTTTACTCAGTCTACCAATTCAAATGTTAATCTCATCCAGAAACAGTGCTCAGAGACACACTCAGAATAGTGCTTGGCCAAATGTCTGGGAACCCCATGGTCCAGTCAGTTGGCACATTAAATTAATCTTCACAGGTGTTCTCCACCTCAAACAACACAGTCTATTATGGAATCTGACCTTATCTGTATAATTAGAATATTCATTCTATATTTTAATTTCTTACAACAATATAAATAATGTCAATGATAAACTTCTGTTAATATAACACTAATTGCTATCTACTTGGAAAGAAAGTGGGATGACAAACAGATGCTTTTACCTAACAGTATTTCTAGAGTCCAAAGGATCACAGATTCCTCTCAAAAAAGACATCAGCCTAAGTAACTGTCCATTTCCTTACCAAGGATGATGAAGTGATGACAAGGGAATTCCTTAGATTCAGATATTTTCAGGTTTATTTGAAGATTTTAGACTTTTTTGACATCATAGTCTTCTTACTTAAAGATATATGTGTGTCCTGATTCCAAATCCAAACTGATAGAAATTAAGACTTAGCACAGTTGTGAATGTGATGACTTTTTGCAGTACTAAATTTAAACAGAATTAAAAACACAATTTTTTAATTCACTAATGTGAAGATAACCTATTAGTTTGCTGTTTGCATTATTAAGCAAGTTTGAAAGGTTAAACACTCATGTTCCAATTTATAGAATAAAGGTTCCCCTCCTTAATCTCCTTGTTGCAGAAAGGAAATATATTAAGAAGAACAAATATAAACAATTTCAGAATACTTATACTTTTAAATAATGTATAATCCACCCTGGCTGGTGTGGCTCGGTTGATCGGGCATCGTCTTACTAACTGAAAGGTCATTGGTTTGATTCCTGGTTGGGGCATGTAAGGAAGGCAACAAATCAATGTTTATTTTTCACATTAATGTTTTTCACCCTCTTTTTCTCCCTCCCTTTCCCTTTCTCTACAATCAAAATAAAATATTTAAATAATTTATAATCATTTATTCACTGAATACTTGAATGTCTACTATGTGGCAGAGCTGGCTCTAATTTTAAGAGATTTACTTGAAATGCAAAATGTATTTTTTTTATTGCTGAGTTATTTGGCTCTATTAAATATTAGTGATATTTAAAGTCTTGTATTTAAAACAAACCAATAAAATTCTTCTAAGACTATGCCAATCTTTTAAATAGTGAGCATTTAAATACTCAGAATTATTCTGAGAAAATCAGATTATATATTATCCATTGTTCGGATCCAGAAAAAAAAAAAAAGAAAGAGCATGAGAGAGAGGAGAAGGAAAGAGAATATGATAAAGCAAATGGAGCAAAATGTAAACAATTGGCAAAATCAGATACAGGAGCCTAGGAGAGTTCTTTATACACATAATTCTCAGTTTATGATGGTGTTATGTCCTGATAAATCATTAATGAACCCATCATAAGTTGAATATATTGTAAGTTGAAAATGATTCAACACTGAACTCCAGAGTATTAGGGTTTGACTTCATTATCACATGCCTGGCTGGAGCTGCAGCTTGCTTCCACTACCCAGCATAAGGAGACAGTATCACACTGCATATGGTTAGTCCAGGAAAAGATAAAAATTCAGGGTACAGTTTCTATACAACCCACCATCATAAAGTCAAAAAATCATAAGGTGAACCATTGTAAGTCAGGAGCTATCTGTATTATTCTTGCAACTTTTGAGAATATAGTTAAAGCTATATCAAAATCAAAGTTACTCAAAAAATGATGATATTTAAAAACAGAACTACCATGGCATTCAACAATTCCACTTCTGGACATACATCCAAAGGAAATGAAATCACTATTTTGAAGAGGTATTTGTACTTTCATGTTCATTGCAGCATTATTTACAATAGCCAAAATATAAGAACAACAAAAGTGCCCATTAATGAATGAAGATAATGTGAAATTCACAAATGCACATGCACATGCACACCCATAGACACACACACACATGCACGCATGCACCCACGCACACAGTGGATCATTATGCAGCTTTGAAAAAGGAAATCTTGCCATTTGCAATAATATGGATGAACCTTGAGGTCATTATGTTAGGTAAAATAAAACAGATAAAAACAAATACTATATGGTCTCATTTATATGTAGAATCTAAAAAAATAGAATCGTAGAAACAGAAGAGATTGATGGCTGCCAAAGGCAGAGGGGAAAATGGATAAAGGTGGTTAAAAGGTACAAACTTTCAGTAGTAAGATAAATAAGTTCCAGGGATGTAGTGTGAAGCATGGTGACTATAGTTAACAGTAATGTATTATTGCATATTTCAAAGTTATTAAAGAAGAAAACCCTTAAAGTTCTCATCACAAGAAAAAAAATGTAATTATGTGAAGTGACAGATTTAACTAAACTTATTGTGGTAATTATCTTGTAATATATACCAATATCAAATTATTATGTTATACATTTTAAACTAATAAACTCTTATATGGTTCTATGTCAGTTATATTTCAATAAAACTGTGAGAAAAAATGTTGATAAAGCTGGTAAATGGATAAACTAACCATGAAGTCAATTTATGTAAATATAAGGCAGGCAATCCAGGCAGTCTGCAGGGAGACACAGGATGATTTAGTGAAATCATGAAAGTTACTTTTACTGAATTTAAATTTTAACTTTCCTCGCAGTGAAAAATGCTTGGTAGCAAGTACTTACTTGTCATGGACCTCTGGGTATTTCCAAATCATTTACAACTTCAGAAGGTTCATAAATGAGTTCCCAAACTGTGATTGGCCTGCTCTATTTGACTTTATCTCTTCTTTGGGAGTATCACTACATCAGATGGGTCTCCAAGGGAACACCAATGAATCTGTCACTGGGGAAGACATCAAGTAAGAACAAAAACACATTCAAACTAAAAGTTAGTTAAATAAAACTAACCAGATAAACCAAATTAAGAAAAGGAGGCTAACAATTTTTTCACTTTATCATGGAGAGGGTGGGAGGATTAATCAGCTTATTTTTGTAAAATACTTTAAAGATAAATTGTGTTGTAACTTGCCAAAACTCATTTTTATTCTGCTTATTTGCTGCGTCCTACATAAATATTTAATGGTTTCCCTGGGAAAGTAACTTTTGTTTAATCCATCATTCTTTTTTTATTAGTAGATAGTATACAAGAGCCAGATTTTTCCCCTGAATCTATTATTTTTAAAAATGCCTCCAAGATAGTTTTTTATCAGCCAAGAAATAATCCACAAATAACTCATGAATTTTTTATCTCTCTTAGCAATGAGAACCAAATAATATGGCAGAACCTATATGTCAGGGCTCCTTCAAGGTAAAATAGTTGTTGATTTTCCTCTGCACCACTGTGGTCATAATCACACTGGTCATTGCCAAGGTAAGCTTTATAAAATGGAAGAAACAATAAGGTTCTGATTCATCCAGCTCTTTCCAAGTATCACTGACTCTGAAACATGCTTTGTTTCTGGAAATTTGAGTTTTATAAATTAAGAGAAAATACTCCTGGTGTCACCCAAAATGGTAATTTTCAACTAGCACCTTTCATGCCCTGCTAATGAATCTAATTGGTAAGGAGGTAGAGGAAGAACCACCAACACCTCTTTTCAGTGTAATTTTTACTCTTAAGTGAGATCAACGCAGGCCTCGGGCTCTGGTCAGGGAATTTGGCCCTGCTGCATGGAAGATCTCTCGCTGGCTTTCCTCTTGAACTACACATCCCTGGACTTCTTATGTTACCCAGGGTCTCCTTTCTCCAGGCTGTGTGACCTTAAACTTGAACTCCTCCTTGGAGAGGCAGGCCTCCTTGGGTAGGTTGAAGAGCCAATTCTGAGTCCTTGAAAGAGTCACATTACCTCAAAAGGTTGAAGTGGTGTATAGGGTAGACTTTGTGGCTTTCAGACCAAGCTGAAATTAGAATCTGGACTCTTTTTACTTCAGAGCTGTGTGACCTCCAGCAAGTTAGTCAACATTTCTGAAGCTCAGTTTTCTCACTTACAAAATGAGGAAATAGTTTTCCAATGATTAAATGCCAGATATTACCATATTCTTTATCTTAAAATGCAATTATATTTTAATGTAGTAACAGTGAATTTAATGTGAATAAAAAAATCACTGACCTTTAAGAGTATACACTTGTTTATACAATTATACATCACTCTATTTTTTGGTATCATAACAAAAATTTAAGTGAAGCCATCTTTAATTGAGAATCTAAAGAGTTTCTAATTGATTTGCAGCCATATTCTGTTAAGCATTTTTCTTTTCCAAAACCTATGCACATGAACTTAATTTTGTTGGCCATTTCAGGCTTGACAATAAACTTCCAGAGCATTCAGGGCTGCTGTGTGTGGTTATACACTGGTTATGCACTGGCAGCCTTAGAAACATCATGCATATAGACTACAAGGACATTTCTAAAAATGCCACATTTTATTCAATGAATCACATATTGCTGGAAATGAACCTGTTCTTCGTGAAAACTACCTGAACCTGGAATATATAGATAGAGTTTCAGTCCCTGCAGGATCAATGTCTGTATGATATGTGGCTTGGTTAAACCAACCTCTTCACGTTGAAGAGTTTGATTTAATTAAGAATGTATGATTGCCTGATATTTTAATGAAACAATTGTTTGTAATCATAATTATTTTCACTGTTAAAAGAGACAATGAGAATGATGCATGGACTTTATTATGGTCTGAAAAAAACATTTGTTCTGTTAGCTGTTTTATTGTTGAATGACAAATGAAAATAGTCCAAAGCAATTTTAAAGTCCCACATTTGCTTTCTAAATTACATATATCATTCAAAGTTCAATGGACCTAAAAGAAATATTTTCTGCAAAGTAATATTAAATCACTTTTCTTACATAGTATTTTAAATATAGAACATTTAACTAACCATAATATATAAAATAGAAATTGCTAACAATTCTGGAAGGAAAAGTAAGCAAATAAAAAAAGACTATTAAAATCACACAATCACATATACTATTACCACCCAGAGATAACCTCTTTATACATTTTGCTGTATTTGTTTCCAACTTTTTGTCAAATGGTATACTCGTGTATATATAATTTTTTCTACAAATTTAAAATTTTCCAGTTATATACATAATTTTAATTTTAACAATATCAATAATGTTCCTAAAAATACCTTCAAAAGAATACTTTTTTTACCATTTTTATAGATTTTTATTTATTTATTTTTAGAGAAATAAGGAAGGGAGAAAGAGACAGAAATATCAGTGTGCGGTTGCATCTCATGCACCCCCAAATGGACACCTGGCCTGCAACCCAGGCATGTGCCTTGATTGGGAACCAAACCAGCGACGCTTTGGTCTGAAGCCCAGTGCTCTGTCCACTGAGCCACACCAGCCAAGGCCAAAATAACACTTTTAATGATTGCATATTAACATATTATCAGATGTTTGGTTGCTTTTAACTATTATAAATTGTGTAATGATGTCTTTTACATAAATCTTTGATCAAATATCTCCTGATTTTTATAGGACTAGAAATATGTTAAGAATTTTGTCACGCATTGTCAGTTTTCCTCCATAAAGTTCATGCCAAAATGCATTCTCACCAGAAAAGCTAAAAGCACTCATTCTATCATATTTTTGCCAACAATGGATATTTAAAAATATTTCTATCAAATTCTATATTCAAAGAGGTTATTAAACCCTCATGTTCACTGTGGCATTATTCACAATAGCCAAGATATGGAAACAACACCATGTCCTTTAAGGGATGAATGAATAAAGAAATGTGGTATACAATGTGATATTTTCAGCCATTTGTGAAAAGGAAGTCCTGACATCTGCAAAAACATGGATGAACCAGGAGGGTATTATGCTATGTGAAATAAACCAGACAGAGAAAGACAGGTACCACTTATGTGTGGAATCTTTAAAAAAAAAAAAAAAAAAAAAAAGCTAATTTCATAGAAATAGAACAAAATAGTCGTTGCCAGTGGCTGGAGTGAGGAGGAAATGGGGAGATGTAAGTCAAAAGGTTCAAACTTTGGTGACTACAGTTGATAATGTGGTATAGTTTACTTGAAAGTTGATGAAAGTAGATCTTAAATGTTCTTAGTACACACACAAAGAAAAGAGTTAACTATGTGAGGTGATGGATGTGTTAATCATCTTGATTTTAGCAATCATTCCAAAATATACATGTATATTAAATAATCATGTTGAACACTTTAAACATATGGAATTATATTTCTCAATTATTCTTCAATAAAGTTGAGGAAAATATTTTTATCATTCAGTTGATATTTATTGTACAGCTACAATGGGCCAAGATCCCTCAAGAAATGCAGCTTAATGGAATAAACGAAACCACAAATGAGAGAAAGAATTGATAAACAGTGAATAAGTATAATGTATTATAGTAACATATAATGTATTAAGGTATATAGAATGAGCTCTTGCTAAGGAAAAGTGAGTCAACTGGCTGAGAAGGAAAAAACCCTATGTTGTAGCAAGTGGTTGTATAGATCAGCTGGGAAGACCTTCTTTCTTTAAAAGAGTTTTAAGATATTAAAATGTATTTCTGGTACACAATATTTTAAATCTCATATACAGATGAATGATAAACACAGGAAAACAGCTTCCAAAAGTTGGTCAGCCCCTAAGTGGAAGCCAAACAACTTCAATCAACACTTTGCACCAACTAAGGAAAAGAATCTTAACACATTGGGCAAGTTCCAAACATTGTGATGAGTTTGGGGATAGCAAATTCAAATATGACCCAGTGGAGCACTGTCTGCTTTTCAGAGGTAGCCTTTCAGCAGTGTAAGAGGACTTGCTGAGCATTTTTTAAATTAAAAATACTAAGATTTTTGTAAGACTTCTAAAATCAGGAAAAACTTATTTAACTTGGAAATAATACAGGTATATGAATATCTAAAATTTTAATGTACCTTAGGCATTTTACTACAAAACTTTGGTGTAAGTTGAGGAAAGGCATGAAGTTGAAATGAGCAGGCCTATCAAGTATAGAGCAGTACATGTGGCCAAAAATGTTCAAGGAAAACACAAGTAAAACTAAACTGAATAAAAAGCTTTTTAAAACTCCCAAAATGCAAAATTAAGCTTTTTTTTCTTATTTTGCAGTTAATTTATCCCATTACTCCTTTGACTTATTATTTTTCATCAATTTTACTATCAGAATTATACTTGTTTTTTAACATACTCTCCTATATATGTAGATTTAGATAGACATAGATATAGATACAGATATGACCTTCTTAAGTGACCTCCAGAGTATTAAAAAAAAATCCACTCTCATCAATAAATAAACAAACAACAAGTATTGGTAAGGATATGGATAAAAGTGAACCTTCATGAACCATTGGTAGGAATGCAGACTGGTGCAGCCACTGTGGAAAATAGCATGGAGTTCCCTCAAAAAATTAAAAATGGAACTGCCTTATGACCCAGTGATTCCACTTCTTGGTATATATCCACAGATACCCAAGACACATATATATGCACCCTTACTTTCATTGCAGCATTATTTATAATAGCCAAGTTTGGAAGCAGCCCAAGTACTCATCACTAGATGAATGAATAAAAAAGCTGTAGTACATTTATTTAATGAAATACTAATTAGCCATAAAAAAGAAGAAAATTTTACTTTTTGTAACAGCATGGATGTACATTGAGGGGAGTATGCTAACTGAAATAAGCCAGTCAGGGAAAGACAAATATTATATGATTTCACATATATGTGGAATCTAATGAACAAAATAAACAAACAAACAAAATAATAAAATGTCGCAGGGAGCGACACATTGTGGGGAGTGCAGGGCACTCCTGGATCTGAGGGTTACTGTCCAGAGCCAGCTGAGGAGGGAGCAGGGCTCTGAATCTCACAGAGCCCGTCCCGGGGTTATCACAGATGGGGGAATAAACACGAGTCATCACAAACAGTTCTCTGTTTGCCAGGGGAGGGGACATGGCTCTTCCCTCTAGCAGAGAAGGCCCCAAGTCCCTGTGTCCAAAGGCTTTTATTGAGAACCAAATGCACAGGGGTATGGATGCAAAGCTCGTCAATCAATGTCAAAAGGCTATGTTTACAGAAAACAAATAGAGATCATAGATAACAATTAGAGAAACACAAGAGATCTGCCTCAGGTCAAGGTCTATGAATAATGTAAATCTCCTTCCCAGTATGAGCCGGATATCATAGCTTTTGAGAGAACTTACTTCTAGGAACTTACTTCTAGGCCTGATTTCCCCCTGGGAACCACCCAATCCAGTTTAGGGCCGTACCTACCCTTAGTATTGTTTCAAGCCTGAGCCAGGCGGGCAGGGCAGAGGTGCCAACAGACAGAATGAGGACTCCAACCATGTCCAAACCAAGATGAGGGGTGTGGGCATTTTTGCCCTTTCTCCATGTCCCCCAAGTCCTTGTCTGCTGCCAATACCAGCTGATGTCTGTCTTAGGTCACCTCTCCTCGCGAGAGAACTTATCCATCATGGATCACTGACCATCACAGGATCAAGCAGGGTGATGTGAAGGAGGCAGCCGCTGCCAAGGGGACATGTTTCGTCTCCTCAGTGGCCTGTTTTCCTAAGGCCTCCTTGATTATTTCCAGCCTTAGGGCCCTCTTGCCTGTTGGAGAGGCTACAGTCCCAGAAACCAGGCAGGGCATTTCCCAACAGTAACAGACTCATATATACAGGGAATAGACTGACAGCTGTCAGAGAGAGTGGAGGTTGAAGGACTAGGTGAAAGAGGTAAAGGGATTAAGAAAAAAACTCATAGACACAGGCAACAGTGTGGGGATTACCAGAGGGAAAGTAGGGTGGGGGAGGTAGAAAAAGGTAAAGGGGGGATAAATGGTGATTGAAGGATACACTTTGGGTGATGAACACAAAATACAGTTTACAGATGATATATTATAGAACTGTGCACTTGAAACCTATATAATTTTATTAACCAATATATCCCAAATAAATTCAACAAAAGATATACATTTTAAAAAGTCACTAAACTTAAAACAATGCATGCCTGGCACTCTCTGCAATCACTCTCAATATCTCAAAGTACTTGTGTGTGAATAATCCTGCCTTGGGGTATTTTTCAAGAACAAGTAGCAAAATCAATATATTAAAGGATGAGACTATAAGATGATATGTCTTTAAGTTTCAACATTGTGTGATTTTAGTAAATTACTTAAACTTTCTTAAACTTACAAAACATGTATTACCAAAACAAAGCTTAATCTCAAGATTTGTGAAAATTAAATGAGATAATGCATATAAAATATCATAGCATATAGCAGAATATTAGCAGTATAATATAATCATCATTATCATTATGATTATTTAAGTATTATGCTTAAAAAACAATTCCTAATGCACTTATATTTCACAGCAACTCATTTAAACATTCAAGAAATTATGTAATCATTCAGAGTTTGCCTTGCCCAGATCCAAAGCTTGAAAAATAAAATTTTCACCTTGCCTGCAATTAGTTTCTAATAGCACATAATGTTCTAAGCCTGCCTAATATATTTTATTCCTCTTCTTAAGTATATTAACCTCACTGAGGTTCATGAAATGCAAGTGAAGAACATATGGATCTATAGATTTCAGAAATACATACATTCAAAATTATTACTCAGAAAGAATTTTTTTTGTTCTGATGAAATTTTTAGAGATGTGCCAAATATAGCACAGACTAGAGAACCTCTGAGGGTTAGGGTAACCATCTCCTCAGACCCAAATGACACTGCCTTGCCTCAAGACAGTAGAGTAGGACAGCTTGTTCTGGAAGGATGAGGACCCTTGGCTGCAGATACTGACTCAGTGATGGCTTTTCTAGGCAGACTATATTGACAGGTGGGCAAGTGACAGAAAACTCTGGGGTTTTTTCCAATTATTTTTTCATCTAATTTTTTTTCATTGAATTTATTGGGGTGATACTGGCTAATAAAATGATATAGGTTTCAGGTGTACAATTTTGTAATACATCATCTGTATATTGTATTGTGTATTCACCACCCCAAGTTAAATCTCCTTCCATCACCATTTATCCCCTCTACAGAGAACTCTGTTTTAATCATAAAGAAATGACACCCTGTTGGTTCTTCCCTGCCTCTTTTAATATCGTGGAATGTAGCAGAATGTCTGAGACCCTAGACCCCTAAAATGAGTGAGGGAATGAGGGACTCTTGGATAAAGCACCAAATGGTGAATCAAAGTTTACAGAAGAACTTGTAGGAACTTATATCTAAGAAGTCATAAGCTTCTCATCCACAATGAGAAAGAGGCAAGATTCCAAAAGAAATCAAATAGTGAAATCTGTCTCAATTGTGTTTTAAGAATGATCAAAATGCAATACATATTTGAATAACTAAAATTCCTGGAGCAAACCTCTACTTACTTCATTTTCACTCTGTTTTTCCACCTTGATTCTTGAGCCAGAAAGACAAGGGAAGACCAGAAAGACAGCGTGTAACTGTTTAATTCCAGGATCAAATGCTCACTGGAAATCTGAAAGACTGAGTCCTTATTGGAAGTACAGCCTGTGTCTCCTTATAGTAACACAGCTCCACTTGGGGCAGCTTTCTTTCTAAGTCTGTCTTGGCAAATGAATTTAATTCAAACAAATGCATTTGCTTACTATTCTCTAGAATAGTAACCCTCAGTATATTTTCTGTTGTTATCCACAAACTTTGACACCTTCCTGCCAGTAACATTATACATGTAATTCATCAAAGCCAATTCCAACATAAATTCTTTGAACACACCTCACTTTTGAAGTATCCTTGCTGGCTTTCTTCTGTTATATCCCTTCCAGTTAACTTCCAGCAGACAGACCTAGATTTTTTTTCTTGTCTGTAACCATTAATCTTCACTGAAAAGCTGTTCAAATGCCTTCTAACAGCTTCTGGAGCAGAGCCTCACTTCGGAGCTCATAACTCTCATAAATATTACTGGAATTGTGCATGTATTTCAGGGAGAGAATTTTAATCCCAAAGAACATGAAAGAAACACCAGCAATATTATTCTCAGTGAGTTTGAGTTGTGCAAATGAGCACAGGAGAGAATGCTTGCAGAAAATTAGCTAGCAATTGAAAGGTGTTCCACCCAAACTCTACTTCTAGGGAGAAGTAAGAATGTCATATTTTATTGCATATTATTGTCATTTATTATTACATCTTATCTTCTTCAGTAAACCATAAACTTCCTCCAAGAAGCATCTCTTTAGTATTTATGAAATATTTGACAGATAAGCATTCAGAAGATGTTTGTTGAATAAATGCATCCATTTATTCATATGATTGGATAAACGGGTAGTAGATAGGTGGAGGGTGAATCATTGTGAAATAAAGCTTATATTATTCACATGTCAAAAAAATAATACCTGATAAGAACATGCCCCCTAATACCGAGATAAGCAGAATAGTCTAAATCTTTTTTTAAAGAACTATCACAATATTTGGGGCGGGGGGGGTGTGTTTATCTTGCAAAGCCACCCACATAATTTGTGTAGCTGACTGTTTTAGAAATTAAAAACACCACTGTATTTTTAAAATCTTGATGTTAGTTGTCAAAGCATGTTCTGAGGCCTTAAGAGCATTTTCTAAAGAAATATTAGCAGTAGAAATTAATGACGGAAGATTATAACAAAAGAAAAAAAGAAACATTTTAAACAAATGTAGTCAAAAATAATCTATAATATCCTACTTAAAAATGACACTCAAAATGATACAAATTATTGCTCAGTACATTTATATAAGAGCAGAGGAGAGATAAAGTGCTTGCGATGAGGAGATTATGAATTTAGACTTGTGGAATTAGGTTTAGCACATTTGAGTATCCTAGTGAGAATAATATTCTAACAGAATGCCATAGTGTTTCTTCTGTTTTATTATTTCAATTTACTCCTAGCAAGTTGGGCAAGTGAGCTTGCTGGTCTGTCATGTTTCTCTATAAACTCACATAGTGTAAGCAATTCTGAGCACAACTTAAAAACGATGCAAATCACAGCTTGTGGCCCAGATATGAACTATTTAACAGAGAATTCAAACTAACTCTGATTAATATGTTAAAAGTTTTCATTTATAAGGTAGAAAACATCCAAGATCAGAGGAGTAATTGCATCAGGGAGATGACAGAAAGAAGTAAGACAGTAACAGAGAAAATGAATGGTTTCAATTGCTCATTAGTAGATCAACACAGCCAAGGAAAAATAAGTAGACTTGAAGAAATATGAAGAGTAATTATACAAAGTGAAACCCAACAAAAAAAAATAGAAAATTTTAAAAAATAGAACATCCAAGAATTATGAAACAATATCCAGCGGACAAGAAAGGTTTAAAAAAGAGAGGCAGAAGAATAAAGTGGAAGATTTATTTAAGGGCCAACAGTTTTCAAAATTAATAATAGTCATGAAACAACAGATCCAAGAATCCCAAATAACAGCAAGCAGAATAAATACAAAAAAAAAATCATCCAGTGTTTCCCCTGCTTGGACTATACCCTAAGAATCCCAAAACACCAATTCAAAAGAACTTATGCACCCCAATGTTTATAGCAGCACAATTTACAATAGCCAAGTGTTGGAAGCAACCTAAATGCCCATCAGTAGATGACTGGGTCAAAAAATTATGGTACATTTACACAATGGAATACTACGCAGCCAAAAGAAAAAAAGAACTACTACACTTCGCAACAGCATGGATGGAACTAGAGAGCATTATGCTAAGCAAAATAAGCCAGAGGGTGAAAGACAAATACCATATGATCTCACCTGTAAGCAGAAGCTAACCAACAATACAAAGATGTAAGGAAAATGAGACCAGCAACACTGAAAGAAAAAAGAAACCAACAGAGACAAGAGGAAAGGAGGGAGGGGTGGGCAGGGGGAAAGGAAGAGAAGGGGCAAGTCAAGAAACATGTAGCAAGGACTCATGGACAAAACCAAAGTGGGGAAGGATTGAGGGAAGGAGAGCGGGGAGAGGGCAGGGGAAAGTGCTGGGGGGAATGCGGAGATAAATGTATTTGAAAAAATAAATTAATTAAAATTTAAAAATATCAAGTCCTATTATATTCAAATTGCTAAGAACAGAAACAGAAATTCCAGATATAAAAGAAATATTATATACAGAGAAACACAAAAATTGCAGTAAACTTATCAAAAACATCCAAGCTATAAGACAATGATATTAAAGTGGTGAAAAAAAGACTGTCAACCTAGGATTCTATGTTAGCAAAAATATCATTCAAAAGAGAGGAAAAATAAATACAGACAAGAATTGCACAAATTTATTGTCAGCATACCAACTTTACAAAAATATATCAGAATTCTTCAAGTAAAAATAATATATCAGACTGAAAATTCAATATCCAAAAAAAAGAAACAAGAGTAAAGGAAATAGAATAAATGAAAGTAAACAATCTTTTCTTATTTTAATTACCTAAACCAGATAATAATAGCGATGCATCATATTTTGATAGCATATGAAAAAATGAAAAGTAGGACAACAGCACAAAGGAAGGGAAGGAGGTCTTGTGAGACTCAGCTGCAAGCCCTTTATACTACACATGAAATAGAACACTATCATTTGAAGATATTATTAATAAACATTTATAGTATAAGCCTTAGGTTAGCTATTAAAACAATTCTTTTCTTTTTTTTTTAATTCTTCAAATACATTTGTCTCCATTTTCCCGCCACCACTGTCCCCTGCCCTGCCCACAAGTGGGGTGCATAGGTTCTTTTGAATTGGTGTTTTGGGATTCCCAGGGTATAACCCCACAAGTGGAATTGCTGGGTCAAAAGGTAGTTCCAGTTTTAGCTTTTTGAGGAAATTCCAAACTGTTTTCCACAGTGGCTGTACCAGTCTGCATTCCCACCAACAGTGTACTAGGGTTCCCTTTTCTCCACAACTTTACCATCACCCATTGTTTGTTGATTTGTTTATCATGGCCATTCTGACTGGTGTGAAGTAATATCTCATTGTGGTCTTAATTTGCATTTCTCTGATGGCTAGTAATGATGAAAATCCTTTCATATGTCTCTGGGTCCTGTGTATGCGCTCCCTGGAGAAGTTCATTGGATCAGGTCCTTCGCCCATTTTTAAATTGAATTGTTTGCCTTCCTGGAGTGGAATCATATGAGTTCTTCATATATTTTGGAAATCAATCCCCTGTCCAAGGTATCATGGCAAATACATTTTTCCATATGGTTGGTTCCCTTTTCATTTTGCTGATGTTTTCCTTAGCTGTTCAGAAGCTTCTTATTTGGATGAAGTCCAATTTGTTTATTCTTTCCTTTATGTCCCTTGTTCTACAGGACATATCGGTGAAAATATTACTGCATGGGATATCTGAGAATTTCCTGCCTCTGTTCCCCCCCCCCAGGACTTCTATGGTGTAGTGACTAATATTTAAATCTTTTATTCATCTTGAGTTTATTTTTAACTCACGATTTATTTATTTTGAGTGTATAGTGTAAGTTGGTGGTCAAATTTCACTTTTTTGCATGTAGTCCAGCTCTCTAACACCATTTGTTGAATATGTTACGTTTACTCCATTTTATGATTCTGTACCCTTGATTAAATATTAATTGACCATATATAAATGGGTTTATTTCTGGGCCTCTATTCTGTTCCATTGATATATGTCTGTTCTTATTCCAATACCAGACTGTTTTGATTACAGTGGCCTTATAATATAGTTTTATGTCAAGTATTGTGATCCCTCCTACTTTGTTCTTTCTCAAAATGGCTGTGGCTATTCAGGGAAGTTTATGGTTCCATATACATTTTTGAAGTGTTTGTTCTATGTCTGTGAAATACATCACTGGTATTTTAATAGGGATTGTGTTAAATCTATAAATTGTTTTGGGTAATATGGACATTTTGATGATGTTACTTCTTCCAATCCATGAACATGATATATGATTCCATTTCTTTGTGTCTTCCTTAATTTCTCTCATCAGTGTTGTTTTCTGAGTACAGGTCTTTTACCTCCTTGGTTAAGTTTATTCCTAGGTATTTTATTTTTCTTGTTGCTCTAGAAGGGATTTTTTTCCTGATTTCTGATTCTGATATTTCATTGTTGTTGTACAAAAATGCCTTCAATTTCTGAATATTGACTTTGTATCATGCTGCTTTGCCAAATTCACTTATTAAGTCAAGTAGTTTTTTGTGGCGTCTATGGGGTTTTCTATGTATGCTATCAGTCATCTGCAAACAATGACAGTTTTACTTCCTCCTTTCCAATTTGGATGCCTTTTATTTCTTTTTCTTGTCTGAATGCTGTGGCTAGGACTTCCAATACTATGTTGAATAGAAGTGGTGAAAGCTGACATCCTTGTGTTGTTCCCAATCTCAGTGGGAGAGCTTTTAGTTTTTGCCCTTTTAGTATGATGTTACCTGTGGTTTTTTCATATATGGCCTTTATTGCATTGAGGTATGCCTCCTTTACTCACACCTTTCTGAGAGTTTTTATCATAAATGGGTGCTGTACCTTATCAAATGCTTTTTCTGCATCTATCGAGATGATCATGTGGTTTTTGTCTTTCCTTTTGTTTATGTGATGTATTACATTTATTGTTTGCGAATATTGAACCATCCCTGCATATGTGGGACAAAACCCACTTGATCATGGTGGATGAAATTTTTAATGTATTGCTGCATGCAGTTTGCTAATATTTTGTTGAAGATTTTAGCATCTATGTTCATCAGCGATATTGGCCTGTAGTTTTCTTTCATTCTTGTGTCTTTAACTGATTTTGGGATTAGGATGATGCTGGCCTCATAAAGAAGAGTTTGGGAGTCTTCCCTCTTCTTGGATATTTTGGAATAGCTTGAGAAGGACAGAGGTTAGGTCTTTCTTAAATGTTTTGTAAAATTCTCCTGTGAAACCATCTGGTCCATGGTTTTTGTGTGCCAGGAGTTTTTTGATAACTGCTTCAATTTCACCAGCTGTTATATATCTGTTCAGGTTTTCTGCTTCTTCTTCTTTCAGTGTTAGAAGATTATACTTTTCTAGAAATTTGTCCATTTCATCCAGGTTTTCATACTCATAGGCATATAATTTGTTCATAGTAGTTTCTTAGAATCCTTTGTTTTTTCTGTGGTATCAATTGTAATTTCTTCTCTTCCATTTTTCATATTATTTATTTGGGTCCTCTCCCTTTTTTTTTTTAATGAGTTTACTTAAAGAATAGTTTATTTTGTTTATCATTTCACAGAACCAGCTCCTGGATTTATTTGTCCTTTGAACTTTTCTTTTCTTTCTTTCTTTTTTTTTTTTTTTTTTTTTTGGTCTATGTCATTCAATCCTGCTCTGATCTTGATTATTTCATTCCTTCTACTCACTCTGGGCTTTGTTTGTTGTTGTTTCTTCAGTTCTTGAAGCTGTAGGGTTAGGTCATTTATTTGAAAGGTTTCTACCTTTTTTAGGTAGGCCTGTATTGCCATGAACTTCCCTCTCAGCACTGCCTTCATTGTGTCCCATTGGTTTTGGGCTGTTGTGTGTTCATTTTCATTTCTTTCCAGAAACTTTTTGATATCTTCTTTGATCTTGTTATTGACTTATTCATTGTTTAATAGCATGCTATTCAGTCTCAATAAACTTGAATGTTTTTGAGTTTTTTCCTTGAGTTTGGTTTCTAGTTTCAAGCCCTGTGATCCAAGAAAATACTTGTTATGATTTTGATTTTCCTGAATTTTTTGAGGCTTATTTTGTGTCTGTTCATATGGTCTATCTTTGAAAATGTTCCATGTGCATTTGAAAAGACTGTGTATTTTGCTTCTTTGGGATAAATGGTTCTGTATATGTCAATAAAGTCCATTTAATCTAATACGTCATTCAGTTCCACAATATTCTTGTTGATGTTTTGTTTGAAAGATCTATCCATTTTTGAGAGTAGGGTGTTAAAATCCCCTACTATCAGTGTGTTACTGTCTATGTCTTTCTGGAAGTCCTCCAAGCTTTTCCCTATATGTTTGGGAGTTCCTATGTTGGGTGCATATAGGTTTACAATGTTTGTGTTCTTGATGGATTCTTCCTTTGAGTATTCTGAAGTGTCCTTCTGGATCTCTTTATATGGCTTTTTTATGAAATCTATTTTGTTTGATATATGTATTGTTGCCATGGCTTTTTTATCCTTTCCATTTTCTTGGAATATTTTTTCTATACACTTACTTTCAGCCTTTTTTATGAGGCTGATCTTGGTTATTTGTGTAGGTCTTTTTTTATGAGGTGGTTTTTGTGAGGCTGGTAGGCAACATATGTGCAGGTCATGTTTTCTTATCCATTCAGCTATCCTGTCTTTGGATTGGGGCACTTAATCCATTTACATGTAAATTTATTATTGATAGGTACTTATTCATTTTTTTTCCCTTTGTACCTATGGTCCTTTCTTTCTCATTCTTATTCTTCATCTTCTTAAAGCAGTCCCTTTAGCATATCTTGTAGTGTTGGTTTGCTGGAGGTGTATCCTTTTAGCCTTCTTTTGCCTGGGAAACTCCTTATTTCACCTTCCATTTTAATTGAGAACCTTGCTGGGTAGAGCAGTCTTGGTTGCTGGCCATTGCTTTTCATTATTTGGAATATTTCTTGTCATTTCCCTCTGGCTTATAGTGATTCTGTTGAGAAGTCATCTGCTAGCCATATCCGGGCTCCTTTATATGTTACTACCTGTTTCTCTCTTGCTGCCTTTAGGATTCTCTGTATTTCTTTGATATTTGCCATTTTAATGATGATGTGTCTTGGAGTGGACCTCATTGGGTTCCTCTTGAATGGGACTCTCTGTGCTTCCTGGAATTGTGTGGCTTTTTCTCTCCTCCAAATAGGGAAGTTTTACATTATTACTTTTTCAAACAGATTCTCTATCCCTTGCCCCTCTTCTTCTCCTTCTTGTATCCCTATTATACAGATATTATTACTTTTCAGGTTGTATTTACCCAAATGACTCTCTATTCCTTTGAGTCTTTTTTTCATTTTCTTGCTCTTTCTGGGAGTTTTTTCTACCTTGTCCTTCAGATCACTGATTTGACCCTATGCTTCATCTAGCCTGCTATTGATTCCTTCTTTTGTGTTCTTAAATTCAGAAATTGTATTCTTCATTTCCTCTTATCTTTTATTGATAGTTTCTATATCTTTTTTCATGCTGATATAGTTTTCAGTAAGTTCCCCATAGGCTCCCTGTAGTTTTTAGTAATTCTTTCTGAGCTCACTGAGCTCATTGAGCTTCCTTAGAACCATTGTTTGGAACTCAATATCTGATAGTTTACTTGCCTCTATTTCATTTAGTTCTCTTTGTGGGGATTCCTCCTTTCCCTTTGACTAGGGGGTATTTCTTTGTCTTCCCATTATTTGTGAGACTCTTCTTTTTTTGATTCTGCTTCTTAAATTGATCTCTCTTTACTTCCTGATATGTGGTGTGAGCTTCTATGGTAGGAGACTGCTCTTCTTTTTTCCTTCCTGGATCTGCCTCTGAAATGTCAGCTGTTGACCCCATAGGACCTTTGGCAGTCTTTAAAGACTTCCAGGAATCTACTGTCTGTGGCTGTCTCTTTCAGCTGTTAATCTAGTCACTCTGCACTCAGCAGTCAGGCTTAGGCAGTACAGGGCAGAGGAAAGCCTCCTTGGAGTGGGGCTATTGCATCCTCTCACACTGCTGCTGATCAGGGGATTGGTCTGCCTGAGGTAGATGGCTGCTGCTGTAAGGGGGAAGAGTCAGCACTGCAATCCTGCAGGCTACTCTCTTAGTTCTTTCCCCAAAGCCTCCATCTCCAGACTCTCCTCAAACATCTCTAAACCACTCTATGTCCCTTTTAGCCAGGGATCCGTGACTTCTGCTCTGTACCCAGCAGTTGGGATTTCACTACACCAGGCCAGGCCTGAGCCTCCCGGTGGCGGGGCTATTGCATCTCTTCACACTGTTTCTACTCAGGGTAGTGGTTTGCCTCAGCGAGATGGCTGTTGCCATATGGGGGAGGGGTCAGCACCAGGATCCACAAGCTACTCTCTCAGTTTTCTCCCCAAAGCCTCCTTCCCCAGTCTCTTCTCAGGCACCTCTAGCCCACTCTGCTCCCACCTTTGCCAAAAACCAGGGTAAGTGACTGCAAATAAAAATGTATGCATTGGCCCTTTAAAAGGCCCTTTGCATCTCTTGCTGCCTGTCTCTGGCAGAGAGCAACCCTGCCACTTTTCGCAGCTGGCTGTTATTTGTGTATTTTTTGGGTTCTGGTGCTGTAGGCTGGAGATCTCTGCATATGGTTCAGACCCCACTCTTCTCAGGGGGATCCAATTGGCCATTTAAATATCCCTCTAGTGCTGCCACCATGGGTGCCCAGCCTGCCTTCTCAAATCTCTACTGCGCTCCTTACCAGTTGGATTGTGCTAAAGCTGATTCCTCTGTCTGTCTGAGGTTTTAAGGCTCCTCTCTCTCTATTGTTCAGTTGTTTGTTCCAGGTGATTTCTCCATAGTTTAGTTGTAATTCCAGGTTGGGCCTGGTAGGAGGTCAGTGTGACTTCCATTCACTCCTCTGCCATCCTGAAATTTCAATTCTCAAATGTTATCCTGTTATAACCAAAGAACCAAATGATTGATCCTATTAAAAAAATTTTTAAGAGGTATAAATAGTAACTCAATAGAGGAGATAAAGTAGAATCATAAAAGTGTTCTAAGCAAAAAGAAAAAGGGGAAGCAAAGAACAGATGGAAAAAATGAAAAATAGAAATATTTAAATTCTGATTCAATTATATCAACAATCACATTAATGGAACTGATATAAGGAATATTTTTAAAATACAATAATTTTCAGATGAAATGAAAAGTCAAGACCCAAACATAATCTATGTATAAGAAATCTACTCCAAATTTAAAGAAGTGCATACAGATTGTTTTAGACTTCCAGCCAAGAGGGAGGCATAGGTAGATACACTTTGCCTCGTCGAACAAAAAAAAGAAGGACAACAAATTTAAAAACAAAAAATAAGCAGAACTGCCAGAAAATTGAACTGTATGGAAGCCTGACAACCAAGGAGCTAAAGAAGAAACATTCATCCAGACCAGTAGGAAGGGTGGAGACAGGCAGCCAGGGTGGAGAGGACATGCAGCAAGGTGGCAGCTGGAGGACCCATATTTGTGTGTGGATAAACCATGAGGAACAGCTGGGGAGTAAGATAGACTTCCCAACCCAGGGTTCCTGTGAGGGAAAAGAAAGCCTCAAAACCTCTGGAGGTAAAAACCTGTGGGGATTGCATAGGGCAGTAAAAACTCACACCCTTACAGGAGAGACCCATGGGGTCCTAGAATGTACACAAACCCACCCACCCCAGAATCAGCACTAGAAGGGCCCAATCTGCTTGTGTGTAGCAGGGAAAGTAACTGAAAGTTTGCCAAGAGCTGAGCAAGTGGCTTTGTTCCCTCTTGGACCCCTCCCCCACACAGCATTACAACACAGCAACCAGGGTTGCCCAGCACTGATGAATACCTAAGGCTCCACCCCTTCCAATGTAACAGGTGCCCTGAGACAAAGAAATATGGCCCAAATGAAAGAACAGATCAAAGCTCCAAAAATAGAACTAAGTGATGAACAGATAAGCAACTCATCAGATAGAGAGTTCAAAACACTGGTAATCTGGATGCTCACTGAATTGGTTGAGTATGGTCACAAGATGGAGGAAAAAGTAAAGGCTACACTAAGTGAAATAAAGAAAAATATACAGGGAATCAACAGTAAAGGAAAGGAAACCAGGACTCAAATCAACATTTGAGAGCAGAAGGAAGAGAGAAACATTCCACTGGAACAGAATGAAGAAACAAGAATTTTAAAAAATGAGGAGAGGCTTAGGAACCTCTGGGACAACTCTAAACTTTCCAACATCTGAAGCATAGGAGTGCTAGAAGGAGAAGAGGAAGAGGAAGAGATTGAAAACTTATTTGAAAAAATAATGGAGAACTTCCCCAATCTGGTGAAGGAAATAGACTTCCAGGAGATTCAGGAAGTTCAGAGAGTCCCAAAGAAGCTGGACCCAAGGAGGCACACACCAAGGCACATTATAATTACATTACCCAAGATTAAAGATAAGGAAAGAATATTAAAAGCAGCAAGAGAGAAGGAGACATTTACTTACAAAGGAGTTCTCATAAGACTATCAGCTGATTTCTCAAAAGAAACCTCACAGGCAAGAAGGGGCTGGAAAGAAGTATTCAAAGTCATGAAAGGCAAGAACCTATATGCAAGATTTTTCTATTCAGCAAAGCTATCATGTAGAATGGAAGGGAAGATAAAGTGCTTTCCAGATAAGGTAAAGTTAAAGGAGTTCATCATCACCAAGACCTTATTATATGAAATGTTAAAGGGACTTATCTAAGGAAAAGAGGATCAAAAACTATGAACAATAAAATGACAATAAACTCACAACTATCAACAACTGAACCTAAAAAAATAAAACAAACCCTAAGCAAACAACTAGAACAGGAACAGAATCACAGAAATGGAGATCAGAGGGGAGGGAAAGTAGGACCAATGGGGGAAAATGTACAGGGAATATGAAGCATAAATAGTAGGTACAAAATAGACAGGGGGTGGTTAAGAATAGTATAGGAAATGAAGAAGCCAAAGAATTTATATGTACGATCCATGGACATGATCTAAGAGGGGTGGGATACACTAGTGGGAGAGGGTGCGCAGGGTGGAGGGGAATAAAGGAGAGAAAAAAAATGGGAAACTGTAATAGCATAATCATTAATATATAAAAAATAAAATAAAGATGTACATAGATAAAAAAGAATAAAATGGAGAAAAATATACCATGCAAACATTATACAAATGAAAGCTGGAGTAAGTATATTCATATCATACCAAGCAAACTTCAAAAAAAAATACTGAGGTTACAAAAGGACACTATATGATAAGGTCACTCCTCTAAGAACAGATAACAATTTATGTATGCACCAAACAACAGAACTTTAAATATGAGTCCCATGCTGATGAAACTAAAAGAGGAAATTCAATCCACAATTACAGCTGAAAACTTCAATATCTCCCTAAAGATTGACAGATCAAGACACAAAATCATGAAGGAATGAAAGAACTGAATAACATTATCAATCAACTAAACTTAATATATAGAACACTCCACCCAACAACAGCAAAATATACATTCTTTTCAGGTACACATGTAACATACACCAAGACAGATCATATTCTGAGCCATAACCAAACTTCAAATTTAGGAGAATAGAAATTATTTATTATTACCAAATGAGAGTGGAAATTTCACTCCCCAATCAGTCTTGCTAACTAGGGAGAGCATGGGACCTATGTTTTTCCATGTTTGGTTAAAGTGAGGTGGTTATTGTTGAAAAGTTTTCTGTCTTGCTAAATTGCTTTTTTCCCAGTTCTTTAGCTAGAGAGAGCAGGTTTTTCTTTGGGCTTTCAATCTCTCTGCATTGATCTTTCATGGGTACAGTCTTCTCCAGCACCTAACCTGAACTATATGGGAGGCAAAAAGGATTCTCAGGGAGTGCACCACTAATCAGCCTGCCTTTCTCCCTCCACCTTTCAGTGTCTTTTTTCTTATTTTTAAGAGAACTATAGTATATTGTAATATAAAATGTTATATATCATATTGCATTTTATAGAAAGGGAAGATGAGACATACGTAAAGGTGCCTACACTTCAAACTGAACTACTAAAATGTTTGACACATTTAGACACTGATAATTCATGTATGCATAGCTGCAATCACTAAAAAATCTATACAGACAGATACACTAAAAAGACTATGCCTGAATCAAAATTAAAAAGTATAAAATATGTTCAGGTAACTCACTAAAAGGCAGGAAAATAACAGAGATATTAAAAAAAACAGGGAAAAACAGAAAGCAATTAAATGGCAGGCTGAAACATCAACATATCAAAAATTGCATTAAATGTAAATAGTCTAAATGTATAATTAAAAGACAAAGATTAACAGTAATGATAAAAACAAAATGACCCTACTCTATGCTATCTTAAAAAAAAACTCACTTTAATTATAACTGATTGAACATAAAATAATGAAGATACACCAAGCATTCATTAAAAAAAAAAAAAAGAGTGCCTATATTAACCTCAGATAAAGTAGACTTCAGAGCAAAGAAAATTACCAGAGAAAGAGAGTACATTACATAATGATGAACGGGTCAATCCACCAAAGAGAGACAACAATTCTAAATATGTATGCACCAAAAAATCAGAGCTGCAAAATAAGTGAAACAAGAACAAGTAAAACTAAAGGAAGAAATAAAGAAATCCACAGTTATAGTTGGAGACTTCAAGACTCCTCTCGACAATTGATAGGACTACTAAACAATCAGCAAGGACATAGAACTTAGCACTATCAACCAGCAGAGTCTAATTGACATTTATAAAACACTTTGCACACCAATAGCAGAATACATATTTTTTCATGTAAATGAGGATACATATATACTCTAAAGCGTCTACTGTATATACTACACTTTATTTGACATTTTTCAGAGTAGTAAATACTTATTAATTGTAACCAGTGAAATAAAACAATAAAATGATACATAAAGATAAATCTAGTCATGTCAGACCCACTCCTCTACAGTTCCAACCCACATTGTTATTGTGGTTATGAAGATTGGCAAACCATGGGGGGAAAAAATGAATAGTCTTGGCAGCCTCTATAGGAGTAAAGAGAGAATAAGGGAGTCAGTATAGCATATTGATCAAGAGTAGAGACCTCAGCATCCTATCTACCTGGACTGAAGTCCCACTCCTGATATTTACCAGTTACCTCTGAGATTTACAGTTCTCAGATTCTCTAAGCCTTCTTTCCCTCGTCTGTATAATAGGGATAAGAATAGCAGCTACATTATAGGCATTCTTTTTATCATTCTCAGGGACTGCACAGTCTCTCACATCTGTTTCTCTCTACATTTGTTCTTTTCTTTCTTCTCCAGACCAAAAAAAAATGACATGAAACTTTTCTACATATATGGCATTTTTAATATTCTTACATAAATTTCAATTAGAAAACAATGAATATCACAATAAAAATATTGACAAAGGACATTAACAGGCAATTCACAGAAGAGCACAGCCAAAGGACCAGAAAGGTATAAGAATCTCAATTTTATTTAAATAACTAAAATAAAAATATAAATGGATTTAAAAAATTTCACCCTAGTGACCAAATAAATGAAAATTAAAACTATTATGCCATTTTACTTATAAAATTGGTAAACTTAAAATGAAACTAATATTAAGCATGCAGCATAATTTATATTTGCTTATACTATTGATAGTATAAATCAATACAAATGTTCTACAAGAAATTTGGCAACACACAAAACTTACTGAAGTAATCCCCCTTTTTGATATTTATATATTATTCTTACTTACTTGAAAGAGTTATTATACTGCAAAAAGCAGCAGAAATTCACACAAAAATTTACATCAAAGATATTTACCTTGTTTTAGCTATTGTCTAATGAAAAACTAGAAACCTACATTTACAAAAAGGAGAGAGATGGTGAAATGAATTATGATGTGTGCATATGACACAATAACAGTCATTAAAATAATGTTTTCTAAAATTATTTAATAATATGAGTAAATGAAAACAATATAATGTTTTAAAATGCTGGATATAAATCATTTAGAAAATATATTAAAAATACATACTTAAGGAAAGACTGGAAGAAAATTTCAAAATTGGGAAGAGTAAGTTACTTCTGAGAGATAAGATTTCCCTTCCTTCTTTATGTTTTTATATCTCTTACAGTTTTTACATTTTAAAAAAATGTTAACCTGTCACTCCTCGATAGTTTCTACTAAACTGTGAGCCCCTTGTGGAGAGGCTGTATTATCTTCATAGTGGTACCTTCCCTCAGAAACCACCACAGTACCAATACAAAATAGGAACTCCCAAAATAAAGGAATTGTTTTCGTAACCAAAAAAAAATGAAATGAATTTTATTCTTAATTTAGTTATAATTTATTCAGGGAATAATTATTTTATGCAAATGAAGTTATAATTGATTTAACCTAATTTAGCATTTTTCAGTTTTTTCTGGAATTTCATATAAGTTGAAAATCATAAAAGAGGGTGATACTAATAACATTACATTATACTAAATTAAAAGAGAGGTTTTTTATGTATTCTTATTTTGTATATTAGCTCTTGCTCCCAAAAGAACTTTAGGTGGTCTAAATAAGATGCAATAATAGTAGTTTAATATTTATCAAATACTAGCTAAATGCCAGATTTTCTTCTAAATGCTTTAAGCATTTTGTTATTTAATCTTCATAGCAAATTTATTATTATTCCAGTTTCACAGATGAATAAATTGAAGTAGAGTGTTTACTAAAATATACACCATCACACACCTAATAGATGGATGAATTAGGATTAAACTCAGACCATCTGACTCCAAAGCCCACACTCTCAGTGTACAAAACTGCCTCTACAGCAGTAGAGATTCGAGACCATCAGAATCAGCTATGTTCTGATTTTTTAAGCACAATCTGACTTCTTCAGGTTCAACATTCAACCACTAGGTTCAACAAATTGAAGCATGAGCCACGCTGACCAAACTCTGAGATGACCAATGTTGCCATTTCTGTCCTATCTTCTTTCAGTCCTTAACCTCTCTTGTGGTTGTAGCCTTCCCTTCCCAAAACAACACAGATATCCTCATGTGCTCTCTCGCCTCCACTCCAATAGCACTTACAGACATAAAAAGGACCTTGCTAACTTGTTCATTCTCAAGTATAAAATGGCTGATGTGACATTCTTACCCTCTCCTAAGAATTTGAGTTTTAACAAGAAACAGATTCTTAAATCAAAAGATAAAATCTCTAGCAGTGAGGGTTTCTCAGGGTTGTTTTTGCAAATTTGCTTAATGTCAAGGATTGACAGGGATGTAAAGGAGGAGATAGTTTGAATATACAGAATTTCTGGTACCACTAAAATTATATCCACAAAAGACATTGGGCTTCTGAAAATGCCATAAGCTTTGGTGTCTACCATTTTCTAGCTGTGTGAACATAGAAAATGTAATTAATTGGGCCTCTTTTTTAAGTTTTAAAAGAGAATACAGTGCCTGGTTTCCAGGGCTGTGGCAAGAAAAAATGAAAATGTACATAAATTAGCACCCAAAGCCTCTGGTGTAGGGTTAATACTCCAGAAATTATTGGTATGGGTATTTAGCTTTCATTTTGTTGTTAGCATAAACATTAACGTTAGTGACATTAACATTAACATTAATGAAAAAGTACTGAAGCTAGCATCAGAAAACCTGGATTTGAACTTTAGCTATGCCACTTACTGAACTTGTAAGCCTGAAAATATCACTTGACCTCCCCTGACTCTCTTGGGAGAGGCAATCCCATGGGCTCCAAACACCCTGCATGCACTTGCAGGCTATGCCAAAAATGTAGGGTCCTGACGGCTCATTATGGGAGCCATTTCTCAGGGTTGTTTTTGCTGCAAGCACCCTTGAAGGATATGGTAACATCTCCAGCCAGACAAACAACAGATTTGCTTAATGCTGACTATAAAAACACTAAATTCTTCTTTAATACAACCCACTGCATGTGCCACATCTAAGTCTACCTTATGTCACCTCTCAGGAGCTGAAGGCCCTGGGGACATGGAGCCAACATCATGCTCATGCGGCATGCTGCGCTGCCTGTGTCTCTAACCTAGGAGCTTTGTCTTGTGTGCATATCCGGAGAACAATTAACAGGCCAGCTTGTCAGCTTGTACATGGGGTAAAATCTCAGAGCCTTCAGGATATTCTCATTTACTATAGAAGAATAGTACCACCTGCCCTACCTCCCTCACAGAACTATTGAAACAGCTTACCCACTTTTATGTAAGAGGAGAGACTAGTATAACACAAGTGACTGCAGACCATAAGGGGAACCTTGTCCAATAGCATTGAGAGACTCTCAAAATACAGTACTCCTTTGATAATTAAAGGTCTTTTTTTAAGTTCTATCTTAAAAGCATTCCCTGTGGTTTTATTCTCAAGAGATACCAAACACCAAGAATAAAGTCCTGTGAGTACTGCACTCCTTCCTATGCATGCATCGATTACTCATATATTGAAACAAAACCAAAAGTTTCCCAAACATCAACTTTCCTCTGCTGAAATAACTTCATCCTTTTTTATTGTAGTTTTGATGTAATAGCCTACATATTCATTTTTCATTAAGTTCATTCATTTACTTAAATGAACTTAACTCTATGAGGATTCTGCAATTCTTTCTATAAGCACTTCACCTTTTTCCTCTGGCATAAATTCACACAGAAAGCCAGATTTACCCAGACCCTCCTACCTCACATGCATCAAGGCCAAAGAAAAAACATCTGCTCTGAGATTAATGCCAACTACAAAGAACTAATGGAACACTAGGGCCTTTGAGTGGTGCAAATGCTAGATACAGTTTGAATCTATCAAGTGATTACTGGATATGCAATGAAATGACCCATATGCTGGAAATCTTCGAATGGCCAGATGGGTCCAGCCCAAATTCAGAGAACCATGCATGACCATTCAAAATCACTGTAACTAGTTCCCTTGATATTTACCCAACCATAAACCAAACCTGGCCCAAGTGAACAGTGATTAAGTGAAAAGTCATTAGCACAGCTTTAATATTTCAGAAGAAACCTCTAATTCAAGGGCAGCCTTTGTCTCAATATTAAGCCAAAATGATCAGAAATCCATATGCATGTGGCCCTGACAAATGTTTGATTAATGACAAATGGTCCAAACAGATCCAAACACATCCATCTATCTGCAAATGTCTGATAAAACAATGGAAAGCCGAAAGGAAAGTAATTTGCATGAATCAGCTTGCAAGTGAGTTTTTGGTTGGTTGGTTTTGGTTTTGAGAGGAGAAAGGAGGGGTTTTTTGCATGGCACCTTAAAAAATCCAAGAAACGGACTAGGGAAGATAGTGCAGGCACCTCCCCTTTGCCGCTGGACTCAGGAGCACAAGCAGAGCTGCCTGTGAGGTTCTGGGAAATATCAGAGCAGAAAGACTGGCTTTCATTCCAAGAGACAGAATGAAACCTTGAAATATACAGTCTCCCTTGCAATTAGAAATTGTGTTCAATAGTTTTTGTTGCTGCTACACTAATACTTTAAATATGTGGCTGGTCTATTTGCTCTGGTTCAGTGATCCTAGACAATAGACTTCAATGTGAAAAACAAGTAAACAGCTCAGCATTACTAACTGAACACTACAATAACTTCTTCAACATTTGAGGAGATTCTTTGAAGTCTGCATTTCCTCATAATAATAGCCAATCACCAGAGTGGAGAAAATGAAAGAAGAAAGGAGAGAGAGGGAAAGTGAGAGAAAGACACAGTAATAGCTAAAAAATTAAATTTTTGAAGTACTTTTTTTGCAGTTAGTCTTCATGAAAAGATCCTTATTTTTTTGTTTCTTCCATTTACCTTCATTTTTTTTAATATTAATACTATGCTACATGATTTTTTATACAATTAACTTCTTCATAACTATAATAGTGCACATGCTGCTTTTAGTGTGGAACACTACTCCTCAGATGAATGCACTCACTTCCTTTTCTGGGCCTTTTCAGGCCTCTGGCACTGACCTAACACCCATATCCTTTAGATACTCAGTAGATAAACTGATCAAAAGTGGAGCACAAGGTCATGACGTTCAGCCTCCTGGGCCCTCAGAGAATGTGGACACTTTACTGCAACCTACAGTCTGATCAGGTGGCTCAACCCTTCTGATGCAGGAACCAGGAGTTCCTGGATATGATTCCTTCCTTTCATAGGAGGTAAGTTTGGAATAAAGGCATCAAAGACTTTTAAGAACAAAGTGAAGCAAGAGAGAAGACAATTGGACATCATGAAGGCAGACTCTGCTTGGTTCTCCATCAGAGCTCTCTATAGAATGCATGTACACTGCACTTATGCCCATTGATGGCACTTGTAGTGTATCTTGGCTGCCTTAGTGAGCAATCAGAAGTTTGTGGCCATGGACTTGCTGCTCTAATTCTGTTTTGTCATTTATATCACTCGTATATAACATATCAATATAATCCCAAACACTATTATAACCAGCACTCCCAGGCCTCATCAATCTGAACATTCAATGAGGACAATGAGACCTGGCAAGATATTCTCAGGCTCAGCCACCCCAGCAGAAACACTGCCTGGCCGATACCATTTGTCCCTTCTTAATGAGTGAAGTTATAGTTGTCTCCCACGTGTTCAAGAACAGTGCTCCTCCTGACCACCTCCCTGAATCCTCGCCTGCCTTTGGTGCTCAGGGAGTATTGATGACAGTCATGGCACGTCTTTTCCACCGAAGTTGAGTTAAAGTGACCAATGTTCTCTGTACCTTGTCCCTACCATGGTTCACTGTGTTCTGCTTCATCTACTTTAAAACCACCCTCTAATACATCTTCCTGACATGATACTTTTCATTCTAGGTTTGTATCTTTTTAGATTTAGTGTCCCGCCTGCCTTTCATATGTTAGTATTCTAATTCCTTTGAGTAAAGGCGTTCAAAAAGTTTGGGCAGTGAAATCACAGAAGCTGGGTTCATGCCTGGCCCTGCCACTTTCCAGGTGAATGATATTGGGCAATAATTTCTCTCCATCCCAAGGTGCTTACCTATTGAAGTAATTATCTCCATCAAAGCTTGTTGTCAGTTTTGTCTGTTACATTGTCAAATTCCCTCAGACAGTATAGAAGTCCTCTAATCTGATATAATTAGGACTGAAAATTCATGGATTACTCAGGAAAACCAGAAATATGGAGAAACGTTCTGAATTAATAGTACATACTATGATAAGCAAAGCAATGGTCTCCCAAAGATATCCATATCCTAATTCCCAGAACTTGTGAATATGTTATGTTATATGACAAAGGGGAATTAAGATTACAGATGTAATTAAGGTTATAAATCAGATGATCCTAACATAGGAATATTATCCTTAATTATACTAGAAGCCCAATGTAATCATAAGAGAAACAAAAGGGGAACAAACAGAGAGATGAAAGCATGAGAAGAATTCAGCCTGATTTTGGCTGTTTTTGAAGAAGTATGAATGGAGCCACAAGTCAAGGGGTATAGGAGTGCTCTGAAAGATGGAAAAGGAAAGGAAATGGGTTCTTGTGATCTACAGACTTTGTAAGACAATAAATCTGTGCCGTTTTAAGTAACTATGCTGTGTACTTTGTCACAGCAGCAATAGGAAATATATATATGTGTACATATAAAAACATTTCAAATTAAAACGTCATTCCTTATTCACCTGCCAGTCTTTTCATGTGATCCCAAAACCTTTTAATTTGAATGTATATCACAGAATGGAGGTATATAAAGTCCTTTTAATTAAATTGCACCCATATATTAGGCTACCATTTCCAGTTCAATTTTTTAAACGGAAGCAGATGTCTGCTAAAATACTGTATTCAGATGTAAAAGCAACCCTTATAACTCAAGAAGAAGAAAGGCAAGCCAACAAAAACAGGCAAGAGTTAAATGAACATTTCACAAAAGAAGTTCTAGGAATGGCCAATGAGCATATGAAAAGATACTCAACATCATTAGCAGTCAGAAGAACACAAAAGTTAAAAGTCACAATGACATACCACTATGTACCCATTAGAATGGTTAAAATTTGAAATACTGATAATACCAAGTGTAGACAAGAATTAGACTTTTAATTATGGAGCATTGAAATAACATATTTGTTATCTTAGAAGTTTCATCAACAGTTCAACTAACTTGACAATTTATTGAAGAAGCAAACTGATGGATTTTCCAAGAAAACTTCTATATGTCTTTTAAGATTTAAATTATTTTATGGCTGATATTCAAAGGCAAAAAATATTGGAATAGCTTGAGACTTCTTTCCCAAAACAGTATCAGAAGAAAAGGAAGCAACATGAACAGAGTTTCAAGGAAAGAATACTGTGACCCAGAATTACTGTTCATGTTAAAGGAAATAAAGCATTAAAGAAATGCTGGTGAGACACATAAAAAAGAAGGAAGAGGAGGGGGAAAAGGACGTGGCGGGAGGAGGAGAAGGAGAAAAGACATGGAAAAAGGAGAGCAAGGAACGAAGGAAGAAAGAGGAGGCTATGCATGGGAGACAGGAAGGGAAGAAAGAGACATATTACTTTGAATATATTTAATGAAAAAGGATATGTGTCATCAATAATCCCTGAAAAAGACTATATGAAATTTAAGAATTACATAATCATAATAAAAATAAACATCTAAAATTATGTTTTAATATGTTAGGTTGTAATTAATGTTATGAGAGTAAGAACATGAAAGCACATGAAGTTTCTCAGCTTTTACTCTCTGTCATAAGTAAAATGTTTTAAGTTTCCAAAAATTGAAGACTTTCATACAACTGTTATATAATCATTAAAAATGTGTTTTTCTGGTTAAAGGTGGCACAATAAATCTATTTCACCTCAAGTCACATGGACCTGTGTTGGTTGCCACACCCAACCCTAAAACTAACATTCACAAAGAACAATTATGAGTCATCCTGGGTTGGGAGTGAAGCTGATTCTCTTGAAGAATGATTACCCACAACACTAGGATTCTATCTTCAGGAAAGAAAGGATAGAAGGAAACTGGCAAATAGTGTCAATGTCCTCCAGCCAAAGACTGCTATAGTTGATGGATTTGGGTTTAGCACTCACTGCAGTACAGAACACACAGCATGGGGGAACTGGGGCATCTCAGGAACATAAAGTGAGAAAGGATTCATTGTAAAGTTGGGCATGGGTTAAGGGGTTGGGAGTAGGTTAAAGAAAGCAGGACTTTGTTATAGATTGTATGCTGTCAAGAAACAATTCCAGACTGGATATCTTAATAAGTCTTATCTATAAGTCCAAAGGTATGAATCAAGGCTGGAGTTGTGATAGCCATTCATTTTAGCCAAGATGGGAGAATGTTGGGTATTCTTGGGTTTTGTTTTAGTCTGTGCTAAAAAAAATAACAAGTTTTCTCTTTTTTCTCTCATTTCACCACAGTCACAGAATGCCCTGCTCTGATGTCCAGGTTCTGTGAGATCATTTATGTCCAACAGAACACTTTCTCAGGAGCTGCTTTCCTCCTTCTTAGTAGTTTTATCCAGATGGTAGGGTGAGAATTAATGCTAATGCTATTATTTGTACCTAATATTCTCGATGCACAATAAGAGGCACAAATGTGGCAAGATTTCAGTGACAACTGTTTTTAAAGAAAAATATGCTTGTATCTAAACTAATGAAAGTTAATTTTTTTTGTGCAGGAGATAACGACCCCTCTACCACTCCTCCATTCCCATAAAGATTCTCAAGGGTGTTTTGATTTTCATAAAAGTAGGGCTTTTTTGTTTACTTGGAGTGCCCTAATACTCACAAATATTGATTTCTATCAGTAGATTTATTTAAACAGCAAACAAAAAAATAGGTTCCCCAAATGATCATTTCTAAGCCAAGTCTCTGGCCAGAGGGAATATGTTTCCTTTTCAGTTATAATTCTCTCCAAACAAGGTACTATCAGAGGTGGCCTAAGAAACAGCATGTACAATTCAGCTCATTGTGGGTTTATAGCAAGTTTCCGCTCCAACCAGGGCTGAATTGCACAACACAGAACCAACAGAAGCAAAGGGTTTCATTCTCACTGGGACAAGTAGCTTTCAGGTCAGTGTGGGCAACAAAGAGAAAAGAGTACCTCTCAGAAACAAAAAAACAAGGTTCTTTCTATCCCCAGTTTACCTTCAGAATGTTGCCATTCTGAGCTTTCTAACCATTTTAATCTTCTTAGCTCAAGGAAACCAAAATAAGAAGAAACTGGAAATCATTAAGACAGTCAGACAAGTAAATCCCAAAATTGCCTGTTTGGTAACTCCCATCTACAATATCCTGACTGAGTTGGTTACAAAAGATGGCCAGAGACACTATGGGAGCTTAGGGACACCTCTATTCACAGCTTCCTTTTCTGTCCCTACTCATTTCCTGTCCTGCAGTGTTGATCAAGACTCTGGGACATGACTTCCTCCATCATGTCTTGCCTTATAGAGACATGGCATGAGTCCTCTGTTCCCTAGGACCACCTGAGCCCAAGGAAGCCTGTCTAAGGCACAAAGGTCATGACAGTCTCTTCTGGGAGACTGGGTACTATTTCAAACCCCTCCCCTTGGCTGGAGACCTCACTTAAATAGCATTGGTTTTGCCCTCCCTAAAGTCAAGCCTTTTACATTTATTCTGACCTGAACCAGAGGTCGCCAACCCTCTATTCTTCTTCAGAATATTCTGCACTGAATGGGAAACAATAAAAATCAGATTCTCTACAAGCCTCAAATCAATGATGTGATGTAATCATTAAATGGTACATGTAACAAGAAATCAGTTTACTGTGAATGAAAAGTCTGAGCTGGTTTTTATTCAGTATTGGTGGAATAGACAGCCCTCGGTGAATAGGCAGCACATACACATTAAATCAAATGCTTGCCTAGGAAATAGCAGCATGTCAATTCTGTGATTAATCAGCTCCACATAAAGGTCACATTATAAATATCATTACATATGTTAAAAATTTTTTAAATGTGGTCCCTTCTAACGTGGAGACTCTCAGATTCTTTGCTGAGCAGTAAGTCATGATTCCACAGGGCTGCACTTCCTCTCCCCTTTCCTCTTCCCAGGATGGCTTTGAGGGCCATGCACTTGGCCTTCAGCAGTGATGAATGGAGTGTTGTGCTAATTCTGGGAGCCACCATTATTCATGGCCCCATCCTCTGTCCAGGCATTTAATTGAAGCATCCTGGAAGTGAAAATGAAAACTGTATTACAGACCAAAATTTCATCTTCCTGATTGTAATACCTGACAAAAGGCAGGCTTTTCTATTAATCTCAGGTACCTTCCCTGAGGAGTGGGGAGGGGAGGGAAGAATTCATTCACTCACTGACCTATCGTACATGTGCACAGCCCACATCCAGGCAGTATCACACAGAAACAGAGTATGTGGCTCTTGGGATCTATAACTTCAGCCTGAAGAAGCTGAGCTGATAATCATACCACTCCACTGCCACATCCTCAATCAGCCTATTACAGGTATAAATTAAGAATTTTACCAGAAAGAATCTGTTGCAGAATTCCTGACTGCCAGGACTCAGATGAGCTCTGCTGAATATAAAGTATTACACCATATTCTAGCTCTTTCACTGCAGCCTATTGTAATCCAATTCATGCTTATTTGAATGCCCTGGGTTGGACAGAGTCACTTCTTTTTCCCTTTTAGTTCTTGAAGTGATATTCAAAAGAGGATATTCAGTTATACAAATTATATCAAAAGGATATTGGCCAAAAATTTATTGTTCAATACATACAATTATAGTGATTTTTGTCATAATTAATGAAGAGACAGAACAAGTGCCTAGCCCATCAGAGCATAATGAAAGCATCAATTTGTGTTACAAGATAGTCCATTACTGTAGTTGATGATGGTTTCTGTTGAGTCTTAGAGCTACAAAGGTTGTAACTTTGCCATCTGCTACTTCATCAAATGGTTGATAGGACAGCTTCCAGCCTGGAGAAAAAATGGTAATGCAACTGCAGGCTGCTTGCTTCTCAGTTTTTAAATTGAGACTTCGAAAAAGTCTAGGATCCAATCCAAAATTCAGGAAAAAGGTAAATGACTTTATGTAGTACAGTGCCCACAAACCTTGGAATCCACAAGTGTAAATGTTCGACTGTGATTTACTTTGAATTTGCTGTACAGGCATACCTCGTTTGATGATGCTTGCTTTGTTTTGCTTCACACATGTTGTGTTCTTATACCACCCTTGACTAGGAAAAATATTACGACTCACTGATGGCTCAGATGATGGTTAACATATTTTAGAAATAAAGTATTTTTAATTAAGGTATGTACCTTGTTCTTTTAGACATAATGCTATTATAAACTTAATACATTACAGTATAGCATAAACATAACTTTTATATGCACTGGGAAACCAAAAATATATGACTCACTTTCATTTTGCGATAGTCACTTTATTGTGGTGGTCTGGAACCCAGCATCTCCAAGGTATGCTTGAATATTGGGCACTGTCTTAGCCTCTGAGGATACCAGATAAAGGAAATACAGTGAGACTTGGAAAGTCTTTACAATTTCTCTCACCACACAGAAACAGCAAACCTCCCTCCAGGTTGCCAACACTAGAGGCCACTACCCAGCAATTTCTTTACAGCTGTGAGGACATTGAGGGGAGAGTGAAATCAAGGTAGGGTCTTAGCTCCTTCATCTGCCCTGGTTCTCCTTGGACCTCCCTTCTCTGAGTCCACAGTAAAGTCCTCTCTGGTCCAAGACTGACTCTTAGAGAACAGGCAGAGAGAAGAGAGTCACAGATCTGTTCCTAGAATATTCACAGACTAGTGTCCCTGAACAGGCAACTTCAAAGTTTCTTTAAGTGGCTTAGGTTTTACTGAGTAGAGTCTTCATAGCTGTTAAGACTGAAAGGAAAACACAATCAACTACAGTTTCAACTAATCTATTTTAAAAAGAGTCTGGGTCGTAAAGAAAACAGGGAATTCCTTGTCTATAGTGCCAGGAACTGATCATTTTCTGGCAACTGCCCTCCTTTTCTCAAAAGCCAAGGATGAATCTCTTCTTTTGATATCTGGGGCAAAACTGGATACATCACCTCATGGTGGGGCACAGGAAGAGACAGGAGATTCCTAGTTGGTGGAAATGGCCAATGGACTTAGAAGAGTGGCTTCCTATTTTATCTTTTGGTCTCCTTCATAGAAGCTATAGTGTGTGTGAGTTGTATGTGAGTTCTGTGTGTATATAAACAGACAGAGGAGAGAAACTAATACAAGCTTTTAAAGAGTCTCTGTTCCTCAAGCATCTCCAGGGAGATGAATGAGTAAATTGCAGTAATTGCAAAACAGTATATTATACTTCATAGCAACAGTGTTTTGTGGGCACTGAGGAGGGTGTGGGAAATGCTGTCAGGTGAAGGCAGAGAAAGCTTCATGGAAGAGATGATAGCAAATTGACTCCTGAAGGATGGGTAGGAATTTCCATATAGTTTAGGGGATTAAGGTCATTCCGGCCCTGCTAAGGTGAGGGGCATGCATAAAGTCATGGAGAGCTCATTAAAGCACAGACTGCTGGGCCTCACTCCAGAATTTCTGGCTGAACAGTCTGAAGTGGGCCCATGAATTTTGATTTCTAAAAAGTTCACAAGTGCTTCTGATGCTGAGAACTGAGAGCTCAGGTGCAGGGTGGGATAAGATATGCTAGGAAATAGGCAGGCCCTGGATCCTAAGGGACTCACTATCTGGACAGTAATGACCCATAGACAGGTTTTAAGCCACACGGTGCAATAATCATATTTATGTTTTGAGAAGGCAGCTCTGGTGGAAGTGTAGAGGGAAAGTGTCATTGTAACATGGTTCTAGTCAGCCACTCAGGAAATGGTGAAATTAGAACAAAAGCCCTGGGGAATGATGGGAATGTTGAGGATTGATCTGAGGTTTCTCATGTGAAAACGAGACCAAAAGCCTGGTCTCTTGAGCTATCTTCTCAAAGGGAGAAAATGAATCAGTTTTCCCCTTTGCTTTTAGAAATTTTTATTTGTTCTCATCTCTTATTAAATATACATGATGTATCTTCTGGGAAAGGACACAAAGATTTTAGTATCATTTACTGAAGAGCTATAGTTTGTTCATTCTTTTTTTCCAAGAGAAAGGGAAGCACTCAAGAGTGCCCCATGGGTCTTCCACACACATCTCTGTCATGTACAGAGGCTGGGGTTAAGGGTGCCTGGGAAATGAAAGTGGTAGGGCTGGGAGGAATCTGTGTGATCATAGTTTGGGCTAAAGCAGACCAGGGAAGGCTGGGGTAGCAGAGACTAGTGATGCAGAGAAGGAAAGAGTGGTGGAAATACCAAAAGTTGGTGCAACTTCAAGGAATGGAATGAGGATTTCTAGGAAGCCTGAGAAATATTCAGTAGGCGATTGAATTTTCTGTAGAATATGGTAGATGAGGGAAATATAAAATATTAGCAGTGACTTTAATAAAAGTTAATACTTATTGATGGTTACTGTCTTGGTCTGGGTTAGATCAGAAGCAGAACCTGAGACAAAAGCTCACATACTGCTTGGTTCAGAAATGGGACCCAAGAAAGCAGGAGTGCACAAGTGGGGAATGGCTTGAGAGTGGTAAAAGCCAATCCCAGGATGCTGGACAAAACTGACCACTGCTCACTCTACCCCATAGGATCAACTGGTAGTTTGTGAAACACTTCTCAGAACTATCCCCCCAGGGAAGGAAGAGGGCAGAGTTCAACTGTGGACCACTTTCTCCTAGTGATCAAGAGCTGACCCATTGGATGTTAATCTCTTGCACTTCTGAGTTGCATGCGCAGGTATGTCCTCTGCAGCTATCAGAGAAGCCCTGGGAAGATCATGAGAATGGTAAGGAGCTTTTAGGTTGCACCTGGACCATGTGTCAGCATCAGAGGTGAGGCCGAAGCATATGTGCTGGTATGCGAAATGTCCAGTACACTTTCAATGGGCCAGGTCTTGAGCTGAGGGTTTTGCATGTATTCTTTTATTTACTCCATACAACAATCCTCTAAGGCAGGTATTACTATCCCCACTTATGGATGAGAAAATGAGGGTTAGAGGCCCAAAGTGAGACAACTAGAAAGTGGCAGAGACAGAACTCAAGTCAACTTCTTTCTGGCTTCACAGCCCAATCTTAACCACAATATTAGGCTGTACCCAACACATTAAACTAGATGGTAACTCATAAAGTCAGTTGAGAAAGCCATATCAACAGACTTTAAGATACCATTAATGCTATTTTTATCCTAGAAATCTAACTTAAGGAAATAATCAGAAATGTGCACAGACTGATATTTATCCCAGTCTTATTTATAATGGATAAAGTAGATAGATTAGATAGATAGATATATAAATATTTATAAATATATGTCTATGTATATATAATGGAAAATCATGCAATTATTTAAAGTGATGACTATAAAAAATATAGAAATATTTATAATATGAGGTTAAGAAAAAATATAGCTTATAGAACATACAGTATAAGCTTAACAGCAAACCAAATATAAATACATAGAAAAAAAAGACTGATAGGATAAAGCAAAAATGTTAGAGTGGCAAGATAATGCTAAATTAAAACTTTTTCTTTATACTTATCAATATTTTTTTACAACAACACATATTTATTTTATGATCAGGACATTATTATGTTAGTTTAATAAGCAGTAAGTGAAGTGACAGTTACCCACCAGGGGCTTTGCACTGATGCCCCAGATCATCCTCCAGCACCAAGCTGGGTAGTCTGTCCCATCCTGTACCCATCACAGCAGCTGCTGTCACTGTTGTCACTGAGGAAGTGTCATTTATGGCTAAAAGAAGGCTGTGTGTCCTCACAAAGTCTCTTCCAAAACACTGTGCTTGGAACCTAGAACTATATCTCTGCTCCTAGCCTCCAGCGATGTCTCTGCCATGCCAAGCTGGGCATCAAGAAAGCCAGGCCACTGCTCTCTGTGTCCACAGCAAGGCTAACATCTCTGGAATGTTTGTGTTCAAGGACTTAGCTGGGGGCACCCCCGGTGCAGGTCTAGCCTGTAAAGATGAGCATTCTGTGCTGGGTGAGGCTAGAACTCCTGCGTTCCCTGAATGCCCCAGTGTCTTCCTGGTACCTAGAGAAGATGAGAATGTGGGGGAGGAAATGGGCATGGGATCTACATCATTTCAACATTTACTAATACCTCCATTAGTAGCTCTATTTTCACACTCTATCCTGCCCAATTTTCTTCACTCTCAATGAAGAGATTCTTACATCAGCAGAATTTCCCACTTCTGGGTCTGCCAGTAAGTCCCTCCCTTCATTGTGGTTCTTTTAGGGCTAACGGTGCCCCTGCTACATCTCTCTCATAATTGCTGTGTGGCCATTTCCATCATCACTTTATCTTTGGAGTCTATTCTCCCTACTTTTCTTTGGGGAATAATTCCTGGAGACCCAAAATTAGAAGAGTACTATACTCAGAATGATCATGGCCCAGTGCTTCACATTAACGTTTTGAAAGGCCACATGGCTCTCTTTTGTCCTTTACTATGAACAGTCAGAGCTATTTCAGGGAAAACAGAGTTGCTTGGCAGAATGCCCAATGGAAGAGACAAGACTGTAAATTCTGGCTATAACCTGAAGAATAGTTGCTGTTCTTCTCACTCTATATTATCAGACATCAAAAGATAGTTTGATGAGAGGCATTTGAAGGAAAACTTGACACCAATGTTTTGCTATTTTAGTCTCTGTACAGTATATTTAAAAGAGCATTCCTGTGTGTCTACAGAATTTTATACATCACAAAGGAGATGTGAGACCAAACTATGCTGCATCCTTTGTAATGATGTGATGGTAAATGTTTCACAATCAGCTTTCCAAGAGGGTAAAAAGCCCTGATTTGTAGCATCTGCCAATTTCTATGGTATAAATGCTCTTATTATTGCAAGTTACCAACAGTTTTAAAACTGGACTATAAAATCATTGAAATTGGACAGTCAGCTTTCAGAACCTGATTTGAGCCAGCTTCAACATATAACTGGGCAGGCATGTGACTTACATTCCATAATCAGATGCACCTGCATGAAACAAGCTCTGAAGAGAGAAAAGAGAAATATGAGGAAGCAAGCTCCGCATGCACCCTTTATTGCAAAGTGGCAGAGGAAGTGTCCTGTTTGGAGGGTGAAAGACATGATGGTTGTAGTGTTCAGTCCTAGCACCAGCAGCACCGTATACGTTCCCATAGGAGTGCCAGTAGGAACATCATTCCTGACCTCAGGAAGTCCTGCCCCCCCTGGAGGTTCTGTGAACACTTTTACATTCTTTAATAAATTACTTTTGTGCATTGACTGAATAGAGTGGCTTCGCTTATTTGCAAATAGGAGCCCTAACTGATTTTGTTTGATGCAGAGATAGAATTAAATATTGCTTCCATGAAATCTGTCTTTTGAGTTTGATTTTCCCCATGGGCATAAGAGTTCAGGTTTCATTCAATCTCATGTGCTCCCCATTGATAGCAGAGGTGGACAGAAATCATCTCAAACTTGGATTACTCTGTAGCTCAAGATAAAGGAAGAGTGTAGCTATATCATGCAATGAAGCATCTAATAAGAGTTTGTGGAACCCACAAGGGTTCCACAGAGTGAGGAGTAATTCACTCTATCTCAGCAGTGCCAGTTCTCAATCTACAAAAAAAAAAAACCTCCCAAAACTCATCTGAAGAGCAACACAGAAACAATATACATTATCTGTCATGTACATTTTGATAACCTTTAAAAATTAATTAATCCCTCAAATATAAGAGGTTGCTCCAGCACTTTGTGGACCACCTATCTCCAAGGTACCTGAAATCTTGGTAAAAATTATTTTTGCCTTTGCCAGATCTCCTGAATCAGTCTCTGGTAGTAAAGATCAGGAATTTACATTTTCAACTTGTGCTTAAAATATTTGAGAACCAAAGATATTTTATGACCAACACCACAGAAAAGGGAACCCCCAAAAAATATATTAAAAGGTTTAACTGAAAATGCTAGCTATATAACACAGTTTACTACTTGGATTGTTACAAAAGCCCACATCTCTTCATAAATCATGTATTCATTAATTCCTTTTACACAAGTTGCTTCATCAAACAATTCTGAGGTCTGTGCTCTTGTTTTATGTACACTCATATTCAGCAGAACACGGACAGATGCAGGAGGTATGTACATGTTATCAGGACTGTGTTCACTTTCTTTTCAAAAGCAGTGTCTGGAAGTTTGGGAACTGCAGCACCCAACAGAAGCATCCACTGTTTAGGGATCTGGGGAGTCAGCTATCTCTTTCTTCATGCTCTTATCTTTTTTCTCCAAACAGCAAAAGCATGGATTCTTTACACATGGGAATTAATGGGATGCAGAAAGTTTCTCTTCCATTCACAGCTTTTCTCCCATCCCTCTGCCATCATGCATTGGCTGCCCGGCTCTCTGTGTCTCTCCATATTGTGCTATCTTGAGACTCTGTCCAGAACAGAGAGCAGCTAATCAAGTCCACCTCCAAAGCCACATGGAAAAGTAAAAGAAACTCAGACAAGAAACTGTACCTATGACTGCCAGCCCCATCAGCTACAGTAAGACTGATTGATGCCTTTAGAAAGAAACGGTATATGGATTTCATTTCCCGGCTTGCCCCCAGTACCTCTCCAGTTGGTCTTTTCATGTGTTTCTGACGTTTATTCATAGGAATAAATAAATTGTTTGATATTTCTGGATTTCCCTTTCAGTGGCTAACCAGGGAAAGGAAAAAATTAAGTACCTAATTTCAAGCTCTCAAACTATTGGCTGCAACTAAGAAAGAGAAGAAATGAACAGGTTATATTCTTTAACCAACAAACATGTTTACCATTTATTATGTCTTATATGCCTAACTGCAAGCTCTCTGCCTCAAATATCATGGACTAGACTAGGTTTTCTCAACATCAGCAGTACTGTCATTTGGGGAGAGATAATTTTTTGTTATAGGAACTGTCCTGTCCATTGTACAATTCTGGTAATACCCATAGCCTCTACTCCCAGAATGCCAGTAGCACACCCCACTGCAGTCCAATTAAAAACATTTCCACACCCTGGCTGGTGTGGCTCAGTGGACTGAGTGCTGGCCTGAAAACCACGGGGTCGCTGGATCGGTTCACAGTGCAGGGTACATGCCTGGGTTGTAGGTCAGGTCCCCCGGTGGGCGCGTGGGATGGGACCACATATTGATGTTTCTCTCCCTCTATTTCTCCCTCCCTTTCCCTCTCAAAAAATAAATAAAGGAAATTTTTTAAAAAAATACTTCCAAACATTACCAAATGTCCCTTGGGGGACAAAATTACCTCTCGTTGAGAACCACTGGGTTAAATAATATAAATAAATGCCTGCAATGTAAATGTAAATAGATATCTATAATGAAATGAGAAGGTGGTGGAAGGCAGAAACATATTATGTGCTACAGAAAGAAAAAGTCACTCTACCAGGGAAAATGAGGAAAACAGGAGATGACAAGTGAATTAGATTTAAAGCTTTTGTTGTGAGAAGTCAGTCCTTATTTTGAACTCAAATTGGCCTTCTTACACAACTACTTATTATCCTTTGCTCTAGGCTCTCTCATTTGATCCTTTGAAGTTAATAAATGTAAAACTAGTCATCTATACAAGTATTTCCCAGTTCACATAATACTGTCTGACTTCCGTACTCTGGACTCTGGGCCTTGAAGGAGCGAGATGGAGACGAGGTCACTGGTGGAGTTTCAGACACTGTCACAGAAGAGAAAGGCAAAGAAGAAAATGGGTCTTGAGAGAAAACTTGAGGAAACATAAATGGATGGTGTATCACTAAGCATAAACATCCAAGTTTACATTTTTTTAAAAAGTCTCGACAAGGACTTTAATGATCTGATATATTTTTATACTGTGAAATGAAACAAAAGTGAACTATAGCTATGCAGTGATTTGCATTCAACACTTACCCCGAAATCGTATGCATATAACCATTGCCATTGGCTAATGGTGTTCCCTTGGATCTCCTTCCAGGTGTTAACTGTTCACTCCTCTCCAGGTTAAGAAAAATCCCAGCTAAAACAGCCAGTGCTCAGACACTCACTGCTGTAGGTCATTCATGCTAGTCAACTAACAGTGTCATTGTCCCATTTATGCAGAGTTGTGTGGGACCATAGAAGCCCATTTAATTTTATTGACTTTTAATACTAATAACTGCACAAAGTATAAATGAAGAGACTGGAGTGAAGCACTTGGAGGATGGTGGAATAAGAACCTCGAAAAATCTATTCTTCCATAAAAGCAATGAGAACATTGGCAAAAAATAAATAAATAAGTAAAGTCAATATGAAGTTTTTCAGAGCTTTATAAATTAACTAAAGGTACAATGACCCAAGAAGTATTTATTCAAGAAAAGTAACTGAGTATCAGTAAAAAGGGTGCTTTTTGCGGTGTTCACACTTGTCTTATTATCACCCTGTTCTGAATCAGAGAGGTGGCACTATTATTTGTTGAACAAATGAATGCATTCTACTTTGACTGATTAAGCATAAGTTGGTTGCAGGGTGCAGTCAACTTATAAACACCACTAGGAATTTTTACATAATTATTTCTATTCTCTCTCTCATAAAAAACCCTGGCTTTCACCCTGTAATCAGGACACTATTTAGGTTTCTTCCTGAATCTGTGTTCCCCTAATTGCAGTTTTTTGATCCCAAATAAATATTGTTCCTTCTCATTTTAGCTTAAAAAAAATTGTATTGTTGTTCAATTACAATTGTCCCCATTTTTCCCCTATTAGCTTTTTAACTTCAGGTTAACATACCAAAAGATGCTCTTATCAACCCTATAACTCAGAAAATTACAAGTTGTAGCAACTCTATGCTAGGAGCTGGGAGCAAAGACCAAACATATATTTCTCATTATATTGCAGTATCATAGAGGCACATCAATTCTTTCATCAAAGAGAGAAATTAAATTCCATGAAGACAGAATTGCACTTGGCCAGGCCTAGGGTTTGGTGAATAGTAGGCATGCAGTGAATGTTTTATATAGATTTATCTATCAAACAACACAGAGTACACTTAGAGAGCCTCAGAAAAAATCAAAGTGAAAATACACTGAGTGGCCACACTGCTCATCAATCTCAATGGACACACAAATGTAAATATTTGACATTAAATGTATAATTCAAGTCTATAGGCTGTTACCTTCATGTATGGAAAGGTGTTCATTGGTACTTGCAATGAGTCATAGAGGAAATGAAGGCAGAGAGATAAGTTAATACCAAAATTATCCAACATCTGTTTATACCTACCATTGGTTTCCCTATCGCCATAATACCTTTTAACAGAACCACTAATGAAGAAGGAAGGAAACCATGCCCAGACTTTCCCTCCTCCTTCTGCCTCCCAGGAGCCTTGATAACAAGCTGGCAATAGCCAGAAGAAGAATGAGGAATAAAGGGAGTGAATAATCCCTCTCCTCAGCTCTCAGTTGCCATGCACTGTCAGTTTCTGACAAAAGATCAGAGTCATGCCCAAGGCTTAAACAATTGAGGTGCCAGTATTCACGATTCTGTATCCACAGTCTTGGTCCCCTTGCTCAGGAAGCTTCCCAATACAGGCTGCCTATTCACCTAAGAACCAGACTACCATGGGAGGTGGGGTCCAACTGTTGTACACACCTGGACAGCTGCTGAACATGACCCTGGGCAGGAGGATGCAAAAAAATAGCCCCTGCTGTACTTTTTAATAGAAATGCTCCTGTTTGATCTGTTTCAGTGCAGACTGCCTTTTCTACAAGCCTGTCATTGCATGTGATGCCTCTATTACATACATAGCTTCTGGTATGATGGACAGGCTGAATCCCTGCCCAAAATCAAAATATGCCAAAGATAATCAAAATATGAAACGGTGCTTAAGCTGAGGTGGAAAGCAATTCAAACACACAGACATCTAACTCTACTCTTTCTTTGCTTCTGTCCTTAATTTTCAATTGTACTGAAGCAGCCTAACTGGATGCAACATCACCACCCTCCTCCCTGCTCCTCAAAACCATTTTCACTGCCAAAACTCACCCAGATCTCATTACAGCACGCAATGTTACCCATTGGATTCTAGCAGAAAGGCAACGGAAACACAACATGACATCTTCCATTTCCAAAGAGTTCCGGGAAAGATTTGCCCCTCTGACAAATGCCTGCTTTCAGACGCTCCCAGCATCCCCAGGTGGTTCATATGCACACCCTACTGGAGAGCGGCACTTTCCAGTCTACAGCAGCTGCTCCATGGAGCCACCTCAGAAGGTTGCCTCAGCTAAAAGCCAAATTTTTTATGGCAGTGCCCACAGATTAATAGAGCATGTGCAAAGAGACAACCCTCCCAATAATTAGCCTTCCAATTGCAGATCTTGGAAAGTCATGCCTGATCCGAGACTGCCTGCAATTCTGGCTCCTCTAATCAACATGGTTGTGAGCCAGTAAAGTCTTTTGATAGAAATTTTAGGTGCCCTTCTCAAAACACAGGTGAAAAACACAGGACGGAAAAACTTCTCCCAGCTAAATATGAATATGCTTCTCTGTCTGAGCTGGAAGGCACCAGTGGGGTGGCCATCACAGCTCCCAGCTAGAATGAGTCCTCATTCGGGGAGAGGTAAGAACAAGGACTGACATTAGGCTGTCCTGAATCTGTATGTGGGGAGGATGAGTGAAAAAGGATTGATAATATACCTTGTCGGCGCTGATTCTTGCCGCTGTTTAAATAAGGTGTTTCTTATTACAAAAGTTATTCATGTTCACTGTAAAAATACAAACAAGCATAGCAAGAAAAATAAATTAGCAATAATCCACCTACCAAAGGTAAATCACTTTTAAATTTTTAGTGCAATTCCACCTTTCCATTCATATGTGTTTGTGTGTGAGTGTGTGTGTGTGTGTGTGTGTATTTTCTGTTGTGAGTGCTACTGTGTAACTTATGGTTTTACTTAATAAAACTGCTATATTAATAATATTTTTGTACATTTTTTAAAAGACTATATTTATGGGTACAAAAATTAGCTAACATTGATTGAGCCAGGAACCTTGCTGTATTAGCTCCTGTTAAAAGATAAATTGAGGCATTTAAAAAAATTTAAGGGTTTATTTGAGCAAAAATCAATTCAAATCAGGCAGTGCCAAACTGGTAGTTAGGCGTGCTCTACCAACAGAAGCTGCGAGAGACTTTTATAGAGAAAAGATGAAAGCAAAGTAAGTAAGTTATTGATTGGCTCTCGTTTAAAGCTTCACTGGCTGTCTGTGATTAGTTTTCCTTAGGTTTCCATTTACCTTTAGGCATTAACAGGCTTAGATTTCACTTGGTTATGTAGCTACCATGGGGCTAGAGCCACATCAGTCTAATGGCATCCTTGTTCAATTAATTTAACACTTTCTTAATCTTCACAAGGACACTCTGAGTTAGGTACTATTACATTTTAAGATTTTAGAAATGAGAAAGCAGAAATGTAAAGATAAGCTATATGATATCTCTTTTCTGCTCCTCCTTTCCGTCTCCTCCTCCCCCTATGCTCTCCTGTACCAAGCAGACAGAATACACAGAATACACAGCTCTCATTACTTCCTCTCACCTCTGCAAACCAGCTCCAGCGCGCCTGAAAAACAGGTCACACACCAGGCAGATCTTCCAGGACCGGCTCTGCGGAGCAGAGCATGTATGCAGGTAACAGAGACTCAGGCTCCCAACCACCACCTCCTGGGGCTCCTCTGCCCTGTTTCCACACAGTGTAGGACCCAGACTCAGTTTTAATGTTCATATGGGTGTCACACAGCACCATTTTCTGCGCAGTGTTCCAAGTGTGTCATTTTTAAGTCATATTACATGGCCTCTACTTCAGTCTTGCAGGGACCAGAAATCATATTCACTGTATTTTCTCTTGCTTCTCTCACTTCTGTGTTGAATTTTTATCTCTTATTTTAACTTATTTGTCTTCCATGTCTGTTCTCTTCCTCTTTGTTTTCATTACTATTGTGTCTTTGTAAGACGCATGTGTTCTCCCTTCTTCTTTTGTTCTCTTTGTTCACTGCACCTCTCCCCCATCTAACCCCAGTCCCTTCCACCAACTAATGGTTTCTCAGCCTCATTTTCTGTAGATATTGCTCTCTTATAGCAGTTCCCTTCCTTCTTCCCTTGGTCAAGCTTGCTCATTCAAGGCTGCTCTTGCCAGAAGGAGGAGCCAGTGACACCAAAATTGACAGATTCCCACTCTATGTAACATAGAGACGGTGGGAAATTATCCTCTCTAGAAGAACCTGTGAGCTGCTGCAACATTCCCCTGACCAAGTGAAAGCTGTTTGCCTGACTTTGAATTTGTCTGCATTCCAGCTACCACTTGTTCCCAAGACAACCAAAACTAATATGATATTGTTATGCTAAGGGTCTTTCCTTGAGCCTCCCCTCTCAGTCAGCAGTTCACTTCACAACAAATTATACTTCACAAATGCAAATACCAGTAATGTGTGCAGAGAGGTTACAATGCACCCTGCAGGTACCATCTGGAGTCAGCCCTGCTTGGCTTTCTGACAAAGGTGAAGGTACTTTCACTGCAGTCAAACCTGGGAGCTAGAAACCAGGCTGCTTAATTTCACTTGCCACCAATAACTCAGGTTTAGGAGTCAGAAAATTGCAAGCAGTTTAGAGTGAGGTGCGGGCAGTACGAAACGCCATTCATTCTGCTTTCTGGGCTGACTGTCCAACAAAGCGTCAGGGAGCACTTATTTTTCAGTTTGATTATATCCCCTTCCCACTCCATGTCTCCAGTCTCTCCTGTCTTTTCTCTGTGGCCCTGCCTGCCCCCCAATTTTCATACACGTGCATACTCATAGATACATGCACATATACACCCCCAATGAAAATATAAGCCCGAGAGCACAAGGATTTTCATAACAAAATCACTGATAGGAACCAAGAGCTGTTTATTAGCAGCTCTTTTTGTTGTTGTCACTTTTAATTTGTACCACAACAGAAAATAAAGAAGAGAATTAAAGATAAGAAGAGGTTATAATGAGAACAAATCCCTACATATCTGGGGAGACCTGACCACTGAAAATCTCAGAGACTGGAGAGCTCCCATGGAACTGGTCTCCACAGACTTGCTGCTTTAGGGTCCTGAGGTGTAGGCAACATCACCTGAAAATAATGAATGGTCCAAGACAGCATGTTGTGGATATTCACTAGGTTTGCCTTCTAGAAGTATATCCAGTCTGGATCTGTCCTCTAATGGTGACATGGGGGAGCTAATTCAACAGACATTAGTGTTGCAGAGAATGGTAAAGGATTCTCATTTGAAAAATATAAAATCAAAATCAGGTTGCTGCTTTATCTCAACACATAGTCTCTAACTCAAAGCTAAAGGATAGTAGCACAATTCTGCTTTTCACTGAGCTAGGAAAGAATCTGCATGATTTTCTCAAGGATGACAGAACCATGAAAAATAGGTCAGAATACAAATATCTCTCACTTAAGACTGAGTGCACAGGATTAAGACAAAGTCTATGGAGGAATCAGAAGAAGCATTGATTTGGGAAGATGTCAAGCAGGTAGGAGAGAGAGGGAAGGTTTTAAATAGCTACTGCTAGCTACAAAAGTAAGTGAACTGTAAATTCTTCTAGCTGTAGGTTTCCTAAAACAGCAGAGATAGAAATATTCCTAAAATCCTAATATGGGTAAAGTCACTCCAATAAATAGTTCTTAAGGGAATTGATGCATTAAGAGGCAGCATTTGCAGACTAAAAGCCACAGAATATACAGAGGTTGCATCCTGGCAGAATACTTGTTAAAAGAATCCATTTGCAGCTCTCGTATTCAGGGTCAGTAATTTCTCAGAAAAGGTTAATGGAAACAAAACAGAATTCAGGCACCTTGTCCCAACTAGTGTGCAAAAATATAAGCAAAAATACACCCTTAGAATATCATTGGGCTATAGAATGCAAAATTATTGCAAGATTCCACTGAGTAGAATTTGCAATCAACACAATGGTGAGAAAACGGAGGCTGGATATAGAGAAGCATTTGTGTGATTGAGCAGGTGGGTAAATTACCTCTGGTCACTTCCATCCTGAAATTGCAATGATTCCATGTTTGAAGACAGAGAGTATGGATGTGAATCAACCAAGTGGTGACTGGATGGAGCTGTAGAAACTTTCTCAAATCATCTCCCAACCCTGAAGCTGCTCTGAAAATTTCATAAATGTGTCACAGACTTAGAGATTTCAGGAAAGTTGGTAGTGAATGAAGCCATAAAACCTAATGGTTGTGGTGTCGTCTTCCTGTCTGGAGGGGAAAGCTGATCTGCGCAGCAGGATCTAGAAAGGATGGGACAGTGAAGTCTGGCTTGGGTTTCAGGGTCCACAGCAACAGTGTTCTCTGGAACATCACAAACAGTAAATGTCCCAACAGCCCAAGAGAAGAATAAAGCAAGAGGAGATGTCAAGAGGTAGTCCAGAAACACGAGGAGGATGTGGGAGCCTTGTGCACAGAGGTTGGGAACAGGATAAAGGAGCAAACATAATACTAGACAGAGTCCTTCAGAAGGGGATGTCAAGTCTATTCCAGTTCAAACGACTTTTGAAAAATACATCATTGCATTTGACAGGCCCCACAGATATCCACATAAGTCAACCACAGCAGGTATTTTGTGTTCTTTGGCTGAGGGTTGGGCATGGTCTAGGCTTATCATGAATGGCTTTCAGTGAGGCCTCACCACCTGCCAGGCTCAGGGAAAACTGTTTTGCATACAACATCTTTGTTACAGTCTTCACAGCAGCCCTCCATCCTCATCAAACTACTCAGAGAAATGATATTTATTAAGGATTGACAGATTTTAAATTGTGTTGTTTGGTTAAATTATAAAATCAGAAAGTTATACTACAGGAACGTTTGGGGGTACATGGTGCTCACTCTCTCCTCACCTCAAAATCCTTCAACTGAATAGCATTGTGATAATACCCAAAAGCTGACACTCTAAGGAGAAACGATGTGAAAAGAATCATTGTGTTAACATAAGGATATTATCTATTGCATTATGCAGTATCCCTTTCTTGAGTCCCTAAGGGACATAGCTCCTGATCATGGTACTAAGAATTATTATAGCTCTCCTGGTCCCTGGCATGTTTTTATATTATAGATACAATCACATAACTGATCCTCTTTCCCTACTTGCATTAGCTGCTAGGAAGTTCAGGCCAGATCTGTGGCCTAACTCAAGGCATCCCATTTTTTTTTCAATTTAGTTATGTTTTATTTTTTTATCCTATAAAATTTTGCACATTGTTTAAAACCATTTTTGTACAAGATGATGTATAAACACATATGTAAATACATATGTACAGATCTAAAAGTGCCATAGTTAAAAGGGTAAGTTTTGTATTATGTCTATTTTTCCACAATAAATAAATAAATAAAGAGCTATAGTCAAATTGCAAATACAATGCAGGTAATAATGGTTTCATGTACGTATAATTGAAATTAGTGAAATTCCTCTCCTCTGCTAAAATTATTTCTTGTTAATATTTATAAGTAACCCAGTTTTTCTGCTTTACATTCTTATTGAGTTTATTCATTTTCAACTTGCCAAAAACCTGAATTTATTCTTCATAGAGGAGCCAAGCCTTCTGATTTATATGGAACAACTTCTCCATCTATTGGCACAATTTAATATTGCAAATAATATCTGAAGTAAACTGTTTCCTTATTACTCTGTGAGGATTTTTTCCCCCATTCAGTCTCTTAGAAAGTTCCCACTGTCAAACATAAAATTCATCTCTGCTTCAGTAAGCTCTTTGCCTTCGGGAGTTAAAAAACCCATAGAATTTAAATCCATACCACTGGGCTAAGAGGTTTCCTGGATCACAGCCTCTACTTCCTAAAGGAAGTCAAGACACAGTTTTCAAAATAAGAGATAAAGGAATGAAGAGATACTAAGCATAGATAATCCAAATCAAGTTAAATGTGATAACTATTTTTATATCAGTTTTAAGGGCTGAGTGAAACATTGGATGTGGCAACATTTCAATCCTCTTGGAAATAGCTTATAAATGACAAAATATATGGGCATTCAAAGGAGCCAGCCAGTCAATTGTATAAGTATGTATCATAGACCACTACTGACTGTTGAGATGAAGCCAGTCTCACCACTCCTCCCCTACCTACATATCTCTATTTTTTTTTGGTAGTATTGATTTGGTGGTGATGAAGTCCTTTAGCTTTTTCTTGTCTGAGAAGCTCTTCATCTGTCCTTTGATTCTAAATGATAGCCTTGCTGGGTAATCTTAGTAATAGTTTCTTGCTTTTCATCACTTTGAATATTTCTTGCCAATCCCTTCAGTTAAATTAGCCACCAGTCTTATGGGAGCTCCCTTGTAGGTAGGTAACTAACTGCTCTTCTCTTGTTGCTTTTAGGATTATTTTCTTTTGGGTAGATCATTGCCTTTATCTGACTAGGCAATCCTACTTTCTTGTAAACAAAATACATCACCCCTGAAATATTTTAAAGCATAAAATTTTCTCAAAATTCCTGTAATGTTGCAATCTCTATATGATTCTGTATGTCTACTGAAAATTTATTTATATGTACACCCCTTGAACTATTACACAACAGATTTGAGCTTAAAACCTATTTCTTCCGTTTATAAAAAGTATGCAGCCTTGAGCAAGCTATTTTTACCTTTGTAACATTCTTTTCTCATGTGTGCATTAAAATAATGCTGATTACCTTGTAGGATTATTGTGAGCATTATATAATATTGTTAAAAATATCTAGCACTGAGACTTCTGGCCAAGATGGCAGTGTAGGTAAACACTGTGCTCACCCCTCCCATGACCACACAAAAGTACAACTAAACTACAAGAACAATCATCATTGAGAACTGTTGGGAAACGCCCCACCTGGTTTCAGGGACTGCAGCCTCACTGACAGGCAAGAGGGTCCCAAGGCTGGAGCTAATCAAGGACGCCTTGGGAAACCAGGCCACTGAGGAGACAAAACCTGTCCCCCTTGGCAGGGGCACAGCCCCTGCCTCCCTCAGATCACCTGGTTGGCCCTGTGATGGTTGGTTAGTCAAACACAGGTAAAATTCCTCAAGAGAAGGGATGACCTAAGACAGACACAGCAGGTATGGGCAGCAGACAAGGACTTGGGGGACACAGAGAAAGGGCAAAAAGGTTTTCACCCCTTGGCTCAGCTTAGACATGGCCCGGGTCCTCATTCTATCCGAAAAAAGTTTCCTTATCTCTTGGCAGCTCTGCCCTGCCTGCCTGGCTCAGACATGAAGCAATGCTAAAGGCAAGTATAGCCCTAAACGGGAATGGGCGGTTCCCAGGGACAATTAGGCCACATGTAGAAGTTAAAAATTGAGAAGGACATCTTGGCTGTGGAGTTCCCTCATATGGATCAAGAGGTCCTAACCCCACACCAGGCTCCCCAGCCCAGGGTTCCAGTGCCAAGAAGAGAAATCCCTGTAACTTCTGGCTGTGAATACCAGACAGGAAGAAGCAAATGGGAGAAGAAAAAAATAAGAATTACCATATTTTGCCATGTATAATGTGCACTTTTTTGCCCAAATTTCTGAGGGAAAAATAAAGATGCACATTATACATGGGTATAATAATTACATATCATGGATATAATAATGGTTATAATAATCCCATGTATAATGTGCACAAAAACGTGTGTGCACATTATACATGGCAAAACACAGTAAGAAATCAATGAAATTAAAAATAAGAAATCAAGAGAGAAAAATCAATAAAGACCAAAGTTGGCTATTTGAAAAAATCAATAGTGTCAGTAAGCCTCCAGTCAGGCTAACTACACAAAAAAGAGAGAAGACACAAAAATAAAAAAGGGGACATCATTATAGATCTCATGGGCATTAAAAGGTAATAAGGGAACACTATCAACACCTTTATATCCACAAATTTAATAACCTACGTGAAATTAGCCAGTTCTTTGAATGACGCAATCTGCCAAAACTCACCAAAAATACATTATCTAAATAGGTCTATGGCTATTAAAAAAATAAAATAAAAAATGAATAACTCTCCAAGATAGAAAGCACTATGTTCAGATGGGTTCATTGATGAATTCTACTAAACATTTAAAAAAGAAATTTTACCAATTGTCTACAATCTCTTTCAAAAGATAGAAGTGGAGGGAATACTTCCTAACTTATCACATGAGGTCAGCTTTCTCCTGAAACCAAAACCAGGCAAAGATATTGCAAAAAAACTACAGACCAGTATCTACCATGAACATAGAAGCAAAAATCTTCCACAAAATATTAACAAATTAGATCCAACAATATATAAAAAGAATTATATACCACAACCAACTGGGATTTATCCCAGGTGTGCAAGGCTGGTTCAACCTTCAAAAATCACTTTATGTAATCCATCACATCAACAGGCTAAAGAAAAATCACAAAATTATATGAATAGATGCAGACAAACCATTTGGCAAAATCCAATATCCATTTGTGATTTTAAAATCTCTTAGCAAATTAAGAATAGAGAGAAACTTCCTCAACTCAATAAAGACTATTTATAGAAAAACCTAGAGCTAAGAGCACACTTAATAAAGCATTTGCATTAAGATTAGGAACAAGACAAGGATGTAACCTCTCACCACTGCTTTTAACATCTTATTGGAAGTTCTAGCTAAATCAATAAGACAAGAAAAGTAAATAAAAGGTACACAGATTGGGAAGGAAGAAATAAAACTGTCTTTGTTTGCAAATGACATAGCTATTTATGAGGAAAATCTGAAAAAATCAACAGGAAGGGAAGGAAGGAGGGAGGGAGGAAGAGAGGAAGGAAGAAGAAAGAAAGAAAGGAAGAAAGAGAGAAAGAAAGAGAAAGAGAGAGAGAGAAAGAAAGAAAAGAAAAGAAAGAAAGAAAGAAAGAAAGAAAGAAAGAAAGAAAGAAAGAAAGAAAGAGAAGGAAGGAAGGAAGGAAGGAAGGAAGGAAGGAAGGAAGGAAGGAAGAAAGAAAGAAAGAAAGAAAGAAAGAAAGAAAGAAAGAAAGAAAGAAAGAAAGAAAGAAAGAAAGAAAGAAAGAAAGAAAGAAAGAAAGAAAGAAAGAAAGAAAGAAAGAAAGAAAAGAAAGAAGGAAAGAAGGAAAGACTTAGAACTAATAAACCATTGTATCAAGGTTGCAGGATACAAAGTTAGTGTATGAAAGTCAATCACTTTCCTATATACAAGCAATGAACAAGTAGAATTTGAAGTAACACTTACCCCTTATGACAGCATGGATGAACTTGGAGAATATTATGCTAAATTAAATAAGCCAATCAGAGAAAGACAAATGCCATATGATTTCACTCATATGTGGAATCTAATGAACAAAATAAACTGGTGAATAAAATAAAACCAGAGGTATGGATACATGGAACAGACTCACAGATCTCATAAGGGAGGGGTGTGGCAGGGACTGGAAGAGATTAGCCAAAGAACATACATGCATATATACATAGCCCATGGACACAGACTACAATGTGGTAAAGGCAGGGAGGTGTGGGCTGGGTAGAAGGGGGTAAGGTGGGGGTGAGAAATGGGGGACATCTGTAATAGTGTCAACAATATAAATACATACATACACACAAAAACACTTATTACCATTTGCATTAGCACTCAAAAAAATCACATAATTATGTAAATATCTAACAAAATATGTTCAAGGTTTATATGAGGAAAACTACAAAACTCTGATAAAAAAATAAAGAAGTAAATAAATAGATAGCTATTCCATGTTCATAGAGAATAAGGCTCAATATATTGTCAAGGGGTCAGTTTTTCCCAGCTTGATCCACAGATTCAACACAATCCAAATCTAAATCCCTGCAAGTTACTTTGTGTGCATCAACAAGCTGGTTTTAAAGTTTATATGGAAAAGCAAAAGGCCCAGATTAGACAACTCAATATTGAAGGAGAAAATGAATTTAGATGACTGACTACTTGACTTTAAGACTTACTATGAAGCTATAGTAATCTAGACAGTGTGGTATTAATGAAAGCATAGACAGATAGATCAATGAAACAGAATGAAGAGGTCAGAAGGAAACTCACATATAGTCAACTAATATTTGACAAGGAAGTAAAGACAACACAATGGAGCATAAATAACCTTTTCAACAGACATTGCTGAAACAACTGGACATCCAATTGTAAAAAAATGAATAAAGACACAGACCTCACACCCTTCACAAAAATTAACTCCATATGATTCACAGGCTAAATGTAAAATCAAAGCTATAAAACTCCTAGAAGATAGTGTAAGGGAAACCTAAATATCTTTACTCTTTAGGTAAACATCAAAGGCTTGATCCATGCAAGATAGAAGTTAAAAGCTAGACTTTGGTAAAATTAAAATTTCCGCTCTGTAAAGAAAATGTCAAGAAAATGAGAAGACAAACTAGGAGAAAATATTTACAAAAGACCTATCTGACAAAGAACTGTCATCCAAAATATACAATGAATACTTAAAATTCAGCAATAAGAAAATGAACAATCTGAATATACACCTCACCAAAGAACATACACAAATGACAGGTAAACACATAAAAAGATGTTTGCCATCATATGTCATTGAGAAATTGCAAATTTACAAAACAATGAGATACCACTGCACACCTATTAGAATGGCTCAAATCCAGAACATTGACAACACCAAATGCCAGAGAGGACATGGAGCAAGAGGAACTCTATTCATTGCTGGTGGGAATGCAAAATAGCACAACCACTTGGGAAGACAGTTGGCAATTTTTTATAAAACTAAACATATTATCACACAATCCAGCAACTGCAATCTCTAAAAACTACCCACATTAACTGAAAAGTTATGTCCACACCAAAACCTGAACACAGATTATTAAAGTAGCTTTATTCATAATTGCCAAAACTTAGAAGCAACAAAGTTGGCCTTCAATAGGTAAATGATTTAATAAACTGTGGTATATCCTGACAATGGACTATTATTCAACACCAAAAGGAAATGATCTATCAATCCATGAAAATACATGAAAGAGCCTTAAATGCACATTATTTAGTGAAAAAAATCTGAAAAGGCTGCATACCACCTGTGTATAACATTAAGGGAAAGGCAAAACTACAGAGTTGGTACATAGTACACCTTTGCCAAAACCAATAGAAAATACACCACCAAGAGTAACCCCTAATGAAAACTAGGGACTTACAGTGATAATGATGTGTCAATGTAGAGTCATCAGTTATGAGAAATGTACTGCTCAGGTGCAAAATGTCAAAATGAGGGAAGTTGTGTTGGGGTGAGGGGCGGGTGGGGGGTGCTAAAGACAGTGTAAGGGAACTCTGTACTTTTCAGTCAGTTTTGCTACGAACCTAAAATGGCTTTAAAAAAATAAAGTGTTAATTTTTTTTAAGTTCTTAAAAGCTGTCTGACAGGCAATCAATAAAATATGAAAGATACTTTTGTATGGTGACACGTGCTGTTAAGGAAATAGGAAAGAGGTTATGTTACAGAACATGACATGGGTGAGGGTGTTTCAATATTTTTCTCTTATGACTTAGGTTTTTAATATCATATCTAAGAAATCTGTGCCTAAACATACATAAATATTTTCTTCCATGGTTTCCTCTGGATCTTTTATAGTTCTAGATTTTAAATTTAGGAATATCATCTATCTTGAGTAATTTTTTACTATGATACTGGGTATGGGTGGAAGTTGATTTTCTTACATATGGGTACCTAATTATTCTAACCTTTTGTCCATTGAATTGCACTTGCACATTAGTTAAAAATGAATTGTATTTTTAAAAGATACATATATATTTAATATATGCACATTTCTTTCCAGATTCTATTCTTTTGCATTGATCTAGATATCTATTATTTTGCCAATAGTACACTATCATACATAGTATAGTTTTACAGTAAGTCTTGAAATCAGGTAGAGTGAATGCTTCAGCTTGGTTCTTCTTTTTCAAAGGTGTCATAGCTATTCTATTTCATTTTCCTTTCCACATAAATTTTAGAATCAGCTTATCAGTTTCTACCAAACGAATCATGCTACACTTGGTAGGTGCGTTGAATCTAAGTTCAGTTTAGAAAGAGATGACATTTTAACAATATTGAGACTTCGAATCCATGAACACTATAGTTTTCCATTTATTTAACTTTTCTTTGATTTCATTCATCAGTATTTTATTCTTTTCAGCATACAGATCCCACACATTTTTTCTTCAGATGTGCACTTAAGTATTGTATAATTTTGTGATGTTATAAACTATACTGGTCTTCAATTTCAATTTCCAATTTTTCATTGTAATATATGAAAATGCAACTGAATTTTCTATAATGACCTAATATTGTAAAATCCTACTAAACTTATGTATTAGTTCTAATAATCTTTTTGTAAATTCCCTAGGATTTTCTACATGTTTGTTCACGTCATCTAGAAATAAAATAGTTTTATTACTTTTTTTCTAGTATGTGTGCCTTTTATCCTTTTTCTTGACTTATTTCACTGGCTCAAACTTAGAAAAAAATTGAATGAGTTATAACAATGGACAACTTAACTCATTTCTACTCTTACAAGAAAAGCATCCAGTCTTTCACTGTTAAGTGTGATGTTAGCTCTAAGTTTGTTGCAGATGTCCTTTATCAGGTTGAGGAAATTCCCTTCTGTTGTGAGTGTGCCGAAGTTTTTCTTATGAATGGATGTTGAATGAATCTAACTTTGTTAGATCCTTTTTTTTTCATTTATTGAAATGATTATAGTTTTCCTTAATCTGTTAATAAGGTGAATTACCCAGTTGATTTTCAAATGTTGAACCAACTTTGTTTTCCTGAGATAAATCTCTTTGTTCATGATTTACTATCCTTCTTACATATTGATAGATTAGATTGGCTATTTATTTTTGAGACTGCGTCTGTTCTGAACATTTCATACAAGAACATGAACATTTCATGGATATCTGTTTTCACATCTCTTGGTTACATACCTAGAAGTGAAATAATTGGTTCATGAGGTAAGTATATTTCCAACTTTTTGAAAAATTCCAAACTGTTTTCAAAGTGGCTATCCTGTTTTTACATTCCCATCAGCAATGTGTACAGGTTCTAATTTTTCTACATTTTCATCAACACTTGTTACTGAATGTATTTTAACATATTTGGTTTTTAAATGTTTCTGCTTTAAACACAATACATTTCTACTGTATAACCCATGTGTTTCCAGAATAATCTTTTATACAGTCTGTTTAATTATATTAAAGTAAATAAAGCCACAATCAGCTAGTGAAATATTGTAAAATGTAAACATAAATGATCTATTATTTGTGTTAAATAAATAAAAATTTCTGCTCCAAAGAAGTTTTTAAAAATAATCTCAAGGATTAAAGATCACTATGCCACTGGAAAACATTTTGCAGATGAATTAGCTAGATCTAAATTCATAGTGACAAAAAAATTTTAAGAAAAAATTGACTAAAACTTTATTTTCCAAACTGAGTAATATTTATACTTTTTTCCAAAGAGCTAAACCATTTTTTCAAGTTTTACTAAGGTACAATTAACAGATTAACTATTGTATATATTTAAAGTATACAATATTATGATTTGATATATGTGTATAATGAGGAATTATTACCATGACCAAGCTAACTAACACAACCATCACCTCAACAGTTTCCTTTCCCATGCATGCAGTGAGAATACCATGTCTATTCTCTAAGCAAACAAAACTATAAGACATTGATGAAAGAATCTGAAGAAGATATAAGTAAATGAAAGCTACCCTGTGTTTATAGGTTGGAAAAATTGATATTGTTAAAATATTCATATTACCAAAAGCAATCTACACATTCAATCCTCACCAAAATTCCAATAGCATCTTCACAGAAAAAGAAAAAGCAATCTTCAAATTCATATGGAACTGCAAAAAAACTTCAAATAGCCAAAGCAATCTTGAGTAAGAACAACAAAAAAATGGCATCATACATCCTAATTTCAAACTGTATTACAAAGCTAGAGTAATTAATACAGTATAATACTGGCTAATAATTAAACTCTAAAAAGTCAAGTTTCCAGCTTTGCTCACATCTTCTTAATGTCATATAATAACTAGCTCAGTGCTTCATACTTTCAAACCATGCATGTTAATAATTATATTTCTTCCCAAGATTCCTACTACTGAAATGTGGGCCTCTGGTTTCAACTATAATTTCTATCAAGGCTAAATCAGAAATATTTTGGTCTTATAATTTTATTTACAAATTAATATTCAAGAAATATAAATTTTAATGAATAAAAAATATTATCTCATCAAATAAACAAAAATTTAATAGTAATATCCAGAATTGTTAAGGATCCCAAAAAATAGTTATTCTCCCTCAACCAGGACAAATTTAGACTAATACACATTTTCTGGAGGACAATTTGGAAACATTTTTAAAGTTTTAAGAATGTTCGAACTGACTCAGCAATGCTTCTTCTAGAAATTTGTGCTAAAGAAATAATTAGAAATATGGTCAAAGTTTTATGCCTAAAAATGTTTATCTTTATAATTAAGAAAAGGAAATTTTTAAATAACTGAAAATGGGAGAAGATTAATAGTTAAGTAAAATACAATCTACTGATTGGTACAATATTATGCAACAATACAAAAATCATATTTTTGATTAATTAATTTTCATGGTCTAAGCTAAGTTTTTAATGTTATGTCTTGGAAAACATGCAATATATAAAACTACCAATTGTGTGCTCCCCACTTTTTGAGACAGGACAGAAACAACAGAACTGAACACATTAACAGTAATGTCATCCACAGGTGGTAGGATTATAGGTAGTTTTTAATGGGGAGAGTGTTAATATGCACACATGTATACATGAATATGAGAATATTCTCAAAGGTTTTGGGGTGTTTTTTGTCATCGACATGTTTCTTTTAATGATAATGAAATTGATGTACAGAAATGTTCTTAGTTTAACCTTTGTTTAAAACCACTTTTTTTATTTTACTGCACAGCAATAAATGTCTCTAAAAGTTGGAAAAACAACTTAGATAATGAGCAGTTTATTTTCAGTACTAACATATTGGCTCTGCTTGGGGAATTAGCTCACAGAACTTTTCCCTACGGCAAAACAGAAATGTCATACACAGAGTCATTACAGGGTTTATGCTAACTCTGGCATTTTACATACTTGAGCTCATTACTATTCTCATTAACTTTATGATTGTTAATAGCACTTCTATTTATATGATGACTTAACCTTTACAGATTTCAATCAAAGATTTGAAAATTTAATGAAGAATATTTCTAGAATACAAGAGGACATATCTCTCAGTGATTTTCCCCAGTGGGGAGCATACTTTGATCCTCAATGTATTTAAATGACTGGGTTGGCTAACCAGAGAAAAGTTGAAGAACAATGATGAATAAACTTATAAAAATCATAAACGACTTATTGGTTTTTATAAAAATATGTATGAATGTCAAATGTGCATATGAAATGAAAATAACATATGGAAGTATTTTCTAGATATTCCCTTTTATGAACACAATCTCAAACTATGTAAGGAGTAAGAACTTTTCAAAAAGAGCCTTATTTTATAGCAAAAGCTGTTCTAGGGTAAATTTGAGCAGAATAAACTAAAAAATTCAGAAGGACAAAGATATAGAAGATTATCTATTTTAATTGTTAAGAACAGAGCAAGGACACCATTGCTCACTTTTGCCAACAGATAGCTTCAGCTGTCCTGACCAGTCATTATATTCTTGGTCACAGAGTTGCTCATTGGTCCCTGTCAGCTGTGTTTCTATGTAGTTGTGTTTTGCAAGCATTAGTAAAGCCATTATATATGATAGCCATAAACCAACAACTGCCATATCTTCCATCTTTTTCTGTATTTTAGAACAGCTTATAAAGGATGATAATTACATATTGTTTAAAAGAACCATCAGATAACAAAAATCTGAAAGTTTGCCAGAGTAATCTTCTGCTGAGGCTGCGTGAAGTAGGTGCTCAGTGGTGGAAATGCCTAACAGTCACACCTACAGAGACGCTAAGCACAGAGATTATTAAATTTTTGCCTCTCAGCTCTAAATATTTCATTTTATAATCTGCTTCTTGATGCCAGGACCAAGACTCCAACCACTTTTCTGTTTGCTGGGTGGCTCTAAGTTAGAATATGTCAGTAGGGGTACCAGAGGGAGTCTGAGAAGCCAGAGAAGGAGAAAGGGATGTGCTCCCACCTGTCTGTTTCCTGGAGGCTTCATGTCAGCTTTGAGTTTTCCCATACTGACAAACCCCTGTTCCTGGCAGACACACCAGAATCAGCTGGCCACTTCCTCCTTGAAGATCCGGGTCCCAGTCCCACAGGGCTCCTCATTTCAAACTCTGAACCACCAGCACCCATCAGGCAACATCATGTCCTCAGAGATCTGGGTTGCAATTCCATGCAACTCTGCCTCTAAGTCTACTCTGCTGAGGACTGATAGTCACTCCTACACTTGCTGGGTTTTTGATACCTTAAAAGTTCTCTTTTTTCCTCTCCCAGTGATTAATATTACTATATCTAGAGAACAACTCTCTTATTAAATTCTATTGATTCTATAACTGTGTGGTTTGTTTCTAAGTTAGGCTTTGTCTTTCTTACTTTGACTGCTTTGAGACTGGAAACTTAAAAAATAAACATTTTTTTCTCACAGTTTTGGAGGCTGGAAGTCCAAGAGGAAAGTTCCAGCATGGTCAGGTTCATGTGAGAACCATTTTCTAGGTTGTAGACTATTTAGATTACATCTTCACATGGCAGAAAGAGATCAAGCTAACTGCCTTTTTAAGAAAGGGACTAATCCCATTATAAGGCTCCACATTCATGATCTATTCAACTCCCAAATGTCCCACCTCCTAATACCATCAATTTGAAGGGGACAGTACTTCAACATGTGAATTTTGGGGGGGAATACATTCAGTCTATTGCAGACCTTGACTCATACAAAAAATAATTTGACAATACCTAGCAAACATTGCATGAATTTACCATATTTCGCCGTGTACAATGTGCACTGATGTTCTTGGCCCAAACTTTCAGGTATGAAAAATATTTCATTTTAATCTTTTAATTCAATTTTTATTTATTTATATTTAGAAACTAAACCAACTATCATATTCCAGGATACTATTTTGCATACAGATATTGTTATTGCTTTCTAGAGTCACATTTTTAACACATAGGCATAAATAAAAGAATTAAAAACATTTAGATAAATATGGAATTTGTACTACCCATGTATAATGTACATCTTTATTTTTCCCTCAAAAATTTGGACAAAGAAGTGCATATTATACATGGCAAAACAAAATACTCTTTGATCCATCAATACCACATCTAGTACTCTATGCAAATACATATGGTCTAGGATTTTCTTTGAAGTGTTATAATAGTGAATATTGAAAACAAAATGTCTATCAATCATACTTGTACATAACAGAGTTACTGAAGGGAATGGAAAAAGGCTCTTATGGTGTCATCACTATAATATGTTAAGCAAATAAAAAAATAAGGAGGAAAAAATGTGTAGGATACTGTTATTGTCTACAAAAGAATAAAATAAAAGCATATGCAACCAAGAAAAAAAGACTGTAACCTACATAGGAAACCCCATTAAATTATCATCAGATTTCTCAGTAGAAACTTTACAAGGCAAGGGAGAGTCAAAGGAAATATTCAAAATACTGAAAGAGAAAAACCATCACCAAGCATAAAATATCTAGCACAGTTATCAATTAATTATGAGGAAGAAATAAAGGCACACACACACACAAAGATGAGGGAATTTGCCACCACAAGACCTGCATTACAAGAAATTTTTAAAAGAACTCTTCTACTGGAAACAAAAAGACAAAAATATACAAAACTTTGAATAGGATAATTAAAAGACAAACAAAGGCAAGAAGTTACAAATTTACTACAGGATAGATTATTAAACACTTAATTATAACATAAATGTTAAAAGGGAAAAAAGAAGACATTAAATATAACTACGGCATTTTGGTAACAAATACACAACATAAAAAGGTATAATTTGTGACAACAAGATCATAAAACAAGAAAAGGAAAGAACTTAAAAAGTACAGGTGAATGTAGATAAGAGGCAATCAGAAGAAAAAAAACTATTGTATATGTGAGATATTTTACACAAACCTATGGGTGACCACAAAACAATTATCCAGAGCTAAGAAACAGAATATTTAATTAAAAAAAAGAAATGGAGGAAAATAGCACAGAAAACCACTAAACTAAAATAGCAGACAAAATCACAAGGAAAAATTGAACTCTCTCATCAAAAAGCATAGAGTAGCAGTGTGAATTAAAAAACAAGATACAACTAACTATATGTTGCCTTAGGAAACTCATCTCAGCTCCAAAGAAACTCAGGCTTACAGTGAAGGGTTGGGAGGTGATAGTAAAGCAAACAGCATCCAGAGAAAAGAGGGTGTAGCAGGACTTATATCAGAAAAAAAAATTTAAGATAAAAAAGTTAACAAGAGAAAAAGATGGACATTTTATAATAATAGAAGGGACAAGTTATCAGGAAGACATAATGCTTATCAACATATACATTCTGAATCTGGGAACACCAAACATAAAAAAACAATTACTAACAAGTCTAAATGGAGAAATTGGCAAAAGTACATTTATAACAGGGGACCTGGACACCCCAATAAGAAAATATTGGCTTTAAATGACACAGTAAACCAAATGTACTTAATCGATGTTTTTAGAACTTTTATATATTCTTCTGAAGTGCACATGGAACATTCTCAAGGACAGACATATGTTGAGACACAAAACTAGTCTCAATGAGTTTAAGGAAACTAAAATCATACAAAGTGTATTTTCAGACTGCAACAGTATAAAAATGGAAATTAACTATAAGGAAATGCTGGAAAAACCACAAATGTGTAGAGATTAAACAACATTCTAATGAACAACTATTAGATCAAAGAAGAAATAAAAGATCAAATATACATAGAGACAAATGAAAATGAACATATGGCATACCAAAATTTGGGGGATGCAGTAAAAATGGTACTAAGAGGGAAGTTTATAGCACTATAGGCCTACTACAAGAAACAGGAAAAATCTTATATACATATTCTAACATTATACCTTAAAGAACTAAAGAAAGGACAAATAAAACCCAAAGTCGCTAGGAGGAATGAAATAATAAAAATTAGAGTGGAATAAATGAAATAGAGAACAGAAAGATAATATAAAAATAATAAGACAAAAAAACTTTTTCTCTGAAAACATAAGAAAAATTGACAAATCTCTGGCTATACTCACTAGGGATAAAAAAGACTCAAACAAATAAAATGAGAAATGAAAGCAGAGAATTTACAACAGATATTACAGAAATATGAAGGAATATACAAAAATACTATATAAGACTATATGACATCAAATTCAAGAATCTAGAAGAAATGGAGAAATTCTTAGGAATACATAACCTTCCTAAAGTGAACCATGAAGAACTGAAACTTCTAAATAGACCAATCACTGGTAAGTAAATTGAAAGCGTAATTGTATACCTCCCAAAGAACAAAAATACAGAACCAAATGGCTTCACTGGTGAATGCTACTAAACATTTAGATAATTTAATACCTGAATTTAATTCTTCTCAAAATCTTCCAAAAAATTAAATAAGAGGGAACACTTTCTAACTCATTTTTCTGAGGCCAACGTTGTCCTGATACCAAAACAGACAAGGACACTTACATATGAAACAATTACAGGTCCGTATATCTCATAAACAGAGGCAAAATCAACAAAAATACTAGCAATACATTATATGACATTATATTATAAATACGACAATACAGTAAAAGGATTACACATCATAATCAAATGGGGTTCATTCCAGGGATCCAAGGACAGTTCAGCATCTGTAAATCAATCAGTGTGATAGTACACATTAACAAAAGAAAGGATAAAATCATTGGATTATATCAATAGATGCAGAAAAAAAGCATTTGACAGACACAACATCAATCAATGACTTAAAAATATTCAATAAAATGGGTATAGAAGGAACCTCAACTCAATAAGGGCTATAGATCATAAAACCTCAGCTGATATCAGTGATGAAAAACTGAAAGCTTTTCCTCTAATATCAGGAACAACACAAAGATGCCCACTCGCACCTCTGTGATTCAGCACAGTACTGGAAGTCCTAACCAGGACAATTACACACAAAAAAAGAAATGAAAGGCATCCAAACTGAGAATGAATATGCAAAACTGTCACAATTTGCTGATGATAATATGTTATATGCAGAAAACCCTAAAGACTCCAATAAAAGGTTATTTGAAGTTGCAGGACACAAAATTAATGTACAAAAATCTATTGCATTCCTATATACAACAACTAAATATCAGAAAGAGAAATAAAGAAAACAATCTTATTTATAATTGTAAGAAAAAGGATAAAACACCTAAGAATAAACAACATAGGAAATGACTTGTATACTAAAAACTACAAGACTTTGTTGTAAAATAAATGAAGACATAAGGAAATTGGAATATATTCCATGCTCATGGATTGGAAAAATTAACATTGTTAAAAATGGCCATATAACCTAAAACAATCTACAGATTTAATGCAATCACCATCAAAATCTCAATGACATTATTCATGGAAATAGAAAAAATCTTCAAATTTATATGGAACCAAAGAACCTGAATAACCAAAGCAATCCTCAGGTTTTAAAAAAAAAACAAAAAACAAAAACAAAGCCGGAATATTAGACTCCCAGACTTCAAACTATACTACAAATCTACAATACCTCGTCCCCCAAAAAAGTCTGATGTTGGCAGAAAAAGAGACACATAGACCAATGGAACAGAATTGAGAACCCAGAAATAAACTCACACATATATCGGCAACTAACTTTCAACGAAGGAGCCAAAAACATGCAATGAACAAAAGAAAAGCCTCTTCAATAAATGAGCTGGGAAAACTGGAAAGCCACATACAGAAGAATAAAACTAGACTGCTATCTAACATCATATACAAAAATTAACTCAAACTAGATTAGACTTGAATTTAAGACCTAAAACTATAAAACACATATAAGAAAACATAGGAACTAAACTCAGGGGGTTTTCGTGAACTTGATCCCAAAGGCAAGAAAAGTAAAATTATAAATTAAAAAAATTGGTCTACATCAAACTAAAAAGCTTTTGCATATCAAAAGAAGCCATCAACAAAACAAAATAGCAATCAACAAAAAGGGAGAAGGTATTTGCAAATGATACCTCCAATACAGGGCAATATCCAAAATATCAAAATATATTAAAAACCCAAACTGATACAAGATAGTAAGATGCTAGGGAAATTCCTTGGCAAGTAGTAAAACCAAAACTATTTAAAAAGGCCAAATAGTCTGATCGATTTACAGCCAGTTAATGAATCACAGGGTTTTATGTTCCCTAACCAAGGATACTAAGGAGTAAATGGTTTGCACATTCCAGACTGTCCTGGAACAGAAAGGCCTCAGTCCCAGTCCTTCCTCAGTGATGTTCTTGATGATGTTCTTTGAAAATAAAACTAATCTGCCCTGACTTGTGTGGCTCAGTGAGTTGGGCATCCTCTCACAGACCAAAATGTCACTGATTGATTCCCAGTCAGGGCACATGCCTGGGTTGTGGGCCAGCTCCCCTGTTGGGGACGTGCAAGAGGATTGATGAGTGTTTCAGACATTGATGCTTTGCCCTCCCCCTCTTCCTCCCTGTCCTTTCCTCTCTCTAAAATATAAGTAAATAAAATTTGCGATACAAAAGAAAATAAAACTAATTAGAAAATAACCCCTGACCCCTCTATATGCACATTTTGATGAATTAACATATTGAAAGACACACCCAAAAAGTTAATGAATATTCTGTTAAGCCCCTCCCCTGAGGCCTGTCCTGTGATTCTAGCCAGTCAAAGAAAGATAAAAAGCCTCAAGACAGAGTACCCATAGTGCACTTTTGCTATAGCACACACATACCTTGTATCTCTGCAATGTTTCTCTTAAACTCTAAGCGATCCCACAAGACTTGCAACCAGGGGATCATACCCCCTGAACCTGTCTCCAAAACCCCCTTTTTCTCTCTCTCTCTGCTATTGCTTCTTTACCTGAAGCCCTTCCTTTGTTTCACTGACCCTACTTTTAATGAACATAATCTCAAAATCACCCGGACTTGTGCGGTGCACAAGTCTTTCCTACATAAAGTCAAGATTCCACACACTACCAGCAGGCCTAAGGCAAACCTGCTCCAGGGCCAGGCCCAAACCCAGTCCGGTAACAGTTTGGTGAGTCAGATGAGACTTAGACTTGTTTTCTCTTCTTCTTTCTAATTCATCTTTCCTGTCACTTCTCATCTACAAAGCATTCTTGTGCAAAACATGGAAACATAATCAAGCTGCAAGATGCATGTATCGTACCTATTTTTCAGGGGACAGGAGAACATATTGTTATATCATGGAAATGCAATTAACACTATAGAACAAACAAGTATGTCTTCAACAAATAAACTGCAAGAAAAAAAAGTAGAGTGTACAAATCTGTAAATTAACAGAGAAAAGGTTATGGGCCTAATTTAAACAAACAAACTGTAAGACAATTGGGTAACCTGAACAGAGATGGATATTTTATGACGTTTTGGGATTATTTTTAATTTTGTTATTTTGATAATGATGTTATGATTATCTTTTTAAAACAAAATATATGATACGTGAAATTGTATAAAGTCAGGTATTTTCTTCAAAATTATCAGAATTTCAAGAATTTTACTTTTTTATGTTTATATTTTCATATATAAAGCCCATTTAAAAAGCAAAATCATCTGAGTTAATATCTTTAATGTGATTCTTTGATAACTTTTCCTACTACTTACATTATTATTGTACTAGCCAAGGTTCCGTTTCTTCTAGAGTCAACTTTTGTTAATTTATATGTAATGCTGTGAAGAAACAATGTATTCATTAGAATTTTTCTTAGAGAATAAAATAAATAAGACTACTTTCTATAGAATGTAAGACTGTTAGCCAACCAGACTATGGGAAGAATGATGTCTGATAAAAGATTTTTTTTTTAAGTGAGAAATTTCTTGGTTAAATCTGAAAGAAAATGAGGGGAGAGAGGGGAAGAAAGAGTATTAATAGAGGTGAGAAGGAGAAAGATGGCTTCATAAACTGTTCCCCATTCCACCTGAGGTGAATAGAAATCACCTACATGAAATGAGAGGCTTGATAATACTATATAACACCTAGTGAACATTTACAATGGGCCAGTCAGCTTTTCTAAGTGCTATATATATATAGTGTATACATATTAATACTATGTATATATAGTAGTTCATTCAATCGTTGTTACACCTGTATGAGGTAAGAATTATTACCACTGCTTTCAAAATGAGGAAACTGAGGCACAGAAAGATGAAATAGTTTTCTCAGGTGACACAAGTAAAGTAGTAAAAAGTGGAGCCAGGACTACCATCCAGGATGGAAGGCGAATGACTCTGGGGACGGCATTCTTTAGCCATTATACTGTAGGACTCAGTTCAGAAAACTACTGCCCACAGCCAAACACAGCCAATAGCCTGTTTTGAATACATTTTTTCTCATGTGGCAGGGGCAGGGTTGGGGCGCTGATCTGCTTGGGGGGTTGGCCGCAGGGGTTGGCCGCAGGGGTTGCCCGCAGGGGTTGGAAGGGAGCACGAGGGGCCTGCTCCCAGGGGGCCAGAGGGCCAGGGCACGCACAGCAGCGGGCACTGCAGGAGAAGTCATGGCACTGGTTCACCTGCACACCACATCGAGGCCTTCAGCCCTATGAAGCCACTGGGCCAGGCCGGGACTCACCTGCCATGGGAGGTCCAAGAGCTGAGCCCGCTGGTAGCTGCTGATGTCCTCGGAGACTGTCAGCTGCCTGCAGCGAGGGAAAGGATGAAGCCCTGGTCTTGGAGGACAATAAGGAGAAAGGAAAAGTGAGCTGGCCTGCTGTCCTTTTGTCCATGGGGTATAGGTACAGTATAGCACCTTGTCCCTGTGGGCAGCCATAAGCGCAGCCCAACTTTTATTACTGAGAACTGAAAAAAGTTTTTACATTTTTAAAAAGTTATCAAAAGAAGACGAGAATAAGGAGTAATGTATGTGCTTACAAAACTTTAAGAAGCTGACCAACCCATGTTTTAGTGGCTTGCTGTGATCCAGTAGCTTCCTTGTGGAAAAGGGACAGATACTTGCTTGATGTTGCTGAAAGGTTAAGAACAGCTTACAGTGATACAGGAGTGTGGATGCTGTGAAAAATATGAACGAGTCTCAAAATCTCAAAGCATGTGAAGGTCTTTGGGTTGTCATAAGAAAATAGAAGTGGCATTTGAACCAAAATCAACCAAATCTCTGCCAGGAGGAAGCTACTACTGATATAGGATAGACAGATAACAGATACATAGATCTTTGTCAGATATTATGTCTCTTTATGACTTTCAAAATTATTTGCATAAAATATTTCACAGTATTGTATTAAACTATTTTAACATCCACATTTTTAGTTACACATCTCAATCAATGTTTGCATATTTTACTTCATTTTTAATCTGATTGTCAGAAAGTTATATATTTTATTTTTTTCAAAGATACAGTTGTTGGAAAAAGTTAATTCTATATATTTTATAATTCATTATTTTATTACTAACTTATATTCTCTTTAGTCTTTTTCTAACTTCATTAATTTCTTTTTAAAATAACTACAGAACTTAATCTCTATGTACAGCTTTGGTTACTTCCAAAGTATCTAAGGGGTGAGGGAAAGGGAGAATTGTGATGCTTTTTAAAAAATCATTATGGATGCAGCAGTATAGCCAATGTTCACGAAATAGCTCTTGAGAAATACAAAGAATATAAATACTATAAATCAAAGCATATTCCAGTCAATAATTTTAAAACACAGTATATTACAAATGAAATTATGTGATTTTATGAATATTCTTCAAAGTAAGCAAGGATGGTAGGCAGATATAGAAGTAACAGATTAGTCATGAGTTGATAATTATTGATGTTGAGTGATGTGTATACGGGAGATCATTATACTAATCTCTTTTTATAGATGACTGAGATTATTCATAATTTTTAAATTTTTAATTAAGCTTTAAAAATGACTAAATAAAGTTCTAAATTTTCAGCTTGGCAAAGTTTGGTACAGCTGCAAGACAAATTTAATAAATTGAATATTTTTTAATCACTTTATTTCTTTTAATTGATTTTTTGGATAATTTTTAAATTATTTTCTTTTTATAACTAGCATTATTTTTTTCTTTATTTTATTTTTTTATATTTTTTATTTTTTAAAATATATAAACCATGTTAATTCTCTTACAGTTGTCTCAGTTTTTACCCCTTTACCCCCCTCTTCCATCCCACCCCCTCCCCCGCTCCCACAGTCAATTCCCACTCTGTTGTCCATGTCCATGGGTCATTCATACATGTTCTTTGTCTAGTCCCTTCCCCTCCTTTCCACGATTGTCCTCTTCCCCCATCCCCTCTGGTCACTTTCAGTCTGCTCCCTGTTTCCATGCCTGTGGTTTATTTTGTTCATTAGTTTATTTTGTTGAATAGAGTCCACTTATAGGTGAGATCATATGATATTTGTCTTTCAACTGGCTTCTTTCACTTAGCTTAATATTCTCCACTTCCATTCATGTTGTCACAAAAGGTAGGAGTTCCATCTTTTTCTTTCTTTTTTTCTTTCTTTCTTAAATGCAGATTGATTTTATTTATTTTTTAAAACATCAAATTATAAAATATTTTAAAAATATAAAATCATTAAAAAGTCTTAGCACTTAAACCAACATGACCCCAGCACAGAAATAATCAAGTAGATCAATGAAATATAATAAGCATTCTAGAAACAATGTAATATATCATTAAATTGATATTTCAAATCAATGGGGAAAATAAGGCTTATTCAATGAATAAGGTGCAAGGTCCAATATTACTTGAAATAAACAAATATAGAGCCCTATTTAACACATTATACAAGAGTATTAAGATGAGTTAAAAATCAATATGTAGAACTAAGGAGTTTTAGGAGAAAATTCAAACTAATTCTTTTTCTTATCCTGAAGCAAAATATTCAAACCCAGAAGTTATAAGGTAAAATATTGACAATATGAATATATTAAACATTAAAGACTATATAGTAATATACTATAAAATAAAGTTAAAGGACAAGTAATAGAATGGAAAAGTCTTTGCCACACATCTAAAGAAAGGTTAACAGTTGTTGGAGTGGTTTTTTTTTTAGGGAAATAAATTCTACAAACCTTAATCAATAAATGGATAAAGAATACCAAAAGATCATTTAAAGCTTTTTTAAAATAATAGAAATAGGCAATAAATCTACAAGAACAGGTTTAGTTTCAAAATATAATAGTAACAATTAAAATAACACATCATTGTCACAATCAGATTTATACATATTAAAAATATTGGTAATATCAAATATTGGCAACTGTGAAAGGAATTGGGTATTTATAGATTCTTTTTCTTCATCTTAAAGCAGTCCCTTTAGCGTATCTGGAAGTGCTGGTTTGGTGGAGGTGCATTCTTTTAGCCTTCTTTTGTCTGGGAAACTCCTGATTTCGCCTTCCATTTTAATTGAGAGCCTTGCTGGGGAGAGCAGTCTTGGTTGCTGACCTTTGCTTTTCATGATTTGGAATATTTCTTGCCATTCCCTTCTGGCTTGCAGTGTTTCTGTTGAGAAGTCAGCTGCTAGCCATATCAGGGCTCCCTTACATGCTACTACCCCTTTCTCCATTCCTTCCTTTAGGATTCTGTTTATCTTTGATATTCTCCATTTTAATGATGATATGTCTGAGAGTGGGCCTCATTGGGTTCCTCTTGAATGGGACCCTATGTGTTTCCTGGACTTGTGTGACTTTTTCCTCTCCTCCAATTAGGGAAGTTTTCCATCATGACTTTGTCAAACATGTTCTCTATCCTTTCCCCATCCTCTTCTCCTTCTGGTATTCCTATTATACAGATATTATTTTGTTTCAGGTTGTCCTGCATTTCCCTAAATGCCTCTTCATTCTTTTTGAGTCTTTTTTCCTTTGCTTGCTCTTTCTGGGAGCTTTTTTCTAACTTATCCCCCAGCTTGCTGATTTGATCCTCTGCTTCATCTAGCCTGCTTTGGATTCCTTCTACTGTGTTCTTCAATTCAGAAATTGTATTTTTCATTTCCTCTTGTCTCTTAGGGATAGCTTCTATGTCCATTTTCATGCTGATATAGTTTGCAGTAAGTTCCTCGTAGTCTCCCTGTAGTTTTTTTGTAATTCTCTCTGAGCTCACTGATCTCATTGAGCTTCCTTAGAACCATTGTTTTGAACTCAGTATCTAATAGTTTACTTACCTTGATTTTATTTAGTTCTCTTTGTGGGGATTCCTCCTTTCCCTTTGAGTGCGGGGCATTTCTTTGTCTTCCCATTATTTGTGAGACTCTTCTTTTTTTGCTTCTGCTTCTTAAATTGATCTGTCTTGATTTCCTGATTTTGTGGTATGATCTTCTTCAATAGGAGACCGCTGTTTTTTTTCTTTCTGGATGTGCCTCTGATAATGTCAGATATTGTCCCTGTCTGACCTTAGGCAGTCTGTTCAAGACTTCCAGGAATCTACTGTCTGTGTGTCTCCTTCAGCTGTTAATCTAGTCACTCTGCACTCAGCAGGCTTGCTTAGACAACTCAAGGGGTGGAGTCCCTCCAGGGGACAGGGTTGTTGGGTCCTCTCAAGCTGCTGCTCCTCAGGGAAGTCGTCTCTGCCTGAGCAAGATGGCTGCTGCTGTATGGTGGACTAGTCAGCATTGGGATCCCTCGGGCTACTCTCAGTTCTCTCCCTGAAGCCTCCTTCCCTGGTCTCTCCTCAGGCATCTCTAGCTCACTCTGCCCCCACCTTTCCTGGAGACCAGGATAAGTGGCTGCAAATAAAAATTTATGCATTGGCCCTTTAAAAGACTCTGTGTGTCTCCAGCCACCTGTCTCTGCAGAGAGCAACTCTGCTGCTTTTCGCAGCTGGCTGTTTTCGGTGTACTTTTTGGGACTCTGGTGTTGTAGGCTGGAGATCCCTGCTTTTGGTTTAGACCCCACTCTTCTCAGGGGGATCCAACTGGCCCTTTCAATATCCTTCTGGTGCTGCTGCCGGTAGGCGCCCCATCCGCCTTCTTGAGTCTCTACTGCACTCCTTGCCAGTGAGACTGTGCTAAAACTGATTCTTCTGTCTCCCAGGTTATAAGGCTCCTCTCTTGCTATTGTTCAGTTGTTCATTCCAGGTGATTTCTCCACATTTTAGCTGTAATTCCAGGTTGGTCCTGGCAGAAGGTCAGTGTGACTTCCACTCACTCTTCTGCCATCTTGATTCTCCTGAATATTTTTTTTCTCAATGTAGAAATGAAGTCCCACAACTAAATTTGTGCCTGGTAATTTCAACCAAACACCATAGCACCTCCCAGGCTCCCCCACCCCCATCATCAGGGTTTGGGATTTCACCCTACTCACAAGCTAATAATAAAGTTATTATTTTATGAATATTGGCAGAAGACACAAAACTACTAGGTCAAAGAAAAGGATGTAGTTACTCATGGCACAGCACACAGCATGAGTATCAAATTGTTGCAGCAGGTCCATGAGGGTGATGTGCAGGGGCCCACAGGATGTAACACATACAATGGGATTCTGTTGCCAATGAGGGACACTAAGCTTAGCAACCCATTGTTATCATAGTGAATGATAAGAAAGCCTACATTTTGAACCTACATGTCCCCTTGACCCAGACTCAAAAATTATAAATTCTTACATAATGCTGGTTCCTCTATACCCTCACTCAGTCCTTCTCCCTATCTAATAATCTTAAAGCAAATGCCTGACTTTATATAATTCCAACCCTCAAGGTTGCTCACTATCAACACAACCCTAAGAAATGGCATGGGTAAAGAGAAGTCTTGGCATACCCAGCAAAAATGTGCAGGGGTGCTCAGGGCACATGGAAGATTGCCACCCCAATCAATCCCCCCATTATCCCTATATGTCTTGGCTTCTGGCAAACTTTCACAAAAGTGTGTCAGTCTATTGGCCACTAATTAATTTAACCAGCAGAGTTGTTCTGTCCAATCTGTTCAGTTAATCTCATACAGCATTTAATTAAGGCTACCATCAGCAGGATTCAAAACAATGAGATGAACTTAACCTGTAATATTGATCTCGAATATGCCTTCCGTGGTCCTGGATTCACCTAACTGTCCTAGAGGAGACTTTAGTTCACAGTCAGGATGTAGTCTAGTCTAAGGCTAGTCCATTATCCATTACCACACAAGCAAGGGAGTTTATACTGGTCTGCTGGTCTTCAATATCTTTGCCAATAATTACAGGAGGGAATAAATGGGACAGAAACAACCTCCATCCCCAATGGAGAAACATTTTGTGGCCCATTCCCAACCGTATACAAACATATAACCCAAAAGAACAGGGAACTTCTATTGGATTTGTCATCAAACTTGATTTGGATCAACATTATTACATTAGTTTGGTTAAGTCACATGGGCAGTATCATCGAGTGGTTGCTTCCTCTTTTTCCATACATGGCATAACCCAAGATGCTTCAAGCATCAGAGATACATGTGAATTTGTAACAGTCACAATGAGACATAGTTGTGCCAGCCCATGAATTTGTACCTGTTTAAAGGGGGTCAAAGCTGGTAGCTGCTATTGATGACATCAGGCACAGCAGAATAATCTGGGTTCAGCCATGTCCACAGATTGTCAGGTTCAGTGCCTATTGGACAAGTAGCAGTGTTGGAACTAGGAAACAAAGATATTATTAATTGTACATCTGGGGTCTAAGGTATTCCCACCACAGGTGCCAGGGTTGTTTAATCTATCCATCTATAGTCTTTCAAGTGTTGGAGAAGATAGCAAACCAGACTGCTAAATCATTGTCAATATACCAAGATTCAGTAAAAAATATAAGTTCCATCATAGGGAGTATTAGACAGAGTTATAAGAATGGCCTTGACTTCTGCCCACTGAGTGGACAGCCAGAGCAGTTTTCAGGATGGCGGCCCAGTGGACACCAAGAGGTTTCAGCTCAGGGGAACCACCAGTGAACTAGGCCCAGGCAGGTTCACAGGTGAACCTCTGTGAATCGAGGACCCCACAGAGCCAGTGGCTTTACTTCAGGATGAATAATGCAAATAAACTACCACCAAAGCAATGGCTATCACTTTTTCATATAAACTGAGACGATGCTGGGACCAGGACACTGCATCCTTGAATATTCAACTTGACAAGTGAGATATACTGGGCTTTTTCCTTATTAATTGTGACGTCTAAGTTGATGTACCCCAACCTGGGGACATCAGGCTGCAGTTCACAGACCTCTCTAGGTCAGGGGTTGCCCTTCAACATCTGGGTAATGATGTAGTTAGTGCCTGATCCCGGGAGGTGGCAGTATTGTATTAGGAAATTGCCTCTGTGCTCTGCAACAGCAAAGTCTTGAACTAAAGCTGTGATGCTGGGCTCTTCTCCTAGAAGAAGACTCTTTTTCCTAGACCCTCGGGACGAGGACAGAGGTTACCTCTCTACAAGAGAATGGAAGAAAACCTTCTGGACTTCATGAGCATTCACAGAACAATCATGTACAAAATAAGAAACAATTAAAATTCAGCATTAAAAAAAACAATATGTTGGCTCTGCCCCAAAAGTCCTCCCTATAAGATCACTTTAATTTTTTTCCCACAGAAAATGTTTCCCAAACCCAAAGTTTAAATTTGGACACCCCCCCACACACACACTCACCCTGAAAATAGCAAGGTTTTGAAACTTGGCATTATTGATATGTTTGGCTGGATAATTACTTGTTTGTGGAGGCAATCCATGCACTCTAAGATGTTTAGCAGCATCCCTGCTTCTACTCAATAAATGCCAGTAAGAACACACATATATGTGTGTGACAGTTAAAGATGTCTCCAGGCACGGTCAAATGTCCCTGAGGCTGGGGTTGGGGGGATTAATTTTCCCTGATTGAGAGTGTGGGATAACGAACCAATGGAGCAAGAAGACTTAACAGGGACATTAAGAGCTAAAGCTGCTGAAAGTTTAGAAATTAGAAGGGATGCAGATGAAGGGAGAAGACGGGTTGTGGAGGATGGCCTTTTTTTACATTCAGTATTATTTGTATTAGTTTCAGGTGTACCATGCAGTGGTCAATCACATTTTACAAAGTGCTCTCCTCAGTCTTTCCAGTACCCACCTGGCACTGAAAATAGTTATTACAATACTACTGACTGTATTCCCTATACTGTACTTTACACCCTGTAACTTTTGTAACTGCCAATTTGTATTTCTTAATCCCTTCAGTTTTTTTACCCAGTACCTCAAAACCCCTCCCTTCTGGCAAACATCAGTCTGTTCTCTGTATCTATGAGTCTATTTCAATTTTGTTTGTTTGTTTATTTTTGACTGACTTATATCACTTAGCATAATAATGTCTAGGTCCATCCATGCAGTAAGAAATGGTAAGATTTTATTCCTTTTTATGGCCAACATATATCCAGTATACACACACGCGCACGCACACACACGCGCACACACCACACCACCACCACCACTTTTTAATCCACTCGTACATTGCTGGGCACATAAATCACTTCCTTATCTTGGCCATGGTAAATTATGCTGCAACAAATATAGGGGTGCATATGTAAGGGTGAGCAAAAGTAGGTAAGTCATAAGATGAAATAACAAAAATAAGACAAATGATACAAATAAATACTACAATAATTAATACATAAATGATACAAGAATAAACTCTGAGTTTCATGTACTCAAAACTATGAACTTACTTTTGCCCACCTCTCTATTTTTTCAAATTAATGTTTCAGGTTTCTTTGGATATATACCCAGAAGTGAAACTGCTGGGTCATAAGGTAGTTTCATTTTTAACTTTTTGAAAACCCTCTATAATGTTTTCCACAGTGGCTGCACCAATCTGTTTCCCACCCAAAATGCACAAGGGTTCCCTTTTATCCACATCCTCACCAACACTTGTTATTTGTTAATTTATTGATGATAGCCATTCTGACAGGTGTGAGGTGATATATCTCATTGTAGTATTCATTTGCATTCTCTCATGATTAGTGAGGTCGAGCATCTTTTGATATGTCTATTGGCCGTCTGTATATCCTCTGATTTTTAATTGAATAGAAGCGTCTATTAGGTCCTCTGCCTATTTTTTAATTAGAGTGTTTGTGGTTTTAGTGTTGAGTTATATGAGTTCTTTGTAAATGTATCATTGGTAAAATTTTCTTCCATTCAGTTCATTATCTTTTTGTTTTGTTGATGGTATTCTTTACTACACAAAAGCTTTTTAGTTTGATATAGTCCCATTGGTTTACTTTTTCTTTCTTTTTTCTCTTGCCTGAGAAGATAGATCAGAAAAAAAATCATGAAAAGAAATGTCAGAGATTCTACTAACTGTTTTCTTCTAGGAGTTTCATTGTCCCAAGTCTTACATTTAAGTCTTTAATCCATTTGGAGATTATTTTTGTATGTGGTGTAAAACGGTGGTTTAGTTTTGGTTTTTAGCATGTATCTGTCTAAGTTTCCCAACACCATTTATTTTACACCAGTGTATGTTCCTGCCTCATTTGTTAAATATTAATTGTCCATATAGGTATGGGTTTATTTCTGGGTGCTCAATTCTGTTCCATTAATTTATATATCTGCTTTTATGCCAGTACTATGCTGTTTTGATTACTATAGCCTTGTAGTATAGGTTGATATCAAGTAGCATGATACCTCCAACTTTATTCTTTCTTAAGATCGATGTGGCTGTTCAGGGTCCTTTATAGTTCCATATAAATTTTTTTATTGTTTGTTGTAGTTCTGTGAAATATGCCATTAGTATTTTGATTGAAAGTGCATTGAACCTATAGCTTGCTTTTTGTAATAAGAACAGTTTAATAATGTTAATTCTTCCTATCCAGGAGCATGGTATACTCGAATTCACTTGTATCTTCTTCAGTTTCTTTCCTCAGTGTCCCATATTTTTCTAAGTACAGGTTTATTACCTCATTGATTAAATACATTCTTAGATTTTTTTAATGCAATTGCAAATGGGATTCTTTTCTAAGTTTCCCTTTCTTTTTTTCCTCTTTCTTTCTTTTTTTATTTTTTTAATTTTTTAAATTGTTGTATAATTACAGTTGTCCCCATTTTTCCCCATTCCTCTCCTCTGCCCTACCAATCCTCCACTTCCCACATTCAATCCTCCCCCATATTGTCCTTGTCCAAGTGCCCTTTATACATGTTCCTTGGCTTGATCCTTCCTCTTCTTTCCCCTATTATCCCCCTGCACCCTCCCCTCTGGTAACTGTCATTTTGTTCTTTTTTCCATGTCTCTTGTTCTATTTTGCTCGCTTGCTTATATTGTTGATTAGGTTCCATTTATAGGTGAGATCATATGGTATTTGTTTTTCACTGCCTGGCTTATTTCACTTAGCATAACGCTCTCCAGTTCCATCCATGCTGTCATGAAGGGTAGGAGTCTTTCTTTCTTTCTGCTGAGTAGTATTCCATTGACTACATGTGCCACAGTTTTTGGATCTCCTCATTTACTGATGGGCATTTAGATTGTTTCTAGCACTTGACTGTTGTAAATAATGCTGCTATGAACATTGGAATGCATAGGTTCTTTTGACTTGGTATTTCAGGATTGTTAGAGTATAATCCCAGCAGTGGAATTGCCAGGTCAAAAGACAGTTCTTTTTTTAGTTTTTTTTAGGAAATTCCATACTGTTTTCCATGTGGCTGCACCAGTCTACATTCCCTCCAACAGTGCACTAGGGTTCCCTTTTCTCTACAACCTCTCTAGCACTTGCTGTTTGTTGATTTGTTTATGATGTACATTCTGACCTGTGTGAAGTGGTATCTCATTGTGGTTTTAATTTGCGTCTCTCTGATGCCTAGGGATGCTGAACATCCTTTCATATGTCTCTGGGCCCTGTTTATGACCACCTAGGAAAGTGTCTGTTCAGGTCCTTTGCTCATTATTGAATTGTGTTGCTTGTCTTCCTGGTGTGGAATCATGTGAATTCATTATATATTTTGGCAATCAAACCCTTCTCCAAGCTATCATTGACAAATATATCTTCCCATACAGTTGGTTCCCTTTTCTTTTTGCTAATGTTTTATTTAGCCATGCAGAAGCTTTTAAATTTGATATAGTCCCATCTGTTTATTCTTTTCTTTATATCCCATGTTCTAGGAGATGTATCAGTGAAAATATCACTGCATAGAACATCTGAGATTTTCCTGCCTATGTTCTCCTCTAGGACTTTTATGGTGTTGCGAGTTAAATTTAAGTCTTCATCCATCTTGAGTTTAATTTTGTGTATTTTGTCAGTTGGTGGTTGAGTTTCATTTTTTTCCTTGTAGTTGACCAGTTGTCCCAATACTATTTGTTAAAGAGACTATTTTTATTCCATTTTATGTTCCTACCCCCTTCCTTGAATATTAATTGACCATAGAGACATGGGTTTATTTCTGGGCTCTCTATTCTGTTCCATTGATCTATGTGTCTGTTCTTATGCCAGGACCAGAATGTTTTTTTGATTTTTTTTTAGTTTTGTTTTGTTTTTGTTTTTTTTTAGTCATTAATTAAATGTTTATTAAGCACTTTACAAGGCTTTAATGAAAATTTCTTAAAATTTTCTCAGGTAGACATTTGCATTTTATTTTATTATATATTTTTTTACCCTTTATTTATTTATTTTTTTATTTTTTTATTTTTTTTAATTTATTTTCTTTTTAAATACATTTGTCTCTGCCTCCCGCCCACCTCTTTACCTTGCCCCCTCCCACCTTCCCTCCCTCAGCTCTTCCCCTTTGGTTTTGTCCATGAGTCCTTGCTATATGTTCCTTGACTTTCCCCTTCCCTTCCCTTTCCCTGCCCCCTCTTCCCTCTTGTCTCTGTTGATTTCTTTTCCTTCCAGTGTTGATGGTCATATTTTCCTTGCATCTTTGCGTTGTTGGTTAGGTTCCGCTTATAGGTGAGATCATATGGTATTTGTCTTTCGCCCCCTGGCTTATTTCGCTTAGCATGATGCTCTCCAGTTCCCTCCATGCTGTCGCAACGTTTAGTACTTCTTTTTTTCTTTCTGCTGCGTAGTATTCCATTGTGTATATGTACCATGACTTTTTGATCCAGTCATCTACTGATGGGCATTTAGGTTGCTTCCAACACTTGGCTATTGTCAATTGTGCTGCTATGAACATTGGGGTGCATAGGTTCTTTTGTATTGGCGTTTAGGTGTTCTCAGGGTATAGTCCCAGCAGGGGAATCGCTGGATCAAAAGGCAGTTCCATTTTCAGCTTTCTGAGGAAATTCCACACTGCTTTCCATAGTGGCTGCACCAGTCTGCATTCCCACCAACAGTGGACTAGGGTTCCCTTTTCTCCACAGCCTCGCCAGCACCTGTTGTTTGTGGATCTGTTTGTGGTGGCCATTCTGACCGGTGTGAGGTGGTACCTCATGGTGGTTTTGATCTGCATTTCTCTGATGGCTAGTGATGCTGAGCATCCTTTCAAATGCCTCTGGGCCCTCTGTATCTCCTCCTTAGAAAAGCATCTGCCCAGGTCCTTTGCCCATTTTTTGATTGGATCGTTTGTCTTCTTGGAGTAGAGTCCAGTGAGTTCTTTATATATCTTGGAGATCAAACCTCTATCTGATGTATAATTAGCAAATATATTTTCCCATACAGTTGGCTCCCTTTTCATTTTGCTGATGTTTTCTTTCATCATGCAGAAGCTTCTTATTTTGATGAGATCCCACTTGTTTATTCTTTCCTTTATGTCCCTTGCTTTAGGAGACATATCGGTGAAAAAATTGCTGCATGGGATATCTGAGAGTTTCCTGCCAATGTTCTCCTTGAGGACTTTGATGGTGTTGCGACTTATATTTAAGTCCTTGATCCATCTTGAGTTTATTTTTGTGTATGGTGTCAGCTGATGATCCAATTTCAATTTTTTGCATGTAGCCGTCCAGCTCTCCCAACACCATTTGTTGAAGAGGCTGTTATTGCTCCATTTTATGCTTCTGCCCCCTTTGTCGAATATTAGATGTCCATAGAGACCTGGGCTTATTTCTGGGCTTTCTATTCTGTTCCACTGGTCTATGGGTCTGTTCTTGTGCCAGTACCAGATTGTTTTGAGTATGCTGGCTTTGTCGTAGAGTTTGATGTCCGGTATTGTGATCCCTCCTACTTTGTGTTTCTTTCTCAAAATTGCTGAGGCTATTCGGGGTCGTTTATGGTTCCATATAAATTTTTGAAATGTCTGTTCTATTTCTGTGAAATACGTCATTGGTATCTTAATAGGGATTGCGTTGAATCTATAAATTGCTTTGGGTAGTATGGACATTTTGAGGATATTAATTCTTCCAATCCATGAGCACGGTATATGCTTCCATTTATTTGTGTCTTCCTTAATTTCTTTTTTCAATGTTGTATATTTTTCTGCATACAGGTCTTTTGTGTCTTTGGTTAAATTTATCCCTAGGTACTTTATCTTTTTTCGTGCTATATCGAATGGTATATTTTTCCTGATTTCTTCTTCTTCTATTGCATTGCTGGTGTACAAAAACGCCTTTGATTTCTGAATGTTGACTTTGTATCCTGCTGTTTTGCCAAATTCACTTATTAGGTTGAGGAGTTTTTTGGTAGAGTCTACAGGGTTCTCTATGTACACTATCATGTCATCTGCAAACAATGATAGTTTTACTTCCTCCTTTCCTATTTAGATGCCTTTTATCTCTTCCTCTTGTCTCACCGCTATGGCTAGGACTTCCAATACGATGTTGAAAAGAAGCGGTGAGAGCGGACATCCTTGTCGTGTTCCCGATCTTAGTGGGAAAGCTTTCAGGTTTTTCCGGTTGAGTATGATATTAGCTGTAGGTTTTTCATATATGGCCTTTATTATGTTGAGGAATGCCCCATTTATTCCCATTTTGCTGAGTGTTTTGATCATAAATGGGTGCTGTACCTTGTCAAATGCTTTTTCTGCGTCTATCGAGATGATCATGTGGTTTTTGTCTTTTCTTTAATTTATGTGATGTATCACGTTTACTGATTTGCGTATATTGAACCATCCCTGCATCCCTGGGATGAATCCCACTTGATCGTGATGGATAATCTTTTGAATGTATTGCTGGATGCGGTTTGCCAATATTTTGTTGAGGATTTTAGCATCTATGTTCATCAGCGAAATTGGCCTGTAGTTTTCTTTCTTTGTAGGGTCTTTGTCTGGTTTTGGGATCAGGGTGATGCTGGCCTCATAGAAGGAGTCTGGGAGTCTTCCCTCCTCTTGAATTTTTTGGAATAGTCTGAGAAGGACAGGGGTTAGCTCTTCCTTAAATGTTTTGTAAAATTCTCCTGGGAAACCGTCTGGCCCTGGGCTTTTGTGTGCTGGGAGTTTCTTGGTTACTGCTTCAATTTCCCCAGCTGTTATCGGTCTGTTCAAGCTTTCTGTTTCTTCCTCCTTCAGTGTTGGAAGATTATACTTTTCTAAAAATTTGTCCATTTCATCAAGATGTTCAAATTTCTGGGCATATAATTGTTCATAATAGATTCTGATGATCCTTTGTATTTCTGTGGTATCAGTTGTTATTTCTCCTCTTTCATTTCTGATATTATTAATTTGGGTCCTCTCCCTTTTTTTCTTGATGAGTCTGCTTAAAGGCTTGTCCATTTTATTTATCTTTTCAAAGAACCAGCTTCTGGATTGGTTGATCCTTTGAATTGTTCTTTTTGTCTCTATGTCATTCAGTTCTGCTCTAATCTTGACTATTTCCTTCCTTCTACTTGCTCTGGGATTTATTTGTTGTTGTTTCTCCAGTTCTTGAAGTTGTAGTGTTAGGTCTTTTATTTGAAATGTTTCTATCTTTTTAAGGTAAGCCTGTATTGCTATGAACTTCCCTCTCAGGACCGCCTTTGCTGTGTCCCATAGGTTTTGGACTGTTGTCTGTTCATTTTCATTTGTTTCCAGAAATTTTTTGATTTCTTCTCTTATCTCATTATTGACCCATTCATTGTTTAATAGTGTGCTGTTCAGTCTCCATGAGTTTGCAAGTTTTTGAAGTTTCTCTTTGAGGTTGATTTCCAGTTTCAAGCCCTTGTGGTCCGAGAAAATGTTTGGTATTCTTTCAATTTTCCTGAATTTGCTGAGGCTTGCTTTGTGTCCTAGCATGTGGTCTATCTTTGAAAAACTGCCATGAGCATTTGAAAAGAATGTGTATTTTTCTTCTTTGGGATGTAAGGTTCTATATATGTTAATTAAATCTATTTGATTCAGTGCATCATTCACTCCACAATATCCTTATTGATGTTTTGTTTGAAAGATCTGTCCATTTTTGACAGTGGGGTGTTGAAATCCCCTACTATCAGTGTGTTGCTGTCTATATCTTTTTTGAAGTCATCCAACAATTTCCTTATAAACTTGGGGGCTCCTATATTGGGAGCATATAAGTTTACAATGTTGATGTCTTCTTGATAGATTCTTCCTTTAAGTATGATAAAGTGCCCCTCTGGGTCTCTCTTTATGGCCTTTGTTTTGAAATCTACTTTGTCTGATACAAGTATGGCAACGCCAGCCTTTTTCTCATGCCCATTTGCTTGGGATATTATTTTCCATCCCTTTCCTTTCAATCTGTGTAGGTCTCTTGCTCTGAGGTGGGTCTCTTGTAGGCAGCATATGTGTGGGTCATGTTTCCTTATCCATTCAGCTACCCTGTGTCTTTTGATTGGGGCATTTAGTCCATTCACATTGAGAGATATTACTGATAGAAACTTACTCATCTTTTCTCTTTGTACTTGTGTTCCTCTCTGTCTCATTCTTTTCCTTCATCTGCTTAAACCAGTCCCCTTAGCATATCTTGGAGTGCTGGTTTGGTAGAGATGTATTCTTTTAGCTTTCTTTTGTCTGGGAAACTCCGTATTTCTCCTTCTATTTTAATGGAGAGCCTAGCTGGGTAGAGCAGCCTTGGCTGTAGGCCCTTGCTTTTCATGGCTTGGAATATTTGTTGCCATTCCCTTCTGGCTTGGAGTGTTTCTGTTGAGAAGTCAGCTCCTAGGCGTATCGGGGCTCCCTTGTATGTTACTTTCTCCTTCTCCCTTGCTGCCTTGAGGATTCTCTCTTTGTCTTTGACATTTGCCATTTTAATGATGATGTGTCTTGGAGTGGACCTCCTTGGGTCCCACTTGAGTGGGGTCCTCTGTGCCTCCTGGATCCATGAGAGCCTTTCTCTCCTCAAATTAGGGAAATTTTCCATCATTACTTTTTCGAGGAGGTTCTCTATTCCTTGCTTCTCTTCTTCTCCTTCTGGCATCCCTATTATACGGATATTATTGCGTTTCAGGTTGTCCTGCATTTCCCTAAATGCCTCTTCATTCTTTTTGAGTCGTTTTTCCATTTCTCGTTCTTTCTGGGAGCTTTTTTCTACCTTGTCCTCCATCTCACTGATTCAATCCTCGGCTTCATCCAGCCTGCTTTGGATTCCTTCTACTGTGTTCAATTCAGAAATGGTATTCTTCATATCCTCTTGTGTCTTCTTGATAGTTTCTATGTCCTTTTCCAGGCTGATATAGTTTGCTGTAAGATCCTGATAGTTTCTCTGCAGTTTCTCATAGTTCTCTTTGAGCTGGCTGAGCTCATTGAGCTTCCTTTGTTTTGAATTCAGTATCTGATAGTTCCCTTGCCTCTATTTCATTTAGCTCTCTCTGTGGGGAGTCCCCTTTTCCACTCATTTGAGGGGAACTTCTTTTTCTTCCCATTTTTGTGAGAGTCTGTTAAGTATTTTTGTCCTTTACTTTTCTTTCTGGGCTTGCCTCTGATGATGTCAGTTGTTGACCCTATAGGGCCTTGGGTTGTTTGTTTGAGCCTTTCAGGAGTCTAATGCCTGTGTCTGACTCCTGCTTGGAGCAGCTCTGTGACCCCTTCGGTCAGGGTTGGGCTATTTTTTGGGATCTCTCTGCGCTCTCACGCGGGCTCCTTGAGGGCGTTCCCAGCGCGGCAGGGTCCCCCACCTGCCTGGGCTCGCATGTGCTTGCCCCAGACCAGGGGGCTTATTTGCGACCTCCCGTACTCATCTGGCCTCCCTGGCACTCGAGATTCGCAGCACTGGTCAGTTTAGGGTCTTCTATTGTGTGTTTTCCCTGCTTTTGGCTCTTTGGGTGCGTTGCTTGCTCTCGCCAAATGGGGACTACGGAAATGGGAGGAAATCAGCTCTAGGACTCTCTGGTTAATCCTGTTTCTGGTCTCTCCTCCAGGGACTCTGGGGAGCTCTACTTATTTTGTGGGCCGCTCCGCAATCGCGGCCGGGTAGGTCAATTTACGCCTGCCCTTGCCCCTCTGTGTACTCCCTCGCAGGCCGTATGGGTGCCAGTCTGTGTGAGGCCTTGCCGGCAGGTGCAAGCGTTCGCCAGCCCGCGTGGGTCACACACACGCTCGCCAACCCTCGCTGGTCACTCGGCGCAAGTGTGCGCGCCTGCTCTGGGTGTTTTGGGGGTGTCTATGTTTGCTTTTCAGCTTTTGGCTCTTTGGGGGTGTGGCCTCTTCCCGCGCAATGGAGACTACGGCAAGGAGAAGGAGTCTGGACTCCCTGCTTCCTCCTCCCGTTCTTTCCCCAATGCCTCTGTTTCTAGTCTCTCCTCAGGGGCCTCTGGGCAGTTCTGTGACCCCTTCGGCCAAGGATCCAACCCCTTTGCGGACTGCGTTTCAATCGCAGGCAGTCTGGTTCATGCGCACCCTGCTTCTGCCTCTTTGGGGTCGCGCCTTTCCAGCCCACAATGGAGACTACCGAACGGGGAGTGAGTCGGGACTCCCCGGTTCCTCCTCCCATTCTTTCCCCAACGCCTCCGTCTCCAGTCTCTCCTCAAGGCTCTCCCAGCCAGTCTGCACTCAGCCCCGCAGCTCCCACACGTACAAGCTGTGTGTGGAGCGCACAAAAGGCAGGTTAATTGATTCCCTTATGCCTGAGCGAGATGGTAGCTGCAGATGGAGATGGTGGGAAGTGCGCTATCACCCGGGCTCCACCGGCCGCCGTGTCAGTTCTCTTCACAAAGTTTTCCTCACCAGTCTTTTCCCAGGCACCAGCCCACCCTGCTGCCGCCTCTACCCAGCGATCAAGGAGGGTGGCTGCCGCTGCAACTTTTGCGTTTGCCCTTTAAATGTCTTTTTGCATCCCCAGCCACCTGTCTCTGGCAGAGAGCACCCCTAAGCTTTTTGGGGTTGCGTTTTGTCTGTATTTTCTCGGCTTTAGCTGCTGTAGTTTAGGGGTTCCTGTTTATGATTCAGACCTCGTTCTTCTCGGGGGGACGCTAACTGGCTGTTTCAATGTCCCTCTGGTGCCAGTGCCCGTGCACATCCAGCCCACCCTCTCGAGCCTCCACCGCAGTTCTCACCCGTTGGGATGTGTGAGAGTCGAATCCACTGTCCGCGGCACCAAGGCTCCTCTCCCACTATCGCTCCACTACTTTCCAGGTGATTACTCCATTATTTAGTTGCAATTCCAGTTTGGTTTTGGGAGGAGGTCAGCGTGACTCCCTTTCACTCCTCCGCCATCTTTTCCCCAATCCGACATTTGCCAGAATGTTTTGATTATAGTGGACTTGTAATATAGTTTGATGTCAGGTATTGTGATCCCTCCTACTTTGTTCTCCTTTCCCAAAATTGCTGAGGCTATTGGGGGTCATTTGTGGTTCCATATAAATTTTTGAAATGTTTTTTCTATATCTGTGAAATATGTCATTGGTATTTTAATAGGGATTACGATGAATCTATAAATTGCTTTGGGCAGTGTGGACATTTTGATGATGCTAATTCTTCCAACCCATGAAAACAGTATATGCTTCCATTCATTTGTGTCTTCCTTAATTACTTTCTTCAGCGTTGAGTAGTTTTCTGAGTACAGGTCTTTTACCTCCTTGGTTAGGTTATTCCTACATTATTTTTCTTGTTGCATATGAAATGGGATTTTTTTCTAATTTCTCTTTCTGATATTTCATTGTTGGTGTACCAAAATGCCACCAATTTCTTAGTATTGACTTTGTTTCCCACTGTTTTGCCAAATTCACTTATTAGGTCAGGACGTTTTTTGGTGGAGTCTGCAAGGTTTTCTATGTACATTATCATGTCATTGCAAACAATGACAGTTTTATTTTCTCCCTTCCAATTTGAATGCCCTTTACTTCTTTTTCTTGTGTGATCACTGTTGCTAGAACTTCCAATACTGTGTTGAATAGTGGTGGTGAAAGCAGACACCCTTGTCTCGTTCCTGATCTTAAGGGGAAAGAGGAAAAGCCTTTAGTTTTTGCCCACTGAGTATGATGTTGGCTGTAGGTTTCTCATATATGGCCTTTATTATATTGAGGTATGCTCCCTCTACCCCCACTTTGCTGAGTGTTTTTACCATGAATGGGTGCTGTATATTATCAAATGCTTTTTCCACATCTATTGATATGATCAAGTGATTTTTGCCTTTCCTTTTGTTTATGTGATACATTATGTTTATTGATTTTCAAATATTGTACCATCCTTGCATCCTGAGGATGAATCCCAGTTGATCATGGTGTATGACCTTCTAAATGAATTGCTGGATGCAGTTTGTCAATAGGCCAGTGATATTGGCCTGTAGTTTTCTCTCTTTTTTGTGACTCTATCTGGTTTTTGGATTAGGATGATGCTGACGTCATAAAAAGAGTTCGGGAGTCTTCTCTCTTCTTGGATTTTTTAGAAAAGTTTGCGGAGGATAGCAGTTAGCTCTCCCTTCAACGTTTTATAAAATTCTCCTGTGAAACCTGCCATTTCAAGGCTTTTGTGTGCCAGGAGTTTTTTGATTACTCCTTCAATTTCACCAGCTGTTATCAATCTGTTCAGGATTTCTGGTTCTTTTTGATTCAGTTTTGGAAGATTATATTTCTAGAAATTTGTCCATTTCACCCAGGTTTTCAAATTTCTTGGCATACAGTTGTCTGCAGTAATTTCACACAATCCTTTCTGTGGTATCAGTTGTAATTTCTCCTCTTTCATTTCTGGTATTATTTATTCGGGTCCTCTCCTTTTTATTCTTGATGATTCTGGTTAAAGTCTTGTTGATTTTCTTTATCTTTCCAAAGACCAGCTCATGGGTTTATTGATTGTTGAATTGTTCTTTTAGTCTCTATGTCATTTAATTCTGCACTGATCTTGATTTTTTTTTCCTTCCTTCTGCTCACTCTGGGTTTATTTGTTGTTGATTCTCCAGTTCTTGAAGTTGTAGGGTTAGGTCATCTATTTGAAATATTTCTATCTTTTTTAGGTAGGCCTCTATTGCTATGAATTCCTTCTCAGGACTGCCTTTGCTGTGTCCCATAGGTTTTGGACTGTTGTGTGTTAATTTTCATGTGTTTCCAGAAACTTTCTGATTTCTTCTTTGATCTCATTATTGACCCATTTATTGTTTAATAGCATGCTATTCAGTCCCCATGAGTTTGAATGTTGTTGACGTTTTCCCTTGAGTTTGGTTTCTAGTTTCAGAGAAACTAGAAAATGCTTGTTATGATTTCAATTTTCTTGAATTTGTTCAGGCTTGTTTTGTGTCCTATCATGTGGTATATCTTTGAAAATATTCCATGTGCATTTGAAGAGAATGTGTATTTTGCTTCTTTGGGATGAAAGGATATATATATATACATATATATATGTATATATATATATATGTATATATATATATATAATCAGTTAAGTCCATTTGATATAATGTATCACTCAGTGCCACAATATCCTTGTTGATATTTTATTTTGAATATCTATCCACTGTTGACAATGGGATGTTAAAATTCCCTTCTATAAGTATGTTGCTGTCTATAGCTTTCTTGAATTCCTCCAAGATTTTTCTTATATATTTGGGTGCTCCTACATTGGATGAATATATGTTTACAATGTTTATGTCTTCTTGATGGATTCTTCCCTTGAGTATTATGAAGTGTCCTTCTGGTCTCTGTTCATGGACTTTGTTTTGAAGTCTATTTTGTCTGATATAAGTGTTGCTACGCCAGCTTTTTTTTTCCTGCTTGTCCATTTGCTTGGAATATTTTTTTCCAACCTTTCACTTTCAGTCTGCATAGGGCTTTTTTCCTGAGGCGGGTCTCTCATAGGCAGCATATGTGCAGGTCATGTGTTCTTATCCATTCAGCTACCCTATGTCTTTTGATTAGAGCATTTAATACATTTGCATTTAAGTTTGTTACTGATAAGAACGTATTCATTGCTATTTTCCCCCTTTGTTCCCGTGTTCTCTCTCTCATTCTTTTTCTTCATCTTCTCAAAGCAGTCCCTTTAGCGTATCTTGCAATGCTGGTTTGGTGGAGATGTATTCTTTTAGCTTCCTTTTGTCTGGAAAACTCCTTATTTCACCTTTCATTTTAAATAAGAGTCTTGCTGGGTAGAGCAATCTTGAGTGCAGGATTTTGCTTTTTATTACTTGGAATATTTCTTGCCATTCCCTTCTGGCTTGTAGTGTTTCTGTCAAATCAGCTGATAACCTTATCAGAGCTCCCTTGTATGTTACTAGCTGCTTCTCCCTTGCCTCCTTTGAGATTCCCTCTTTGTCTGTGAATTTTGTCATTTTAATTATGATGTGCCTTGGAGTGGGCCTCATTGGGTTCATCTTGATTGGGACCCTCTGTGCTTCCTGGACTTTTGTGACTTTTTCTCTCATCAAATTAGGGAAATTTTCCATCATTTTTTTCAAACAGGTTTGCTATCCCTTGCTTCTCTTCCTCTCCTTCTGATATCCCTATTATAAGGATATTATTGTGTTTCATGTTGTCCTGCAGTTTCCTTAACCCCTCTCCATTCTTCTTTAGTCTTTTTTCTTTTTCTTGTTTTTTCTGAGTTTTTTTTTACTTTGCCCTTAGCTCACTGATTTGATCCTCTGCTTCATCTAGCCTGCTTTTGATTCCTTCTTCTGTGTTCTTCAATTCAGAGAGTGTATTTTTCATTTCCTCCTGACTCTTGTTGATAGTTTCTATGGCCTTTTGCATGCTGATGTATTTTACAGTAAGTTCTTTGTAGTTTCCCTGTAGTTTTTGCAATTCTCTTTGAGCTCACTGAGCTTCCTTATAACCATTGTTTTGAACTTAATATTTGATAGTTTACTTGCCTCTATTTCATTTATTTCTGTTTCTGGGAATTCCCTCTTTCCTTTTAATTGGCGGTTGTTTCTTTGACTTCCCATTTTTGGGGAGATTCTTCTTGTTTGCTTCTGCTTCTTAAATTGATCTATTTTCAGTCCCTTTCTTGTGGTGTGATCTTCTATAGTAGGAAACCTGTGTGATTTAGTGGCACAGTCTCCTTGATCTCCTGAACTTGATGCTCTTGGGATGCCCTTTATGCTGTTTATATTGGCTCTCTGGATATAATTGTGTTTTGATTTTTGTTGGGTCATTATTTGGTGGGTGGGCACTTCCCTCCAGCTGGTTGACTGAGGGTCACTCCGTCCATCACATCTTGTATGTTGTTGTGCACGTGCTCCTGGATCAAAACCACAAAGTCCAGGAAACAAACTCACACCTGAAAAATAACTCCCACCCACAGTCCCATTATCAACAGCAAACGAACCAGGATCAATAAGGCTGTAAGAAGATTAAGACTATTACAAGAAAGAAAAGCAAATATGAGATGGCCTACTGAAAGAAAATGATTTTGAGAGGGTTAGGGAAGAGCTCTAATGAGAATAGAGAATCAGAGCAATGCAAAGAGAGAAAGTAAGGTTTACATCATAAATAAAATACAGAATAAAGAAGGAGAAATGGAGTAAGAGATGGGAAGCATATAGTATTAGGTTTAAATATAAAATTAAATTATGAGAGAGAGAAATAAAAAGGAAAAATAAAGTAAATACATAATAAAAAAATAGGAACCAATTTGGAGAGAAAGAGCCACCACAGCACTATCAACAAAAAAATAGGCTAAAATTAATATAGATGGGATGACAATTAGAGGAGGAAAAAAAGAAAGAAAAGCTTAAGAGATTTCTAGAGGAAAGGGAAGTGATTTTGAGATGATAGAGGAAGAAAGAACACTAAGAGTGAGGAACAAAAACCAGGCTAAGAGAGCGAAAAATTAAAATTTGAGATGAAAAGAAAAAGAAAAAAAGAGCAAGATGAAAGACAAAAATACAAAAAAAAAAAAACAAGCTAAGATAGGGCAAAATTAAAATTTGATAGGGGAGCAGTAAAATTTGAGATTTGAAATAAAAAATTAGTGAAGATATAGAGCTAAAATTGAAAAAAGTGCAAGAACAACTACCTTATCCACAACCAATGAGCAAAGATTGCTAAACATGGAGAGAGAATGCAAGTATGTTTAGAGCGGAAAAAAGAATGTGAGATGACCATTGACAAGAACATTGAATTTGAGAGGCTGGACAGGGGAGAGATAGCAAGAGTGTGGAATGAAAACAGGTTGTAGCTAGATAGGAATGAAAATTTAAAATGAAAATACTAAGAGGAAAGAAGAAAGTAAAATAGGGTAAGAGAAGGGAGGGGCAAAATATGTGAATTTAAATAAACTATAGTATAAAATCTAGTGATGTAACATGGACAAATCTGAAGGACAAGAAATGAATGTTAAAAAACTATGCAAGAAAGAAAATACCACAAATCATGGAGAAGACCACAATGGATTTCATCTCAGTAGCATCTAGTATTTACCACTGTTCTTATTTTCTGGATCCACCTCTGGTGATGTCAGGTGGTGACCCCGTGGGACCTTTGGCAGCCTGTTTGAGTCTTCCAGGGACCTCCTGTCTGTAGATGTCTCCTTCACTTGTTAATCTAGTCACTCTTCACTCAGCAATTTCAGGCTTAGTCACCACAAGGCTGGACAGAACCCCTCCTGGGGGCAGAGCTATTATTTCCCCTCAGGCTGCTGCCACTTAGGGAAGTGGTCTGCTTGAGAAAGATGGCTACTGCCATATGGAGGATGACTCAGCACTGGGATCCTGCCAGCTACTCTCTCTGTTCTCTCCCCAAAGCCTCCATCCCCAGTCTCTCTTCCAGCATCTCCAGCCCACTCTGCACCCCACCCCTTTGCTGGAGCCCAAGGTAAGTGGCTGCAAATGAAAATGTATGCACTGACCCTTTAAATGACTCTTTTTGTCCCCCGCTGTCAGTCTGTGGAGGAGAGCAACACTGCTTCTTTTCGCAGCTGGATGATCTCTGTGTATGTACTTTGGGGTTCTGGTGCTCTAGATGGAGATTTCAAGGTTTAGATCTAGGGTTTAGACCACACACTTCTCAGGGGGATCCAACTGGCCACTTTAATTATTCCTCATGTGCTTCAGTTGCTGCCTGTGGGCACCCTGCCTGCCTTCTCAAGTCTCCACCGCACTCCTTACCAGTCAGGTTGTACTAAAGCTGATACTTCTGTCTGTCTGGGATTATAAGGCTCCTTTCTAGCTATTGTTCAGTTGTTTGTTCTGGGTGATTTCTCCACAATTTAGTTGTAATTCCAGATTGGTCCTGGGAGGAGGTTAGTGTAACTTCCACTCAGTCCTCCGCGATCTTGGATCCGCCCTCTGTTCCCCTTTGCAATAGTTCATTACAGATGAATAAAAATGCAACTGATTTCTGAATATTTACTTTGTATCCTGTTACTTTACTGAAGTCCTTTATCAGCTCTAGTAATTTTTTGGTGGAATTTTTAGGGATGTCTATATACACTATCATGTCATCTGCAAACAATGACAGCAGTACGTCTTCCATTCCAATTTGGATACCTTCTATTTCTCTTATTGGTGTGACTAGGACTTCCAGTACTATGTTGAATAAGAGTGGTGAAGATGGACATCCCTGTCTCGTTCCTCATCTTAACGGATACACTTCTACTTTTTTGCCCATTGAGTATGATGTTAGCTCTGGGTTATTCATATACGACCTTAACTATATTGAGGTATGTTCACTCTATTCCCATGTTGCTGGGAGTTTTTATCATACGTGGGTGTCGGATTTTGTCAAATGTTTTATTTGCATCTATTTTTATGGTTATATGATTTTTATCCTTTATTTTCTTTATATGGTATATCGCATTAATTGATTTACAAATATTACACCAAACTTGCACCCCATGAATAAATCCCACATGGTAATGATGTATAATCTTCTTAATGTATTGCTGAATTCAATTTGTTAATATTTTGTTGAAAATTTTGCATCTATGTTCATTAGGTATATTGGCTTATAATTTTTACTTCTTTATAGTGTCTTTATCTGGTTTTGGAATCAGATAATGTTGGCCTTATGAAATGAACTTAAGAAACTTCCTCTTGTACTTTTTGGAAAAGTTTGAGTATAATAGGTATTATTTCTTCTTTGAATGTTTGATAAAATTCACCTATGAAACCACCTGGTCCACAACTTTTATTTTTTGGGAGTTTATTGCTTCAATTTCAGTAGTTGAATTAGATTTTCTGTTACGTATTGATTCAGTTTTGGAAGATTGTATGTTTCTAGGAATATATTTCTTCCAGATTATCCAACTTGCTGGCATATAGTTGTTTGCAATATTTCCTTATAATACTTTATATTTCTGTGGCGTTTGTTGTTACGTCTCCCTTTTATTTCTAATCTTATTTGGGTCCTATCCTTTTTACCTTGATGAGCTTGATTAAATTTACCAATTCTTTTAATCTTTTCAAAGAATCAGCACTTGGTTTCATTGATCTGTTATATTATTTTTTAGACTTTTTTTATTTGTTTTTGCTCAGATCTTTATTATTTTCTTTCTTTTACTCACTTGGAGTTTTGTTGTCATTCTTTCTCTAGTTCCTCTGGTGTAAGTTTAGATTGTTTATTTGAGATTTTTCTTGTTTCTTGAGGTAGAGCTATAATGCTATGAATTTCCTTCAGGACTGCTTTCATTGTGTCTCACAGATTTTGTGGTGTCGTGTTTTCATTTTTATTTTTCTCAAGGCATCTTTTGATTTCTTCCTTTATGTCATTGTTAACCCATTCATTGTTTAGTCACATGTTACTTAGTCTCCATGTGTTTGTGTATTGTTTCATATTTTCTTGAAATTGATTTCTAGTTTTGTACCATTGTAGTCCAAGAAGATGTTTGATGTGATTTCATTCTTCTTAAATACATTGAAACTTGTTTTGTGTTTTAACACATGGCCTCTCCTAGAAAATGTTTCATGTGCATTTGAAAAGAATGTATGTTCTGCTACTTTGGGGTGAAATGCTATGAAAAATATAAATCAAATATTACCTTGTCTAGTCTGTGATTTAAGGCTGCTACTTCCTTTTTGACTTTCTGTCTGAAAAATTTAATCATTGATGTCATTGGGGTGTTAAAATTCCCTACTTTGATTGTATTTCTGTCAATCTTTTCCTTCATGTCTATCAATGTATGCTTTATACATTTCAGTGCTCCTATGTTGAGTACATGAATGTTTACATGGGTTATGTCCTCTTGCTGGATTAATCTTTTTAGCATTACGTAATGTCCTTCTCTGTCTCTTATTATAGCCTTTGTTTTAAATTTTGTCTGATATAAGTACTGCTACCCTATCTTTTTTTGGTTTCCATTTGCATGAAATATCTTTTTTCCATCACTTTACTTTCAGCGCCTGTGTATGTCTTTTGATCTAAAATGGTTCTCTTGCAGAAAACATATTTATGGGTTTTGTTTTCTTATCCACTCAGCTACCCTATGTCTCTTAATTGAAGCACTTAATCCATTAACATTTAAAGTGATTCTTAGTAAGTACATATTTATTGCCATTTCATTATTTATAATCATATTCCTCTTTTTTTCTTTTTCTTAAATTTAAGTCTCTTTAGCATTTCTTCTAATACTAGTTTGGTGGTAATGAACTCCTGTAGCTTTTTATTGTATAGAAAACTATTTATTTCTCCTTTAATTTTAAATTATAGTCTTGCTTGGTGAAGCAGTATTAGTTGTAGGTCCTTGCTTTTCATGATTTTCGATATTTCTTGCCAATACCTTCTAGCCTGAAATGTTTCTGTTGAGAAACCAGCTGACAGTCTTATGGGAGCTGTCTTGTATGTAACTTTCTTTCTACTTTTAGATTCTTTTTTATTTAACTTTTGCAATTTTAATTATGAAGTGCCTTTGTGTGGGCCTCTTTGGGTTCATCTCGTTTGGAACTCTCTGCGTTTCCTGGGCTTTTCTTCTTTTTCCTTCACAAGGTTAGGAAAGTTTTCAGTCATTGTTTCAAATAGGTTCTCAATTTCTTGTCTTCTGCTTTGGTACCCCTAGGAGGAAGGTGTTGTTACTCTTGATGTTGTCCCAGAGGTCCCTTAAACTATCCTAATTTTTAAAAATTCTCTTCTTATTTTTGTTGCTCTGATTGGGTGTTTTCTGCTACCTTGTCCTCCAAATTGCTGATTCAATCCTCTGATTCCTTTTAGTATAATCTTCATTTCTGATATTGTATACTTTATTTCTGACTGGTTCTTTATCATGGTTTCTATGTCCTGTTTTATGCTTACTATCTTTTTGTTGAAATTCTGAGTCCATAAATTCTTCCCCTAAGTTCCTTGAATATCTTTATAACCATTGTTTTAAACTTTGTACCTGGTAGATTGCTTGTCTCCATTTCATTTAGCTATTTTTTCTGGGGATTTCTCCTGTTCATTCATTTGGCACATGTTTCTTTGTCTCCCCATTTTAGCTGCCTCTGTATTTGATTCTGTGTATTAGGTAGATCTATTGTGTCTCCCAGTCTTGGTGTGGTGGCTTTATATAGTAAATGTCTTGTAGGACTCAGTGGCACAGTCTCCCTGATCCACTGATCAGGGCGCTCCAGGTGCTCCAGGAAGTTCCTTTGTTTTGGTTTATGTGAGCCCTCCTGTTGTAGTTGAGTTTTTATTGCTGTTGGCCTATCCATGGGTGTTGCCCCTCCAGTTGGCCTTGGGGATCAACCCTGCCACAATTTATGAGCTGATTCACTCTAACAGGGTCTGATGCCTGCCAAGATCTCCCTTTGGGTGTGCCACTTGTGGAGCCAATTTGGTTTACTCTGATATTATCTGAATCATGCCACTGGGTGTGTTTGGTTTTGGTTGACTTAGGAGGGACCCCCATGTAGGTCGATGTCAGGCTCAATCTCTGACCAGCCCTGGGCTACCTGTTTAGAACTACAAAACAATCCACAGTTTGTAGCTGCCTCTGGTAGGCCTGGGTGGCCATGGGAAGGACCAAGCTTCATAACAAGGATGGCTTCTACCAACACCAAGCCTGGGAGCAGATCATGAAAAGGCCCAAGTTGCTCAAAGATCTGCTTTCACTTGCTGATTGCCTGTTAAGCCAGTCACTGAAAAGAACCTCTGGAAGTATGTGTGAGTTGCCTGATGTAAGTTCTCAGTGAGTCACCCGGTAGGGCCACCTGGTTTGCACAAGGCTGATACAGATTCAAACTTGGCACCAGTGCTGGGTCTGATGCCAATCCGCAGAAGTCTTAGAATACACCAAGGCCAGCCACCACCGGCTGGAGGTCCTGTATTCCTTTGTGGTGGGATGAGGTCTCGGGGAGTCATCAACGTGAGGCCAGCAAGGTTCATCAGGCTAAAACAGACAAAGATTTGGCTGTGCAGAGGCGGGGCTCTGCGCAGGAACAGTGGCACCAGTGTGAGGGAAAAATTGCCCTTGCTCTAGAGCCACACAACTCAAGTCTCTGCAACCCCGTGGGTCTGTCTGGACCCCCACTGAGAGACTTCCAAGAAAGTATGCACCATCGGCCTAGAAGCCACCACAGGGCTAGAGCTTGGTGGGGCAGGGCCCACAGGGCATCAAGATTATGGGGCTAATAGATCTCCCATGGGAGGATGGTGCTGGTCAGGCATACGAGGCAGAATGGTCCTGGCCCTAGAGCCACACAACCCAGTCTTTCCCTGTTTATCTCTAACACCCCCAAGTCTGCCCAGATCTCCTTCAGAGGCCTCCAAGGAAGTCTATATCACAGGCCCTGGCTGGCTTCAGCCAGCAGACTCTTCCACAGGGTGAGAACTTGGCAGTGCTGGGCCACAGGGAGTCCAAAAGGTAGGGCTAAAAGAGTTGCTCAGGCTGATGCCATCTGGGGGAAAATGTTTCACCCAGGAAAGATGGCAGCTGTGTGCAGCAGGAATAAGGGACTCAATAGAGGGACCTCTGTGAGGCTTTCCCTTTAACCTTCTCCCCAAAGCCACACAACCCTCTGAGCTGCTGTCCCTCCACCAGAGCCCAGGGTGAGTGGCAGTGAATAAGATTTTATGCATTGGCCATTTAAAAGGGTGTATCAGTTCATAGCAGACTCCATCTCATCCTAGCAGATAAAATCCCTGCTGATTTTCACAGGCAGATGTTATGTGGACTTATCTTCTGGTTTTTGTCCCCTGGGCTGGGGAGGCTGGTGCAGGGTTGAGACCCCTCACTCCTCAGGGGGGACCTCTGCAGCTAAGATATCCCTAAGGATTCTCAGCCACTACATCTGAATGCAGGACCAGCTCTTTTCACATCGCCACCCTTCCTACCAGTCTCAATGTGGCTTCTTCTGTAAGTCCTTCTGTTCAGCTAGTCTTCAGTTAGTTATTCAGGTTGATTGCTCTATAATTTAGTTGCAGTTCCAGTTTGGTCCTGGGAGGAGGTGAATATAACTTCCAACTACTTTACTATCATCTTGGATTATGAAGATGGCTTTTTTAAAAATTATTATTTGTCTCTTCACCAGGCTCAACACCAGTTCCCTTGCCCCCATTATTATAGTCCTCGGTGCTGTTAGCTGCTCTTGCATCCAATCTCTCAGCACCCAGCCCCCTTCCCCAGCTAGCTGGGTAGGATTGTGACCTGAGCACTTGCATACAACTGAGCAAAAAATATTTGAGTTTCTCCTCTCCCTGAAGTTCCACAAACATACTCAGATTTTTCCTTAGCAGCTGAAGTTGGAGAATGGGAGAAAGGAGGAGTCAAGAAGTATGGAGGGACAGAGCAATTTCATAAAAGTAAGCAAGGTTTTGTATCAACTTTCACTTTCAAGCAGCTGCCAGAAATTCGGGCTCATTCAAATGAACATCAGTTTTTAGTCCAGCAAAAGCTCTATCTCGTTATTGCTGATGTCATTTATTTAAGCTTTGGGGATCCCATGACACAACAGCTACAGTCACTTTTGGTTGCCCCACTTGGTTGTCCCATTGTCATATAACACCCCCTTTTCCTCCTGCTCTTAAAGACAGTAAAAACAACCAAACATGTGGGTGAACTGTTTCTATTCTTCCTTTTGTCAGTGAGGAACCCTTACTCTTCCCCCTGTTCAACACTTGGGTGAGAGCATTTGTTACTAGATCTTCAGGAGTCTCCTCATGTCCACTAACATAGCCCGTGAGACCTTCCAAAAAGGCATGTCTCTGCCAGCACTCTGTCTTGTCACCAAAACTCACAGGATCTGAGGTTTGACTCTATATAAGCTCACATTTTAGCCTGTTACCATTTCACGGATGTTGGCAGAAGAGACAAGATTCTTGGGTCAGAGACAAAGAACTTTATTACTCACACACAACCAGTAACAGGAACATAATGTTGCATCAAATCCCAGTGGGTACAACAGATAGAGGTCCACGTGGATGCTATGCAGACAGTGAGTTTGCTTTGTAGCTGAGGGTGTATGAGCTCAGGGAATCTACTGCTTTTATAGTGTCTTGAAGACAGGTCAATAAGAAATATCCAGAATAAAGACAAAGAGACTAAAGCATGAGAAAGAGTAAAGAGGGCATAAAAGACATAGGAGCTATAGAAAGACTTTTTTTAAGTAGTCAAATTAATATGTGAAAGCAGTCTCTTCATAACCTGGAATGCCAATGACTCCGATCAGTGGCACAGGCGCTAGCTTTTTTAACTCCCATTTGTCAATGTTACCAAATCATCCTCTGGAAAAAAAATAAGTCAGTGGCAACAACCTCTGAACAATAACATTAGTGCTCCTGATTTCTAACACCTCCACCCCCCAGAATGAGGAGTATTTCACCTGTGTGCACCTGCAGAACAAGGCTGCAGCAGGGATCTCTGTACTACCACCCAGGAGAAGAAGCCCTAAGAATAAATGAAAAAAGAATTTTAGGTACATGGTGATAGACCCATGTTTCCTCCCAGAACATTTAATTTCTTCTTCTTTTGTGCAAAGAATAAGTAATTTATAACCTTAGGGTATCCAATGATTTCACTTCAATAAAATTGTATTTGCTTGCATAGAGGTTAAAAGCACAAGGTCTGGAGTTAGAACAGCCTTTGTTCAAACCCCAGCATCACCACTTATGACCTGACCTGAAGCAAATTATGTGATCATCCTGAATCTCATTTGTGAAATGGCAACAATGTCACCAGCTTCAAGGTGTTGTTGTAAAGATTTCATAGGACATGTGGTCTCATTTGGCCTTTATTATTAGTTATGGTGAAAGGAATGGCACTTAATTGTTAAGCAGGTGGCCAAATGATCCTGGTTCTCTGGAAAGGCAGCTCAGAAATTTAGGCACTCGGGTAGCAAGAGAGCATAGAAAAATTAAGACAAGCTCTGGCTGGGTTGCTCAGTTTGTTAGAGCGTCATCTTGATACACAAAGGCTATGGGTTTGATCCTCAGTCAGGCACATACAAGAAGCAACCAATGAATGCATAAATAAGTGGAACAACAAATCTCTCTCTCTCTCTCTCTCTCTCTCTCTCTCTCTCTGTCTCTCATTCTCACTCTTCCGTTCTCTAAACAAATCAATACATAAAAAAAATAAGACTATAACAGGCACATACGGTGGTAGCAGTTACATATTTGTGCAGGACCAAGATGGGGCTATGAAATGCCTTTCCTTATGAATATAGCATTTTTTAGAGGAATAAAACATTTATTTCAAACTTCCTGTCATATAAGGAAGATATAATTTAGTAATGATCTTTGGTATTCTAGAGTCCCTTTAAACAAGAATTTTAGGAAATGCTACCTTATACTTTATTTATTGCAAAAAAAGATGTCTCTCCTCCATGTTATGAGAATACTGAACAGCACACAGGCCAACAGAGAGCAATAGATAGGGGGCAGGAAGAAACTGCCAATAAGTCAGTCAACAAACTTATATTTAGCACCTACTATGTTCCAGGCTCTGTGCTAGGTATGGTGAACAAACTGACATGGTCGTAGCTTCGTGGAGCGTATATTTCCACGTAGCAACTCCCCAGTGTCAATCTGTGGACATGCTAGAGCTGAACACCTGTAACATTTAGATTGCTCAGACTTTGAGCACAATCCCACCCAGACCTAATGAATCATCCATTCTAGGAGATGGGAGGCACAGGAAGCTGTATTTTTAATAAATGCCTCATGGTGATTCTAAAAGAATATCCAGTGTGGAACCCATCACTGTTGTTTCTCAAAGGGTGGTCAGACTCTCAAACTTGGTCTTTCTAAGAGTGCAGCATGGGAATGTGTGTTTTCAATGCACCAAGAGGTCTGGGGACTGTTATGCTAGACTGTCTTTCTCTTACTACATCACTTCCTTTCTGTTAAATAATATGTCTGAACATTCATTATGAATTGCAAAGCTGTGGAGGAGAGACTGTTCCATGATATGACAGGGCCCTTGAGCTAGACTTGGGCTAGAACACAAACTACTTACCAAAATCCTGCCTTAGAGACCATGTAATTGTAAATGATGTTAATTCTGAGATTAATCAGCACCCTTTCCCTGACTCCAGCTGTATGCTAGTTCCTGGAACAGGCCATTCTTCTGACCTGGTCAGGTATGGGAAACAATTTTCCATACCTGGTAGCATTTGCAACTAGTGTCTATGATTATCTCTGCTCCCACATTACCCTACGTAATTCTCTGAAACCTGTCAAGCAGTGTGGAGAATAGCCACTTTGACTTGCAGCTGCCCAAGGTGCATCTCCTATGTAAGTTTCCCTTAATAGACACCGTTAGTTGCCAGACTGGGGTGGCCAGTCTCTTTCTTCAGTCTCTCCCTACCCTCGGCTTACAGGGTAGATTTTCAACCTCAGGGTTTTCAGCCTGTCCGCATGCACTAGCAAAAGCATGATACAGTGTTAGTTGGATCCAGTTTTATAGACCTTTCTATAAACTGAGTAAGTCCAATTTATACAAATAACTTAGTCAGGTGGAGTGTAATGGTACTTCCCTAGGATGTTAACAGGTATCCAACTGAATCCTTGTGGTTCTTATAGTAGCAGAAACTTCTGGTGCTAAGGCCATTAGAAAAAAACAATGCTGTTACCTCAACTGAGGACCCTTCTGCCGCTGGGTGCAGATCTGTGGTGCACAAGCAGTTACCTCACCTGGATGGCTTCCTCTCAGAAGGTCTATGAAGTATACACACTCCTTTGGGCCACTTGCAAAATCTTTTGTATAATGACAGAAATATTTACCAGGCAAACCTTGTATGACCATAGTAATATGATTCTGAACAATTAAAAGTTTAGCTTTCTCAACACATCATAAGATTGCAACTCAAGAGGTGGAATTTGGGATGAGGAAAAACTGCATGGGAAGAAGGGGACAGACAGATGGTTAGAGAAGATACTGAATTCCCATTTTAGATGGGAAGAATGCCAGGTGCCTTTGGAATATCCAGGTGGCAATGCCCCACAAATGGCTGGAAATGTAGAGGGTAGAGATCCGAAGAAGGTTAAAATCAATGAAGGCAGATGTGGTGGGTTTCAGCGATAGGTGGCCGGAAGTTTGCATTAGAGAGAAATGGAGAAAACTAATCAGTGCATGAAGTCACAGATAAAGTGGGAGTACAGAGTACAGTGTAAGAGCCTGAGAAAGAGGTAAGTCAGGAAAGCAAGGGTTCTAAAGCCAAAAGGAGGTTAAAATTTCAAAGAAAGGCTAGTCACCAGTGTCAAGTACCACAGAGCAATCAGCAAGGACAAGCACAGAAGAAAGGCCCATGGATTTGCAATATACAAGTCACTTAGTGACATTCCCAAGAGCAGCAGAGTGGAGTTATGTTGGGAACTATTTCCTTCATGTTTTTGCTCAAAGTGTTTACTACTAAATCTCAATTCCCTTTACAGTTCTGATTTAGTTGTTTTCTGTCAAGGACCGGTTAGATTATATGTCTGTCATCATTAAACATTAAGAAATTTTGCTTTTTGAAAGGCTGTCTCAGTGAGAACAAAAATGTAGCTCTGTAGGGAGCCGCTTTGAATGGTATTAGGAACTGTAGCCCAGTGCAAGCTGGGGCCTGCGAAAGGATGCATAAATCTTGGCCAGAACACTGGTAAATGCCGGAGGCAGGCAAGACCCAATAATGACTCTGAGGGCCCCCAGGGGAAATCAGACTTAGAAGTAAATTACACTCCTTGAAGCATGCTTTGTTTCTCCCTCAAGCTCTGTTAATTTTATAGCAGATAACCAGCTCAAGGCCGGGAAAGAAATTCACAAAACTCCTGGACCCTGACCGAAATCCCACCTGGCGCCATATTGCTTGCTCAACTCAGACCAGAAGGAAGCAGTTCGGTGTGTTCCTGCCATTGTCATCTTTAAACAACATCTATTCTCTCTAAGCTTAAGCTCCTGATGTAATTAGATTACCTATACATTCCTGCTACCTATCCCCTGTCTGCAGTCCTCTCAATAAAAGCCATTGAGCACAGGGGCTCCGGGTATTCTCCTCTAGAAATAATTGCCTTCCCCTTTCCTTGACAGGTAAACGGTGCCTGGAAGGACTCATTATTTCATCCAGGGTGAATCGGAGGACTCTGAGGGTGGGAGTCCCCCATAGTGCTCTCTTCCTACCTCCCAGCCTTCCACCTACTCCTGCTATACTCATACTCTCCCTAACTTCCAAGGGGTAGGGGTAGTCTCTAGTATTATTTTCCAGGGTTGGTCATGAACCTCTGGCATATGGTAGACACTCAATGAAGATTTGTTTAATGAATGTGAGTGGAAGGAATTTAGAAAGTGGATGGGAAGAAAGTCTTCTCTGATATTGGAAATACAGTAAATATCCCCTTTAAAATTAAATAGAACTAGGGAATAGCTCTACTCTATAGCATAGCATGATGAAAAAAGTGTGGGCTTCACAATCAGTTAGGCCTGAAGATGGGATCCTGGTTATAGGACATTTCATATTTGCACAATGGCAGCATAATATTCCTCACTTCCTCGGGCAGTTGGAAGAGGTGAATTAAATAACATGTAAAGATCCAATCATAGGGCCTTGCACAAAGTAAGAGCATGGTAACTGGTAGCAGTCGGTATTAGTATTTGCTATTATTCATCTTATAAACTGTTTATTCAGATACTTAAGATAAAAAACTACATTGTCTATCACTATGCTGTACACCTGAAACTGATATAATATTGAAAAAAAAAGATAATGGAAAGTTATTGTAGTTTTTTAAGTTGGGCAGGAAAACCTCTCCACCTTTCATCTAGAAAGATCTAATCACATTATTGGACTCACATTTGCCTGGGTGGGCACAGCTCCAACCAACCTACCAAAAGCAGGTCTTGTGAAGTGGGCTCAGCGTCAACTCTCAGCCATTTTTCTAACATCAGACCGATGAGCAGCCTGCATTATAAAGTGTTTTCACGAGTTAAAAAAATTACACATAGAAACTGCATTCGTAACCATGGAAATGTCGAAGTCCTATCGTGTCAGCGTCACCCTGATGACCACTTGGCACGCTTTGCAAGGAACTAATGACGCGCGGGGCGCCTGCGTGTGTGTATGTGTGTGGGTGGGTGGGTGTGGGTCCGCGCGCGCGGCGAGGCAGTAAGGAAAAGGGAGACCATTGGTCGTAGATAACACCTACCCAAGCAGCCAAATAATGAAGCCTTAGGGCGGCGTTCTGGCCAAATCGTTTTTTAAAAGCTTTGTTCTTCCCCTCCCCTCACTCTCTAGCGTGAGCTGTGCAGTCGCACTCTAGGTCTCAAAGTGAGCTAAAATCACCCTGGTCCCAGGCCCCCGAAAGTCAGGAGTGGACTCGGACCCAAAAGAAAGTTGGCGCGGTTGCTGAGGCTACGAGGTCAACAATCCTCCCTCTGTCTCTGCCAGAGCGAAGTCCGTCCAGTCCAGCAGGATGGGGGCGGGGGAGCCATAGCAGGCTCCGCCCTGCCCCAATGGCTGGAGTTCTAGCACCTGCTCCGCCCCTTGGGGGGGGGTGGGAGGAGCACGGAGGAGGTGTCCGAGGCTGGAACCTCGCAGCTCACGGAAGCTCGCCCTGCGACACACTGGGCACTGGAGCAGCGCTGGAGCCTGGTGTCCGCCTGGCCCTCTGAGCCCCTCCGTGCAGTCTGCGGTGAGTACCGACCGGGGCGGCCGGATGTCCCGAGCAGGAGGTCCGGCTGCCCTGTCCTCAGAGGAGTCAGTGTGAGCCTCTTTCGTGACGTCCCGGACACGTTTTCCCCAGCGCGACTCAGGCTCGTTGAGCGGCTGGGGGCGGGGGAGAGTCCGAGAAAGCGGAGGGAAGAATCCAGGACTAGTTCTCCCAGCGGACTGACCTCTTCGCCTAGTCTGCAGACCATGCGGCGTGGGGAGCAGGGTTCAGGACTGGAAGTGGCCTTCTGGGTCCACTTTTACTCCCGTGTGCATGCCCCCCGGAGAATCCTCTCGGTGCATGGGCCTCACTGGCGAGCCTTCACCGAGGCAGTGCAGGCAGGCCGAGCTGGGGAGTCCGGACTTCTACAAGGGTGTGTGCGGGCCTCCCCGGGTAGGCCTCGCAGACCTCGCGCTGGCCAGATGGGGAAATCCTCACTGAGACTGGGGAATCCACACCAAGTGGCAAGAGGAAAATGGGGCGAGGGGGAAAAGACCCCCTCGGTGGAAGGGTGGACACAGAGCCCACTCTAATAGATTCAGAGACCCAGGAAAAAGCATGGGTACCTGTCTTTCCTAATTCAGTCTGCACATCAGAATGGCACATCTTCACCTCCTGCACCTTGCAGAACCCTCCTTGGAGTAAGAGCTGTGAGGGCTAGGGAGGCTCAGAGCCTCTAGGACAGCAATTCTCAAACTTTTGATGGGACTCAAAACCCCTTTACACTTAAAATTAGCATACTAGGGGCTTTTGTTTATGTGGGTTATATCTTTCAATATTTACCATATAGAACAGAAATTTTTACTATATTTAATAATTCAGTTAAAAATAATAGTGGTCCTATTACATGTTAACATGTTCTTATTAAAGTAGCCATATTTTCCAAAGCAGAATGTTACTGCAAAGAGTGGCATTTTATATTTTTTGCAAATCTTTTTGATGTCAGGTTTCAAAATAGGCAGCAAGATTATGAGATCTGATTCTGCATTCATTCTGTTGCAATATCACATGTCATGTAGCCTTGGAAAACTTCACTGTGTACTCCTGAAAACACAAGAGTGAAAAAAAGCAAATAGCATCCTGGTATTTTTACAAGAGTGCCCTGTACCGCACCACACTTTGAGAACCACTGGTGTGGGAAATATTTTGGAGGCTTAAATCTCTTCGGCTCTGTTTCTTGTTTGTGATCCTCCCTCTGAATGGAGGCACATACCACCCCATGCCTTGGACAGTGTTAACCTCTGATATTTGGGACCAACCTTAAACCTCACTTTGGAAACCAAGTGCTAGGGCCCCATGTAATCGATGGGGAGCCCTGCTAGCCTCCTGAAAACTCAGCAAGGCTCACAGGTGGCTCTGGTTGTTTCTGTGCCTCCAAAGTTCACCTGTCTGTGCACCCAGATTGCAGCAGTGATGTGTCAAAGAGCCCATGGGGAGCTTGTGTCAAGTGTAGGGGTTTGTGTGAAAATTACCACAAGAAGTTATTTCTGAAAGAACAGGAATGCATGCATGCTTTTGCCTTCCTTTTCTCCATGTTAATTTTGGTGTATGGCTGTGTAGCCTTGAGTTTCTTGGACTGATTCCCCAGTCTTGGAGTTCTTGCACTTTGCACTTTCAGAGGCACGTCAGTGTGAATGGTACTTCCTCAGCCTCTGTCAGAAAGCAATGACCTGCATCCTGGTGTGTGGTAGGTGGGTTCCCTCACTGGGTTATTTTCTTGACTTCATGTTCTGTCAGCAATAGTTTAGATAGAAATTACATACATCAAAAAAAAGTAGTTCTCTAATTCTGTCCTCCCTTTTGCTCCTCCATCCACAGAATCTCTCATGCTCCACACTATAGCTTATGCTTTGGAAATGTTGCAACCACACGGGCATGTCGCATCTATAGTTACACTGTCTACAGATGGGAGAAGCCACTGATCTAGTGAGTGAAAACAGATGTGGCCCCTGTCTTTCTGGAGCTTACAGTGTGGTCACTTAGGGAACTACTGGATAATTGAGACAGTGAGCTGTCACTGTTTACATGAAACACGGTCCTAGTGAAGAACAATACCCCTTCCAGATGAGTGCTTCAGCACATGTGCTGAGACAGCCAGAGTCCCAAACTGTGATGATAATAAAACCAACATTTATGACCATGTGCCTGGCAAAGAACTTCCTTTGCCTTCCTTCCTCCATTCTTTATTTTATGGAGAAAGTCACTCCCTTTAAGGCAGGCTCACTCTACAGGGAAATGAGCTCCAGTCTGGTCCCAGTCACTAGGCCAGTCTTTGGCAAAACACTTCCTCTGGGCCTCAGTCTCTTCATCTTTAAAGTGAGGGCTTGGGCCATTGATGTCCCATTTTGGGACATTGCAGACATCCGAAGGAGCCAGTGTTTTGCTTTAGCTGGTTTGCACTAGCATTTGTATGCGTTTCCTCTCAGTTTCATGTTTGGTGGCATCATATTCTTTTAGCTTTAAGTAAACCATTATGGGTATATTTACAACATGGAAATCTGCAAATGCTAAATATAAATCAGGGCTCCCCACTCTCAGCAAGTTGTTTGGGGTCTACCAGCAAACTATTGCAGTTTTCAGTGCCAGGGTGATTTTTCTTTATTTTAATAGAAAACAAACTCTTTAACCAGGACAAAAACACTGGATATAGGGCATGTGATTCAAGTTCTTCAAATTTTGATAGGGAAAAAACCGTCTGTTTTCACTATATTCTAGAACATGGGTCAGCAGATGTTTCTGTAAAGGATCAGATAGTATTTTATACTTTGTGGGCTCTACTTAGTCTCTGTGGCAACTATTCAGTTCTGCTGTTATATTGTGAAAACAGCCATAGATGATATATAAATGAATGGGCATAGATGGGTTCTAATAAAACTTTATTTACAAAAACAGATGCTAAACCACAATTTGCAGACCCCTGTCCCAGAATGTCAGGACAGAAGTCATGCTTCAAGGAGGTAGTTTCATGGAAAAGGAAATTCTTTAGGACTTTATGCATGAATACCAGAGACTTGATACTCCAAGACAGACATAGCTGGAGTGACAACTGCAAAGGATTTGAAATCAAGGAAAGAATCTATAGTAGGTTGTTTAAAGGAAGGCCAAGTATGTTCAAGTTTTGAAGACACAGCCATGGATGGAATGAGGGTATCTTTGTCCCCAACTGCCTCCCAGGAGCCATCTCAGGTTGTGTTGGGATAGAGGGACCTGACGTCTAACTCAGAATGAATTTGGGTTGTTCTTACGCAGAACTCAGTAGTGTCTCTAAATTATCCTGATTCCAGGGGCAGGGACAAAAGAAATGTTAAAAAAAAAAAAAAAGGAAAATTCTCATTATATGTATATATTATACACTGTATATATACACTGTGTATGTATAAGTATGTATATATGGATATTTGTGTATCTACGTACCTAAGTTGTGTGGGTGTGTGATTACATATTCTACATATTTCAAATTGCTTTATAAATGTTTGGAAAACAGACATACCAAACTATTAACTGTGGCCAGTTCTGGGCAGTTTAGAATGGGGTGGAAAGAAGACAGGGGATTTTTACTTCTTACATTCGGCAATATCATATGTCTGCCTACCCTGCAGCATTTACGTATTGCTTTTACAACCTGAAAACAAAACTCAAAACTAAAATCTTGACAACTTTTAAAAGGAAGATAGTTTTTTCTTTAGTAAAAATGTTACTGCCACTTCCTCTCCCCCAAATAAACGAATTATGTCAGTTGTCACATTGCAGTTCTGAACAAGTATATATGATACTAGTATATATTAACTCAAAATAATCTTGAGAGAGAGCTCTCTCAGATCAGCACACCTGGTTAAACAGCATTGTTTGACGTAAGCCCCAGATCAAAGTGTTGTTTATGAACTATCATGCAGTTCTTACAATGGTGGTGTAAAATGCTATTTCACAAAGTAGCTGGAAGTACAGTTTTTAAATTTAAAAACATATTACCCAAGAATATTTCCCTGCGATCCTATTTTACAGGGAGAGAAAGCATGTGCCTGTGTATGGGGTGTGCACATGCATGGACCAAGGCAAAGCCTTGGCTACATGCTGAATGCTTCTCTCTGGGTGCTGGGCTACAGCTGGTTTTTAAATTTTCTTCACTTAGCCTATCAATATTGTCTAGCTAGTATTAAACAAGTATTACATTTGATATGACAAGTATTAAATTTGACATGACCAAAAATACCCCCCACATTACTTACACAAATAGTACATTGAGAACAATACGGTTACCTTCATTTTTCTTAGATGGACCTACCACAAACTCGCCTAATACCAGAGCCCTGCTGCTCCCTTCCTCCCAGTGGCAAATGGGGAACCGAAAACAAGTGCTAAGGGGCGGGTGTCACGTTATGCTGTGTCTGCTTTCCCATGGAGTAGGCTCCAGCCTCCGTCTACCCTCTCTGTCCAGTTGACCCAAAGGTTAGAAAGTTCTTGGTAAGACTAACACCACCACCTGAGAAGCCATCAGCTGACCACCTCCCTAGATCGTCCTGCCTTCATTTCTTTTTTACCTATTTTTAATGGAAAATTTCAGATATACAAAGAAGTGGAGAGTAGAAACTTCCAGGTTTAACAATTAAGAACATTAACACTTGTCCAGTCTTGTTTTATCTATACCCTTCCCCCTATTCACTTCTTTTTCCCTGTGCCATAGGTTGACATCTGCATTTTCAGTTATATAAATTAAAAAAAAAAATTCTTTGTTGTGTCTTTTTAGTAACAAGCTTGGACTGACTCCTATAGCAAAGTCTTTAACTCTTCTGCCCTAACGTCCGCCCAACAGAACCACCAAGTGGACCTTGAACATTTGTTACGCTGTCCTGCCTCTGTGGCTGCGTTTGCTCTTCTCTGTGTAAATCAGTCTTCCCTCTTTGCTTCCCCACTCTCTGTAAAGCCTTTCTCCATTCCTCTAGCTACAGCTCTCTCTTTCCTGTGACCTTTCTTATACTTACTCTACTATAGTGATTTGTATGCTTATCTTTGTCTCCTGGTTAGATTTTACTATTTGTATAAAGCAAAGAAGTGTGTTTTCCTTATCTCCTGTATTACTTAGCAATGCCTAATGGAAAGGATGCTTTAAAAATAGATGCTAAATTAATTTGAATTGACATCATTGGAGGACAACCTATATTACATAACAAATGCATCACATTGATAGAAAAATTTACAGATGCTGTTCAGCACCAAGAACATTTGCTCTCACCTGAGAGGATTTTAAAACATTTTAAAGAATTGTGACAAAAAGACTCTTAAATTGGAGCCAATCTAAAATGACAACTTTTTTGAGGAAAATATTTTCCTTTATGATATGCTGTCATTTTTTCAGATATATTCTGGCGCCTGATGTTTCCTGATTTTATAATGTGTTCCCTCTCTTCCCCCCTGCCCAGTAGGAAAGGGTGGCTCAGGCTATATTTTAGAGTATCCATAGTGTTTTAAAATGTCTATTTAAATCTTCAGTAAAGAAATAGGCTGTATTTAGGGCCCACATGCCCCATGAGGTTGATATCAATCTCACGAACAGTGGTAGCTCATTGGTATAGAGTTCCCCAGGGTGCATTGTGCTTTCATCTATTACTTTGTTTAGTTATCACAGCAGCCATTGTGAGCTAGGTAGAGCAGTGCAGGCCAGGTATTGTTGCCTTCAGTCTGCAAAGAAGTAAACTGAGGTTTAGGTAAATAAGTGAATCTTGAATACAGCAGAAATTGGCAGTCTGATTTTAAGTGTTGATTGGAAACCAAAGGACTTTGAGATTAGATGTTGCGAATGGGCAAAAGACAGAGAACTGTCTTCCTAAGCATTATGTCTTTGGGGACATACGAGGTCCTTGAGTTAAGTATGTATCCCTTAATGCCATAGAACTACTAAAGTGATATCACACTCTCTGAACCAATCATTTCTCAGATTCCTCACGTTCTGCTTTAGTCTTTGTTTTAAGAGTTAATCCACCTTCTGATGAATCAGCAAGGCTAGGGCATGAGTGCTGGTGTGCTTCTCATTCCCTTTTCCCAACCTGAAGAGAACCCTGGGCAAGCCCGTCTTTGGATAGGGTGGTTTGCCCGTGCTGTTGCTCAACAGATACTTATGGAGGACTTAATCATTCCTTATCCTCATCATCCTTTTATGACTGTTGTTGTAAAATCACAAAGCATAGTCCCTGTTGTGGTATAGTTCATGAAGAAACCTCCTCAGTCTAAGACAGTGTCCTCATACCTAATCACCAGGTTCGAGGAGGGGTGAGTCACCCATTGCTGGTAGTCTGTTATATGCAAGAGCTATGCTGGGGCAGACGTATCCAAAGTACAGTTCTGCAATAGTGGTGGGACAAAACCAGCCTCAGGTATATTTTATTAAACACTCACTTGCCCAGATAAGGAATCAGTTGCATTTTTAGTGCTGGTGATGTCTATACTATGGATACCAACCCATCCTTTAAAAGTTACCTATTGTACAAATTTTGCCAAAGTTAAGGGTATTTTAGGGGAAATAGAGAGTGACTAACTAGTCCTCACATGGGTACCTTTGAGTGTGAAGATTGTTTTAAAGTGAGTTTTAATTTTTAAAAATCTGTTTGGTTAATTTGAGTCCTTGTGTGAGCAGTGACTATAAAATGATATCACTTGTGCTGCCTGTTGGGAGGTAGCAGGTGCAAGGGAGTCAGCCCTGGCATCAGGGGGCCTGGTTTGTCACCCGGCCTGGCCATGCACCAGCCATGAGACCGTGGCAAGTTACTTAACCCCTCTGATCCTTAGTTTTCCCACCTATAAAATGGGACGGTGATACGTCTCTCACGGAGTTGCTGAGGGGCCGCATTACATCATCGGGGTGAGGCGTCTGGCACCCTAAAGGCACTTAGCACATGTCAGCAGGCTCAGTGCTCATGGGATTATGTGGCACTTGTGGCATAAGGCCTGATAGTTGCTGCTCTTCTTCTGAACCTCCGTCCCAGCCCAGAACTCCTGGGCTCCAGGTCCAGGTGCACCGCTGCCTGCTGGTACCATCATCCCAAATTCACCAGATAGCACCAACCTCCTGATTCCCCTCTTGGCCATCAGCTCTGCCCGCTTGCCCGGATGAGGAATACGGGAGCTCTCCTCGGCCTCTTTTTCTTCATTGGTCACCCTTAGTTCATTCTGCTTTCCTAACTCTTTCTGGGATCTGGAGAGCTGCTGCTCTCTTTTCTGACTTGCCTGGAATAGCAGTGGAGCCTGCCTCCCTGACACCAGCCTAGCATCCTTGCCCTGAGTCAGTCCCCACCATTACCAGAGTGATCTCTGAAAATCAAATCAGGGTTTGCAGATTCCAGCGTAGAATCCTTTAATGGGGCATCCCATCTTGAGGAGAAGTCCAAACCTTCCTGTGAAGTCCCTCATGATGTGGACTCCACCCCTCCCTTTTCCTTTCCTCTTAGCTCTGCCTAGCACGCAGCTCCCACAAGGACATGCTTCTGTGCCTTTACATGTGCTGTTTTTCTGCCCAGAATGTTCTTCCCTTGACTCCCTCCCTCTGTGTCATTGTGGAAGGTTAGTACATGGTGTTGCCTGTACCCAGAGGCCCTCATGATCACCTCCCTTTCCAGATTAAGTCTCTCCCTAGAGGCTTCTTTGTCACCCTCCCTCTCCCACTGCTGTAGCATGAACTGCAAGGCATTGTCATTACCTCCTGACAAGTCTGTGTGGGACTGAAGCTTAAGGGGTACTTTCATCCCTTTATGCTGGTAGTCCCTAAATATCAATGGTATAAATGAATCTACACCAGTCTGTTCTCTAGACCAAACTACCAGATGTGTCGTGGTCTCATGCCACTCTTATTTGTCACATCTTTGACCCAATGAAGTGCCCATTGCATATGGATGTCATGCCACTATGTGGTGTGTGCCCCTGAGATGGACTACAGCATAGTTGCTTAAGAGCTGGGCCTTAGAGTCCGGTGGGCTTGCGTGTGGGTTCCACTTCCCTCTGTCAGCGAGCCTGCATTCTGGCTTCACATTTCAGCTCCTAAGCACACAGCTGCACTGCTGTGGGACCAGAATGTGCCGGTCAGAAGACAGGAGCATCTGCTCCTCCTGGTAGTCGCCTTTCTTCTGGAAAGTCAATAAATGTATGGGTTTATCCCATAAGCCCCTGACGACTTGACTAGCATGAGTCATGATTCTTGAGTCCAGGAAGTTCCGAGGTGGGCGGGGGCAGATGACCTTGGGAACTTGGTGAATTCATAGAGATAAATGGTGTCCCGTGTGACCTCTGGCAGCCCAACACCCAACCTCTCGTGGGGACACTCTCTTTTCTAAAATTTGAGTTGGAAAAGTGCATGAGCAAGAATCTATGAAATGGATTCAGGAGCTTCAGGAATTTGTGCAGCTTTCTTAAAGATTAGGCCTCCCCTCAGCCTGCTCTACGATACTGTAACGAACCACAGCTGCCTGCTCCCCTCTACTCCGCTCTCAAGACTTGGATGCAAGAGGACTTGGTTGGGGTCTCTGCAGGTGTTATTTTTGAAACCCCACTGGTGACGGGGGCGGGGTTGCTATAAGGTAGGGGGCCCACATTCTAAGAAGGGACTGAAGACTGACCTTAATGAGGAAAGGAGGAAGTCAGGAGCAGAGCTCTGGCTGGGTCAGGACTCCTGGTTCTGACAGGGTCCTGGCCAGCTTCTCCCTTCACTTCCTGGCCAAATGTTTCCTGACCCTATGATGACTTTCTTTCTCAGTGCATCTCTGGAATTATAAGTTCTCAAGTTCACCAAGGCATTTAGTGAAACTCTACTTATATTAGTCCACTATTTCTGTTCTTTTGAGTTTGTGCTTATGCAGTTAATATAAAATGAGCTTAAAGGATGTGTCGGGTTAGCCTTTCTCTTTTGGCAATTGCATATGATATTGTGCCTTCTTGGCCAGCAGGCCTAGAACTGGAGCCTCAAAAGAGGCGGGGGCTTTACTTTCTGGCCAGAAAGTGAAGAGCAGGGGCTGCTGGATCAGACAGTGCAGTGCCCATGGCTCTGGTCCCCCACATCATGACCCTTGCCTTTGGCAGTGGCTGTGTACATCTGTTGAGTGAGTCATGATCATTTCTATGATACATTCTGGAAATTTCCAGTGTTACTTAATAATGAAGTTCAGGAAAACAGAAGGGTTAGATTTAAGGAAGTAGCCACGTTTTAAATGCAATCTAATATTTTCATATTACCAGTTAATTTCTTATCCAACTTTAACAAATTCTGGTGTTGGAAATCTACAATTTAAACCAAGTGTAAAGCTAAGAGAGTACTTTTTAGTTTGTTTTTAGTTAAAATCACTAGGGTGGCCTACTCTGCTCATCTCAAGGCCTCTTTTTCTGCACTCAATCATTCACTCTAGCCTTCTTCCCTTTCTCAGGCCCACCTCAGGGCCTTTGTACATGATCTTACCCGCCCCCTCCAAATTGCACATAACTTATTCCTTCACTTCCTTCAAGGCTCTACTCAAGTGGCTCCATGTTGGTGAGGCCAGCTTTGATCTCCTGACATCCTTCAAGGCACCAAAACGCCCTACTGCTCTCATCCTGCTTTATCCTCACAGCTGGTCACTCACTCTCCAACATTCTGTTTATATACTTACTTATTTTTGTTTGATCTGCCTCTCTCTACTAAAACGGAAGTACCATGAGGGCAGAGACTTTGTTAGCTGTGCACCCAGGTGTATCCCCAATTCCTCAGACAGTTCTTAGAACATGTTAGATGGTTAATACAAATATGAATTGAGTGAATAAATGAATGAATGAACCAGATTTTTTTTTACCCAAGAGGGGCTTTTTAGATCATTGACCAATCTTATGTTACAAATTGGGAAACTGAGGCATAGGAAGCCTATATAGCTTATTCAAAATGAAACTGAATCGCTTAAAAAGTGTGACACCTGTTTAAGGAATCTAGGAATATACAAGGAGCATTCTGGTCAGTCATCCAGGATAAGACAGAAGAATAAGTGAAATCAGATTAACCTAAAAATTCAACAAAAAGACACAAGCTGTTATGTGATGACAAAGCTTTCTGACATAGGAGACAGAGTCTCATTCATTTCTATAGGGTAAAGTGCACTTTGCATGTACATAGAAAAGAAAAATAGGTTGATGGATTTGGTTACAGTTTTGTAAAGCCATTTCTTTCTCCAAGCCCCTGCTTATGCACTACTTTTTGTTTTTTTCATTCTCTGCCAAAACGGACAGTAGCTTTTACCACTTCTCTTGCAAAATTCTTTTCATGACAAGTATCATATTTTTTTGCTTTTTTTTTAAAGTAAACTTTTATGATTCCAAGAGGATCAAAGAGGTAATGTGGCCTATGGGAAAATTCAGAGATATTTAGGTTACCCCAGTTTCCCACATGCATCTGCATCAAATACAGCAAACAACTGATTTCTAGCTCTGGGCTTTGTGAAAGAACCAAGTCAACAATCTGTGGCAGTTTGATGACCTGAACGCTTCTGACCTTCTCTTGTTCGTGCTCACATCGGCATCCTTGGAATCTCACTTTTGTCAAAAAGTTGTTTATAAGTAGAGTGACGTTCACATACACGACAGTCAGTTTAGGAGTCAGTTCAGGACCAATTAATTTCTCTTTAAACAAACAAAAAAATGAAGCATAACTAATTTTTATAGTGAACTGAATTGAACTCTAGAGATTATATTTAACCTTGGAGTTGGAAGCCGTGAAAATTCAGGATGGATATATATAGGAAAGTGAGAAGAGAGGAAGAGAGGTAGGTAAACAACATAAATAACGAAAGAAACCTCTTTTTGTTGTTTGCGTAGGTTTTAAAAATCCACTCTTGTTTGTCTTTAGATATCCGAAATAAGCAATTTGGAGGATTTGTTTTTGTACCTTAAACTCTAGAGCCTCAATTCTCAACTAATTACCAGGAAGCTCTTTCAGACTATGCAGGCTCTCCTGGAAAGTGATAATGCACATTCCCTTCCCAACCCTGCCTGCGACCACCCCCCACCCCCCCACCCCCTGCCCCGCCACCGCTACTTCCCAAATAGCTCTATCCTCCCCACCCCATTCATTTCTGACTGGCATTCTGCTGTCCAAGGTTATTCCTCTCCTCTGCTCCTTCCTGCAGGTGACAGAAATCTTGTGGTTGGTTGTAGGGCCCACTCATATTTATTCCTCTTTCTATATCATAAGACAAGCTAAGAGGATTCAACTCTTGACAGCAGAAGCAGCTAAATCTTGGCTTTATATACTCTGAAGGCAGGAAAGAGACCAAAGAAGTGAATCTTATTTTATATGATCACTGGCTTTTCGCTAAATGCAGTCGAGTATTCCACATATTTCTACAGATTTGGCTGTGCTGAATAGCATCATTTTGTGACATCACTGTCATCTGGATATAGCATCTTCGATGGTCTAGCAAGAGTGATGGTTCAGCAGTGTACTGCCCATATGCTGGACTCAGATTCCCTCCTAAAACTCATTTGCAAGATTGCTGCCTGGGCTTGGACATTCCGTCTGGCTTACAGATGACAAAGCTCACTGACCCAAATGGGGATTTTGCCCGTGACTTAGGCTAAGTGGCCACTTACCTTGCTATACCTAACCTGGTTCACGATATACCCAAGCACAGGGTGAAATTGTACATTAGATTTTGGGTTCCCTTCATGTAAAGGGGAATCTTAGAGACTGCAAGTCTCAAGAACAGAGAGAGGCCAAGGACAGTCCTTGCTTCTCCAGGGTTAGAGTCTCATCCACATTATTAGCTCAGTCAGCTCCCCTTGGAGATGAGAACATTTGGTCACCAGAGGCCATCTTAGTGTCACACACTTTGGCCTGTCTGGCAGACATGCAGTTTACGAAAGAAGAAACTCAGATGTCTAACAGATGGAAAAGTATTCATTTTCACTAGCAATTAAAGAAATACCCAAGATTAGTTTATTAATCTCGCAATTTGGCAAACAGTAAAAACGAAGTTATGTTGCCTGGTTTAGGCAACTCCATTCACTGCTTCAGGCAAAGGTCATAAAACTGGTGCAGCCTTCCCCAGCACCGTGGTGCTGTGTCAGAAATGGGGAAGGTCAGGCTCTTTTCACCCCGCTGTCCTACTTCTAGGATTTAAAAGCTAGGAATTTATTTTGAGGAAATGGATTAAGAGCCTGCTCAAAGAAGTGTGTACAAAGGTTGCAGCATTGTTTGAATGCAAGTATTTGAAAACAACCTAAGTACAGATGGTCTCCAACTTACGATGGTACGAAGGCTATACACATTCAGTAGAAACCATAACTTTGAATTTCAAATTTTGACCTCTTCCTGGGCTAGCAATATGTGGTACAGTACTCTCTCGTGATGCGGGGCAGCAGCAGCGAGATGATTTTGCCCAGCTGTAGACTAATGTAAGTGTTCTGAGCATGTTTTAAGGTAGACTGGGCTAAGCAGTAATGTTCAGTAGGTTAGGTGTATTAAATGCTTTCTTGACCTATTCTATTTTCAGTTTACAATAGTTTTATTAGTATGTAAGCCCCTTTTAAGTTGAGAAACATGGGTATTTTAATAAGGATTTAAATACATTGTTATATATCTGAATGAAAGATTTTTTAATGGTGGAATTAAAAGTGCTATACAATCATATAATTGCCCTATAAAGATGTTTGTGGTCTGCTGCTGAATGAGAAAAACAATTTACAGAACAATGAGAGGTATAATCCATTTTGTTAAGAAATCCAAATACATTTTAAAATCATGTTAAATGAAACTCCAACCATAGTACAGATTGAATTTTTTTGTTCATCTATGTTTTTTAACGTTTCTACAATGGGCATCTATTTCTTAGTGTAATCTTTGTAAATGTATACCACCCATGACGATGTGTTCAGAAACAAGCTTGGTATCATCTTGCTAGGATTCTAGAGGCAGGAGGGGAGGCTGGGACTGGGGTGAGAAGGAAGGGGTCGAGCTTGGATTAATATGTTTGACTCTATGAGTATGGAATTGACCATCTAAAGTTAAGTATGAACCATTTCACTCCATTGGTGGATAATGGAGGACATTTTGGGGAGCAAAGTAGGTTTTTCTAAAAATAGTTACAAATATAAGTAGATCCTCATCAGACATTACTAAAGAAAGAAATGCATATTGTAGTTTCAGAAACTTTGTGAACTGTTTTATCTTCTTCTTTTTTTTTTAATCCTCACCTGAGGACATACTTATTGACTTTAGAGAGAAGGGGAGAGAGGGAGAGAAACATCAATGTGAGAGAGAAGCACCGATCTGTCGCCTCTCATATACACCCTGGCCGGGGACTGAACCACAATCTAGGCATGTGCCCCGACTGGGAATCAAACCCATGATCTTTTGGTTTATGGTACAAAGCTCCAACCAACTGAGCCATATCAGTCGTATCCATTTTATCTTTTCAAAAGACATTGCCAGAGCTCTCAAGTTTTCATTGTATAGAGACACTATGCCTTTCTATATGAAATATCCTCTAAAGATATTTATGTAAAAATTTAAAATGACTTCTTCAGCTTTTAAAAACATAAATAATAAATGAACCCATGCTTATAGAAAATAGAATTTGGATTATATTCAGAAGTATATAACATAAAAAGTTAAAGCCCCCACCTATCCTTATGCAATGTCTTCTACTTAGGGATAATCAGTGTTAACTTTGTATCTTTTTTTCTTATATGCATTTTCATATACAATGGTATGTGTGTGAATGAATATATACTAATAGTCTTGAAGGTTTTTAAACTTAAATTTGATTCTAGTATATATATTTTCTGTAACTTTTTTCACTTACTATCACATAATGTGAGTCTTGGCTCACATTTCTTATGTCGAATCTGAATAAGGAGATGTATGTTTGATATTTGTTCTGGTAAAATTGATTTGCCCTTCCTCCCCTGCCTCTCTTGGAATAAAGTGGTCAGCCAGGGTAGACTGTCAAAACTTAACCACAACTTGTTTTCCCAAAACTCAGCTTTTAGTCAGTTCTCTGGGATTCTGAACTACATGGAAGGTTCAGTAAATGATTACAGAACTAACGCACAGAAGTGCCAGAAGACTGTAATATGCCTCGGTAGTACTTTTTTCGACTCTACTTATAAAGGATTTTAAGGGTTTTTTTTTAATTTTTCCCTGCAGGAAATTTGCATTTTACTGGAGGGAATATCAGCTATATTTTCTTCTATATTCCTGTGACCCCAGGCGATCACTTCTTTTCAGGGCCTCTCCTCATCAGGGGAGTCTTTGCAGAAGGTTCAACGCTCCTGAGTGTCCTCTCATTGCTTCCTTATCATCTAAAGGGAAGGGGAGAGGTGGAGGGGGGCATGGGGGGATCCATGGTGCAGGACAGAGACTTGACTTGGGGTGGTGCACAGATGACGTGTTGCAGAATTGTGCACCTAAAACCCATACAATTTTGTTAACCAGTGTCACCCCAATAAATTCAATAAAAAGGAAAAAAAATAAGGTCACCATGTCCCCAGGGTGTGGTAATGGGTTCATGCCTGGCCGTGTGTGCACAGGGGAAGGTGCGTCTGTATATCACCTGCAGATATACAGTCCTAGCTTGAGGCCAAAAGGTCAGTTGGCAGCAAGAGTGTATGTAGTTGAGGAGGAACCCCAGCTTTGGACGCCCTCCACCTTTTTGGTGACAGCACGGTTTATTTGTTACAATCTCAGATCTGCCTGCCTGTGCCTAATACTTAGTATTTCATGATTTAACTTGAAAACCTGGCGTTTGACACTCTCTTCCCCTCACCTACTCTTCCATGCCCAAAATGCATCTGTGAGGATCATGGTATCTTACAAGTTACCCATCTGGTTTCAGGAAGGCTGAGTTTTGAAAGACACTTTGTCTACCAGTTATTGTCTCAGCCATCAGAAGGTGAACTAGGTACGGTGAAGATACAGTACAGGTGTCTCCTTTTGGATTCTTTTTGTGTAAGAACTGTTGGCATGTCCAACGAGACTGACTGCTCAGTAGTCCAAGCACTCTGGGGGCCAGTGTTGAGGAAGGACAGGTTCTGAATGAACGCCAACCTCGATGCTTAAAAGATGTCATTTCCACAGCACTCCTTTTTAAAATATCTTTTCTCTTTCTTTTTCATTTTTCTCTCTTTTTCCTCTACCTTTAGGCAGCACCATCCCATTCTATGAAACAGAAAAGGCAGCAACGCAAACATATTTTCATGAGTCCTAACTCTTCCCCCTTACAAATGAGAAAAAAGGTAGGGTAACACTCTATCATCTCCCCCAAAATTCACACTCTCCCTTTTGTTAGTATCGAATGGGGAGTAAGTAAAACAGGAAAAATGTAGGGCAGAGCAGGGCAGAGGAGGATGGGAGGTAAGAAAAGAAAGGAATTGAAACCAGACCTGTGCTTTTTGTGAGTGTGGGAGGTAGGCCAGGCTCCATGGCCAGTTGGTAGGGTTCCTAGACAATGCCAATCTCGGGACAACTTTGGAGCCAGCAGGAGCCCAGGTATTACTCAAGGTTTGGGGAGTGGTTAGGATTCTGGACAGGGTGAGGCAGATTGAGGAAGCGTTCGTGATGCCTAGGTTCTACTTTGGATCTGGACCATTCCTGAATCAAAGGTCTTTCCCCTCATTGCTTTCTGGGAACACTGCTGCGTTTGGCTTTCTTTTGGGATTACTAACACTAGTAACTCCTGTAAGAGAATTTGAGATGAGGGTCCTAGTATGACTGGAACTTTGGAATGGCTCTGATTTCCAGAGCCCTCCAGGCTTACATGGTGGGGTTGTTTCCCAATTCGAAGCAAATCCATTTTGGGGGTTGCCAAAACACCTGCTGCTGTTTCTGCTGATCTGTGCGTGGCTCTTTAAAGGGTGGCAGGGACAAGTAACGATGGCTGGCTCAGGCCAAGTTACTGCGTGACCCCTGAAAAGAAGTAAAGGTGATTCCAGTTTCAAAACTGAGTCTTGTGGGAGGATTCCTCAAGCCCATAGGTAACGCCTGGTTTTTTTCAGTTCTTGAGGTTTGGTTGGTGACCTTTAGCCAGCATCACCTTCAGAACAGGAATTGCCAGCACCCAGAAAGGCAGTGTGGGGCAGGTGGAAAGAGCCCCAGTTCAAAACCTAGTTCTGCTCATAGGCAAGTTTTTTCATTCCTCTGAACTTCAGTTTCCTCAGCTGTAAAATGGGAATAATGATATGCTTTAATTTACAGAGATGTGGCCAGAGTTAAAAAGATTGTATAAAGCACTTGGTGTGTGCTGGCACTCAGCTGTAATTGGTTCCTCTGTCCCCTAACTTCCACAAGTAGAATTTGCTCCATTAATGTAGAGAAACCAGATAATTATATAGTTTCTAAGGAAAAGGAGAGGCAGATAGTAGAGCACTAGACTCAGGCCATTTTCTGCAAGAGCCACATTGGTCACTATATGCATCCTGAAATACCAACTGGCTTAGTAAGATAATGGAAACAGCAGGAATTATGTAAGACTTCCACAGTTATACCTAGGGAATTTGTAAGCCACACCAAGTAAGTTGACACATTTTGTCTTCACTACATCATAGCAAATATGGTTACAATTTAGCAACTGATTTTGTCCGTGGTGGTGAAAGCTCACCAGGTGTTAGACTGGTGAAGTCAGACAATTTAGCAACTGATTTTGTCTGTGGTGGTGAAAGCTCACCAGGTGTTAGACCTCAGTTGAGCAGCCTTGGTACTTGAGTTCTGGCTAAGAATGAATTCATAGTCAAAACTCAAACTATAAGAGAAAGTTTATTTAGAAAGCCACAGAGGTAGAAGAAGGGAGCCGTAGAAAAATGGGCTCAGGAAACAAGTTGCAGAGGCAAAAGAATCACCCTTGGAGCTTAGGAAAGAGAGGGATAAAGGTCGCGCCTGGGGGGAAGACAACCGGGAGGGGACAGGTGCGGTGTGGAGTACTCTCCAAAGGGAGCGTACTGGGTCCTCCATCGTAAAGGCTTTTAAAGGCGGTGATATGAGGGGAGTTCCCGGGGAGGGATATCCATCAGCTTCCCAGGAGTGTCCTTTCAGTGTCATGGTCTCCGCTGACTGGGCAACTCCAGGGCAGGTGGTCATGAGTCAGTGCAGCAGGTCCTGAGGTCAGCCATGACATCGCTTGTCTGGTTTTGCACGGGTGTGGCTGATGGGGTCTTTTCTGGGTCTGGAGCTGAAACACAACTGAGACCTAAATATGTAGGTCAGAAACTCACTGCCCAGGGAGCTTAATGCTTAAGGCCTATTCTCTGGCCCCCTTGCTCATTCTCCCTCTAAGGAGGTTAACCTGCATGACTAGGAACATGCCAGAGGAAAGGAGGGTCAGGGAAGGATTTGAACTGCATGACCAGCAATTTGAAAGGTCGAGGGGTCCAAACTCAAAAGGTTACCCTGTGGATGAGGTCCTTGTTTTCCCAGTTTTGTCCATGGCTAGGCATCCAGGGCTTTTACCCTGGTGACCTTCTTTACCTGGCCCATCGTCCTCGCTCTGCTCATGTCTAACTGCCCACCAGAGTTGAACCAAAGAATTTTACCAAACTTGGGCTGGCCACTGTGAGGCTTGACACAGTGATGGGGGGATTCAGTGACTTAAGGCTTTTTAAAGATGTGAATGACCCTCCCTGCCTCGTTCTGCGAGGGTTTCCCCCCACGTCCCCGGGCTGTGGGGGCTCTTGACATGACCCACAACCTCTGAAGACACTCTTCTCTTGATCCATTTTCCAGGCAAACAAAACAACAGTTTTCCCATATCAGTTGCTGCTCTTTGCGGTGGAAAAGTTATGTCTGGGGCAGTAGCATCAGTGACAAATCAAAGGATGGTAGCATTTATTGCCTTTTTAAATTTAGGTCTTTAGAATTCCAGTCAGTGAAATGGTTAAGTCTCATTTCCTGAGTCCACAGATTTGTAACCGTCTCCTTCTGTAGACAAGCCAGCCTGTTTGTTACTAAAGCGTGTATTTCTATGGGTTTTTTCCTCCTGATGGGCTCCTCATTTAGTTGAGATCAGTAACAGATCTTTTGCATTTGTGGGCCACTTCATCACAAATGCCTTCTCTCCTGAAACACTAAAGCCACAGTCTTTTCTTCACACTTGGAATTCAGTTGTATTTATTCTCCCCACTGTGATTCCCCCATTCACTCAGCAGCCTTTTCTCTAATTTTGCTTCTTCAGCTTTTAATCCATCTACTTCTTTTCCATTTCAGCAGACGCCACCCAGTTGCCCGCCCAGGTTCCATCTCCTCTCCACTCTTTTGGGAATTTCCTTCCTGAGTTTCCTCTGGTTACTCTACCATTCCTCTGGGCCAGTACATCTCCCAGGTTAGGTTGGGACACAGGTCACAGACGGTAGACCACCAGTCAGATCCAGTCAGATAGAACCCGTAGGCGTGTTTGGTTTGAACATCACGTTGCCCACCCACACAGTAGTTTACAGGTGTTTACTTAACCAACATAAATCAAGAGAATGCATATGAAAATCCAGATGACCAGCCTTGCTTGAAAAAATCGATTTGCTAACACAGGGCCAGCCTTCTTCCATGCAGACATTGGCCAGCGCTGCTGCCCTGTTAGATGAGAACACAGCGTCCAAGCTGCCTGGTCCCTCTGCTGCCTGATCCATGGAGGCACTCTGGTTTGACCTCCTCTCTCTTTCACACATGGCCCGTTTTTTTCATATACCCTTCATGGTACATCGCTGCCTCCTGATTCAAGTGTAAGTTCCTCACCTAGCGCTCCACAGTGTCCGGCAATGATTCTCAAACTGACAATGTATTAGAAACACTTCAGAGATTAAAGACTGATTCCCACTCCCCGCCCCGAGTCAATTCTGATTTGGTACTTCAGAGGGGACACTCAGAAAGATACATTTTTAACAAGAAATATCCCTAGGTAATTCTGATGCGTGTTCCAGGGTACATACTTTTTTAAGCTTAGTTCCAGTATATTTCAGTGTCTCTTGCTAGCCTTCCTTTAGTTTCATTTCCAGAATTACTAAACAAGGAGTTGATTGACCCAACTTGAGTCAGATAGCTTTCCTGTCCCCAACAGATGGCAGCTCCTACAAAATCCACATGGAACTAAGAAACAGAAGCAATTCCCAGCAGCACACAGCTCACTCTCCCCTCTGGGTTCTCTTGTCCCTGTCCAGGTGTCTGTCTTGTCCTCCCACCCTGGTAACCCTGGGAAGGCGGGAGCTGCTTCTCGTCAGCTGCCTCTCCCCAGAACTAACTGGTACTGGATTTTAGACACAGTAGATGTACAAATACCTATTTCTTTTAAACTGTTAATGTTTTATGTGTATAGTCTAAGGATGCAAACATTACGAAAGGATAATACAATGAAAACTGAGTCTTCCTCCTAATCCTTATGTCTTAATGAAGATAGGGGTCTGTCTATGGAACCAAGGCCTGTTTGTAACTTTTTATCTCCACAAATAGTTGCCTCCTATACATGGGTTGTTTTGTTTGTATGTTTGTTTTTTGTCATTTTACAGTAATATGTTATTCCATATCAGTCATCCCAAGATTATGTTGAATATTTAAATATCTACTCATGAAAACCTTGGATTAAGTAGGAAAGTGTTCCTGTTATTTTAAAATTTAGACTGTTGGGGGATGGATTGATTAAAGGATTTTTGCCTGAGAGGCAAGACTAGAAAGCAAGTCTTCTGATGCTCACCCCCATGTGTTCTACTCTAAGATGTCTATTATTTGAAATCACTGTTTATCTGTGGGGTGGCCAGGAATAGTGTCCTCCCTTGTTCACCACTTATAATTTATAAAAAGGTACATATATGAGAAGGTCTGCCCAGAGCTGGGGTTGAGGGTTCTCTGCAAACATATCTGGAGACTTTGGGCCTCAATGCCACCACAGTATTGCCGTAGAGATTCCCTGATCTGACACTCTTTTGCTATCAGATGCAAAAGTGCATCAGGAAGACTTCTGACCAGCACAGTTATTTAAAATTCTGCAGAGATTTACAACAGAAAGCAGCTGCTTTGAAATCCCCACTTTGAAATTTCAAGCTTTATACAATTGCATAATTATCACCTGCTTACCTCCTGTCAAGACATGAGTACAGCTCAAAGATCTGTTCAGATATCCAAGATTTAAAATGAAACACATCCTCCATTTCCCTTCTTCCTATTTCTTATCAGTAGAAAACTGTTGGAAATTTGTAGAAAGAAGACAGACAAAAGAGGTTTGGGATTTTATGTTGTCTTGAGAGGTGAATGCTAGGTTTCACAAGAGCTTCATAGAAACCAATTTTTTTGCTAAGAATGTCACTGTTATATTCATTTATGCCCCACATTCCCACTCTGAAAAGATGAGTGATTTTTTTTTAATTTATTTACTTTTTAAATACATTTGTCTCTGCCTCCCCCCGACCACTTTCCCTTGCCCCCTCCCACCTTCCCTCCCTCAGCTCTTCCCCTTTGGTTTTGTCCATGAGTCCTTGCTATATGTTCCTTGACTTTCCCCTTCCCTTCCCTTTCCCTGCCCCACCTTCCCTCTTGTCTCTGTTGATTTCTTTTCCTTCCAGTGTTGCTTGTCATATTTTCCTTGCATCTTTGCGTTGTTGGTTAGGTTCCGCTTATAGGTGAGATCATATGGTATTTGTCTTTCGCCCCCTGGCTTATTTCGCTTAGCATGATGCTCTCCAGTTCCATCCATGCTGTCGCAAAGTTTAGTACTTCTTTTTTTCTTTCTGCTGCGTAAGGTATTCCATTGTGTATATGTACCATGACTTTTTGATCCAGTCATCTACTGATGGGCATTTAGGTTGCTTCCAACACTTGGCTATTGTCAATTGTGCTGCTATGAACATTGGGGTGCATAGGTTCTTTTGTATTGGCGTTTTGGTGTTCTCAGGGTATAGTCCCAGCAGGGGAATCGCTGGATCAAAAGGCAGTTCCATTTTCAGCTTTCTGAGGAAATTCCACACTGCTTTCCATAGTGGCTGCACCAGTCTGCATTCCCACCAACAGTGGACTAGGGTTCCCTTTTCTCCACAGCCTCGCCAGCACCTGTTGTTTGTGGATCTGTTTGTGGTGGCCATTCTGACCGGTGTGAGGTGGTACCTCATGGTGGTTTTGATCTGCATTTCTCTGATGGCTAGTGATGCAGAGCATCCTTTCAAATGCCTCTGGGCCCTCTGTATCTCCTCCTTAGAAAAGCATCTGCCCAGGTCCTTTGCCCATTTTTTGATTGGATCGTTTGTCTTCTTGGAGTAGAGTCCAGTGAGTTCTTTATATATCTTGGAGATCAAACCTCTATCTGATGTATCATTAGCAAATATATTTTCCCATACGGTTGGCTCCCTTTTCATTTTGCTGATGTTTTCTTTCGCCGTGCAGAAGCTTCTTATTTTGATGAGGTCCCACTTGTTTATTCTTTCCTTTATGTCCCTTGCTTTAGGAGACATATCAGTGAAAAATTGCTGCATGGGATATCTGAGAGTTTCCTGCCAATGTTCTCCTTGAGGACTTTGATGGTGTTGTGACTTATATTTAAGTCTTTGATCCATCTTGAGTTTATTTTTGTGTATGGTGTCAGCTGATGATCCAATTTCAATTTTTTGCATGTAGCCGTCCAGCTCTCCCAACACCATTTGTTGAAGAGGCTGTTATTGCTCCATTTTATGCTTCTGCCCCCTTTGTCGAATATTAGATGTCCATAGAGACCTGGGCTTATTTCTGGGCTTTCTATTCTGTTCCACTGGTCTATGGGTCTGTCCTTGTGCCAGTACCAGATTGTTTTGAGTACGCTGGCTTTGTCGTAGAGTTTGATGTCCGGTATTGTGATCCCTCCTACTTTGTGTTTATTTCTCAAAATTGCTGTGGCTATTCGGGGTCGTTTATGGTTCCATATAAATTTTTGAAATGTCTGTTCTATTTCTGTGAAATACGTCATTGGTATCTTAATAGGGATTGCGTTGAATCTATAAATTGCTTTGGGTAGTATGGACATTTTGAGGATATTAATTCTTCCAATCCATGTGCACGGTATATGCTTCCATTTATTTGTGTCTTCCTTAATTTCTTTTTTCAATGTTGTATAGTTTTCTGCATACAGGTCTTTTGTGTCTTTGGTTAAATTTATCCCTAGGTACTTTATCTTTTTTCGTGCTATATCAAATGGTATATTTTTTCTGATTTCTTCTTCTTCTATTGCATTACTGGTGTACAAAAATGCCTTTGATTTCTGAATGTTGACTTTGTATCCTGCTGTTTTGCCAAATTCACTTATTAGGTTGAGGAGTTTTTTGGTAGAGTCTACAGGGTTCTCTATGTACACTATCATGTCATCTGCAAACAATGATAGTTTTACTTCCTCCTTTCCTATTTGGATGCCTTTTATCTCTTTCTCTTGTCTGACCGCTGTGGCTAGGACTTCCAATACGATGTTGAAAAGAAGCGGTGAGAGCGGACATCCTTGTCGTGTTCCCGATCTTAGTGGGAAAGCTTTCAGTTTTTGCCCGTTGAGTATGATATTGGCTGTAGGTTTTTCATATATGGCCTTTATTACGTTGAGGAATGCCCCATTTATTCCCATTTTGCTGAGTGTTTTGATCATAAATGGGTGCTGTACCATATCGAATGCTTTTTCTGCATCTATCGAGATGATCATGTGGTTTTTGTCTTTTCTTTGATTTATGTGATGTATCACGTTTACTGATTTGCGTATATTGAACCATCCCTGCATCCCTGGGATGAATCCCACTTGATCGTGGTGGATAATTGAAAAGATGAGTGATTTCTTGAAGTGAATGTGTACCATAATTTTTACAGAGGGCAAACGCTCATCAAAATAAATGAGGTCCAGCTTTGAGAGTAGAAATTAAATGTTCTCGTACTTTTTCAGGAATACGAGGCCATCAGGAACCATGAGCAACCCATTTGCACATCTTGTTGAGCCTTTGGATCCTGCACAGCCAGGGAAGAAATTCTTTAATTTGAGTAAATTGGACGATTCAAGATACGGTAGGTACACAGCCCTGTAATATAATTGCTTTGACAGCAGTTGGTATCTCAGTTGCCTAAGGATTATGGTATGTAATTAATTAGCCTTTTAGGAGGGTTAAAAGGAGGAGTAGCTGAGGATAAGAATGGCTGATTGATTGGTCTTGGGTTAAGCTTTCAAACACACACATCTTACATTTTTAAGTAGACAGTAATGATTACATACATGTAGTATTTATATAGCATCTTATGGTGTGTAGAGTGTTTGTACCTATGCATTATATCATTTAATCTGAACAACAACTCTAGAGATCATGTTGATAAAGTGTAAGAAGTCCTGAGGAAGCTGAATTCCCAGAGAGGGTCAAATGATCAAATAACAACTACGTGGGTAACAGAAGAGGACAAAAACACATCTTTTTTTTTCATTCCGAACCCTGTGCTTTTCTACCTTTACACTCTTCTCTTTTCCAGATAATATTGGTGAAAATTTTTCATATATCAGGATGGAACATTTCCTTTCTAAATAAAGTAGTTTCTCTTTTTTTTTTAAACTTCATTTATTTTTAGACAGAGGGAAAAGGAGGGAGAGAAACATCAATGTATGGTTGCCTCTCGAGCGCCCCTCACTGGCGACCTGGTCAGCAACCCAGGCATGTGCCCTGACTGAGAATCGAACCAGTCACCCTTTGGTTCCCAAGCCAGCACTCAACCCACTGAGCCACACCAGCCAGGGCACAAAGTAGTTTTTCTTATGAATTACCAGTTTTATCCTAGAAATCCCAGTTACCAGTGGCTGCACTATTTGCTGTCTGGGGTTTTATTTTCTTTGAAAGATGTCTATGACTATACTTTGGTCTTAATTATAATCATTGTAAAGGAGTTATTTTCTCACTTATTAAACAGTAGTTTCAAATAAAAAATATTACTGTGTGTGTGTGTGTTACTTGCTAACATATAGTTCAATAAATATCTACACTGATTTCTTTCATGGTGATTTAAGGGAAACCCTGTTATTGGAATCCAAAGCAGGGCAAACATTTATTATGAAAGGATTAACTGTAATATTTTATTTTTCCTAGTCTGTGGCTACTTTCTAGTACTGAATGTACCCTAAACCCATTCAATATCTTCATATTTTAATCTTTTAAGATCAGTTTTTATTTGCCCATTTTCCCTGTTGGAAGAATAGTCTGATGCCTTGTATCAAGCCTATACCGAGATTGGCTTAAAGGAGCTCTTATAAGAAGGTGCCTCATGGTTTTTGTTTTGTTATGCTTTCTCCGTTATCCTAGGACGCTTACCATTTTCTATCAGAGTTCTCCTGGAGGCAGCCATTCGGAACTGTGATCAATTTTTGGTGAAGAAAAATGATATTGAAAATATCCTAAATTGGAATGAAATGCAGCATAAGAACATAGAAGTGCCATTTAAGCCTGCCCGCGTCATCCTGCAGGACTTTACGTGAGCTTAATGTCACTTTGCTCTCTTCTCTGCCTTCCTTGTCAGACTTTAAAGAAAGTTTAAGAAAACAAGCAAACCTCAGTGACTATATAATTTATCACCCAATATCCAGACAATGTTGACAATGAAAGGGCACTATTAATCTTAGACAGCCAGAGATTGTTTCAGGCAAATGGGGATGTATAATCACTCCACCTTTTCCAGTGGCAAAGGTCATTCATGTCTTGGTCTTGAAGACTGTAGTCCTAGATATACTAGTCAAAGCTGAAAGAAAGAGGAGTAGAGTTATCTTGGAAGCTTTCCTCCTTGACGTCCTGTCACTGAGGGAAACAGATTTCAAACAGCTGTACTTGGAACATTGATGTGCAGCTCGCCAAGGGGCGGTATGTAGCCCTCAACACCTGACCTATTGCTGTTACGCCTCAGTTCACATCCTGCTGTTCCCAGGAACCTTGACTCCCCATCCGGTCTCTTTTTTTGTGACAGTTCTACCTTTCCATTTTGAAATAATAATTTATTCCTTCTAGACACCAAATTTTATTTTTCTAGAGGAAGAGCACTGCAGATTTTCCCTCTAACATAATAAAAAGGAAGGAGTCACTTATAAATTTGATTCACAGCCTAATTTTCTGAATTATATCCATTCCTTTAAGCTTGGTCTGAAGTTGAATGTGTGTCCATATATCTTCTCCAGATCTTTGCCAACCCACCATGTGAATGGGAAACAGTCACAGCAGTAAAAATTCCAGAGTTTTTAAGTGCCAGTTTCCCCATAGTTTCTCTATTTAGACCATATTGGTTGTTAACTTTAATGCAGTGCTAAAATTGCATATAGAGATATCATTCAGTCATGGCACTTACTACCTATGTGATTTCAGCCCAAGGAAATGTGTTCAGAAAGTTTCACTTAGTTCTAAGTCATTCATTATTAGCTCCACTGATGAGAGACTTTCATTGCCTGTTTTAGCCATGAAGACAAAAGTTGCGAAACTCAATTACATGTTGTTTGACAGATTTACTTTCTGCTTAATTTCTTCTTTTTGTAGAGGTGTGCCAGCCGTGGTTGACTTCGCTGCAATGCGTGATGCTGTGAAAAAGTTAGGAGGAAATCCAGAGAAAATAAACCCTGTCTGTCCTGCTGATCTTGTAATTGATCATTCCATCCAAGTTGATTTCAACAGAAGGTGAGAGATTAAGATGAATACTGGGGTTTTCTGCTTTGTGCAGAATCTTGGGGTATAAGTCTATTTTGCTTGTGTAGGTAGTTAAATAAATGAAGAAAATACTTAAAACACATCTTTAGGAAAACTCAAACTTAATATAGATTTCCAGTGAAGATTTGGGGGGGAGGGGGTAAATTTTTTTCTTAAATATTATTTTTCTTTCTTTTTTCCTACTTACTTCTTGGGGTGAGCAGCCTGTGTATAAATCCAGCTTAAAGCCTGGGTGAAAAACACTCACATGAACTTCTGCCATGAGAGTTTGTCAGTGCAAGTATATGTTTGACTTTAAAAGAGCTCTTTTTATTTGTTTGTTTGTTTTTTAACCACTGGATCCGTATTCTTTTTTTTTGGTCCCAAATAACTATTTCATATCTGGCTAGCCCTCTCCATGTAGGTTTTTATAATGCCTATGCCTTTCTTTTCCCTTGTTCTATCTTCTGTTGTTTGGGATATTCAGTTCACTCTTTCCCAAAATTCTTCCAATAACCCTAAAATCTCAGTGGCAGTCAACAAGAAGGATTTATTTCTTCCACTTCTCCAAGTCGGTTGGGAGGCTAAGAGATCTGAGCTGAGAGCAGGGGGCAGCTCTGCCTCCTCCAGCCCTGGCTGGGTGGACCGCTGCCACTGCGCATGTGCGGGAGGCCAGGCCAGCACCGTTCCGGCTGTGCTTCTCTTGGGCCCAGGCAGAAGGAGAAAGCAGCTGTTCTCTGAGGCTCGAGAGGCAAGTGGGGAGTCATGACATACTGAGGCCTAGATCAGGACTGACACAGGGTCACTTTTTGTCACAAGGACGTTACTCAAAGCAAGTCACACAATCAAGTCCAAAGTCAAAGGTGAAGGGGAGTATATTCTATATTTTGTGGAAGAAACTAAAAGTTGACACAAAAGGAGACAGCCGGATCCTGCCAAAAAGCTGGTATCTTCACCTAGAAGTATAACTAGGTAAAGTTCTTACCAACTATCAGTGAGGAAGGAAATAATTATTCTGCATATAATGCTGGGAAAATTATTTATTTGGTAGAGGGAGTAGTTCATATGAATTAAATCAGTAGTATTAAAAAATTAAATCATTCAAAATTGAGAAGGAATTTATAAATTGTCAACTGTCTTAATGAGAAAGACCCTTCTAAATTTTAAAGCAATGGATAAAGAAGAGGGTACAAAATCTATAGATTTAATGACTTCAAAGTTAACAGGAAATAACTTGAAATATATTTGCAACAAATATGACAAAGGCCCAATAGTCTTAATATATAGTATGTGTAGAAGGTACCTCAGGAATGGTGGTGTGAGGGGTCCTCCTGGTCTCTCCCTAACACACAAACACTGGGAGAGCCACACATTGAAGAATCTGAAGGCAAGTGAATCAGAGTGAAAGGAGGAAGAAGGGAAGGGGGAAGAACAGAGATAGGTGCCACAGGCACAGCCTGGAGCTCCCACGACTGGGAAGGGAATCAGGTTATAGCCTGCGAGCTCGGCAGTCCTGAGGAGTAGAGAACTAGAATCAGCATTCCTGCTTGAGTGGTCAGCCCATACCCCATCTGAACTCAGTAATGGGCAGAGACAAAACACAGAGGTAGGGCAGCTGTGGACAAGCAACCGCCATTACCTGCACTAAACAAAGCCACAGATCCTCATTGCCTCTCCTCGCCCTCCCCAGAGCTTGTTCCCTCGCCATCTTTCCAGAGCTCGGGAGCTTTTAGCTGCAGCCCTGAGGAATGGAAAAGCAGAAACATTCCTCCCTGAGCAGCTGGTGCACACTATGGTTAATCCCACAGATGGGTGGAAATACAGCTGAGTTCTGGCAGCTGCTGTTACTGGGAGGAGAACAAAGTCATATAAATACACAAATTGGCCTCTCCCACCCATCCCATCGTGACCCATTGCAGCTGAGTCCAGCAGAGGTGCCTGGGCCAGCTCAGAGAGTACAATGCTGCTGGCAGCACTGGAATTTCACATTTACCCCTCGGGTGGTGACCTGAGACCAACGTGTCCTGGTGACATAGGGGACATGCACCTCCCCAGGGAACACTGGGCATTTCTCACTGCCCTGCAGAGATCCCAGAAGCCAGAGCAGTTCAAGAGAAAATAAAGATGTGTGTCATTTTTCTACTGGAATACAAAAGAAAGACTTCTTCCTACCAACCTGCTAAATAGAGAAGAGCTAAACACTCCTTTTTTTAAAAAAATTGATTTATTTCAAATACATTTGTCTCTGCCTTCCCCCCACCACTTTCCCTTGCCCCCTCCCTCCTTCCCACCATCCCTCAACTCTTCCCCTTTGGCTTTGTCCATGAGTCCTTGCTATGTGTTCCTTGACTCCCCCCCTTCCCTTCCCTTCCCCCCACCCCCTTCCCTCTTGTCTCTGTTGATTTCTTTTCCTTTCAGTGTTGCTTGTCATATTTTCCTTGCATCTTTGCGTTGTTGGTTAGGTTCCACTTATAGGTGAGATCATATGGTATTTGTCTTTCACCCCCTGGCTTATTTCGCTTAGCATGATGCTCTCTAGTTCCATCCATGCTGTCACGAAGTTTAGTAGTTCTTTTTTTCTTTCTGCTGCGTAGTATTCCATTGTGTAAATGTACTATAGTTTTTTGATCCAATCACCTACTGATAAACACTCCTTTTAAAAGCAGATTTCATTCCCATAAATGCCAAGGCAGAGAAATAATTCATCAAGTACCATGAATAACCAAGGTATCAAGTCAGCTCTGAAAGAAAATGAAAAATCTCCAGAAAATAAAGACATGGAATATGTGAATTAAATGACAGAGAATTCAAGATTGCAGTAAAAAAAAGTCAGTGAGATACAAGAAAAGTTAATTAGGCAGTTTGATGAACTCAGAAATAAAAACAATGAACAAAAAGAGTACTTTACCAAAAAGATTGACACTTTTAAAATTTCAGAGCTGAACAACTCAGTAAAAGAGAAGAATTAGCTTAGAAAAAAGAGCCGACCAGATGGAGGCAACAATAGTGACATCGAGGGTAGAAACCTAGAAATGATACAGAGGGAAGAAGAGAGAGATTTGAGAGTAAAAAAAAGGAATGAAAGAACTCTATGAGAACTAGCTGACTCGATCTGAAAGAACAATATGAGAATGGTGAGTATAGCAGGAGAAGAAAGAGAGAGAAGGGAACAGAAGAACTACCCAAACAATAGTGAGAACTTCCCAAACCTATGCAAAGATTTGGATCCTTGAATCCAGGAAATTAGCAGAATACTAATTATCCCAATCAAAAAAAGGCCTTCTCCAAAGTATCTTATATTAAAACTGTCAAAAACTAATGACAGAGAATTTTCATGGCAGCCAGGGAAAAGACAGTAACTTATAAAGGAAAACCCACTAAATTATAGGAGTTTTCAGCAAAAACCCTACCAGCTCAGGAAGACTTGAATCAAATATCCAAACTATTGAAAGACAGAAATTACTATCTAACAACATTGTCTTTTAGATAGGAAGGAGAAATAAAGACTTTTCCAGGCACACAGAAACAGGGAATTTACCACCACAAACCCTGCATTACAGGAAATACTGCAGGTTATCTGAAATAGACATGTCAAAGGTGATTCATGGACAGACAGAAACATAAATTGCCATTCTTATTTAGAATAGGGTATTATATGCTTAAATGTAACATAAAGATTAAAACAGTAAAAACATTTTTAGAAAAGAGAAGAAGACATAGCTACTGCAATTTGGAAATGAACGCACAGCATAAAAAGGGATCATTTGTGACAACAAATACATAAAAGAGAAGGGAGTTAAAGACCTGAATTTGCACAGGGCAATGGAGGTAAGATGCAATCTGAAAAAAAATGACTACTGTATATAATAAACTGTCTTTTACATAAACCCAATGGTAACCACACACACACACAGAACTAAAACTGAGACACGTAACCTAAAAAAAACAAAGAACAGGAAAAAAAATTGTAGAATACCACCAAACTGAAATAACAGAAACACAAGAGAAAAAAATGGAGACAGAGTTACCAAAACATAAAATGGCTATAGGAAGATCTCCTACATTAATAATCACCCTAAATATAAATAGACTGAACTATCAATAAAAAGGCACAGAATACCAGATTGGATTAAAAACCAAAACCCAACCATATTTTGCCTTTAGGAGACACATCTCAGTGCAAGTAAAAGTATAGACTCAAACTGATGTATTACAGAATTGTACACTTGAAACCTATATAATTTTATTAACTGATGTCACCCCAATAGACTTAATAAAATTTAAAGAATATACATCCCCCTCCAAAAAAGAGTATATATAATCCATTTATAAAAAATAGTAAGACCCGATAGATACATGAACAAAGGAAAATTGACATTTTGCAGTAAAATAAAATACAAATGGTAAGCAGCTTATAAAGCCTTTTCAACCTTATAAGTCATAAAAAAGTAAATTTTATTTTTGAGATACTGTTTTATCAATATAGTTAAGATTAGAAAATAAACAGTATTAATTATAAAGGTGTCATGAAGGAACACATTAATACACTGCTGATAGCACTGTAATTTAGAAATGATGAAAGTAGTGTGTGTCAAGATCCTTAGAAACTGCGATAACCTTTGTCCTGAAATTTCCACTTCCAAGTTTACCCTTATAGATACAGAAGAAAGCTTAATGACTTAATAGCGTTCATTAAAGTATTTATAATAATGAAAATGTAGAAGAATTCTAAATGTACAATAAAGGAGAATGATTTATTAAATTATAGTACATCCTTATAGTGAATTATTAGATAACTTTTACAGTTATAATGTGCTACATAACAATTGGAACATGGATGGTTATGTCATGTAGCTCAATGAGTCAGGTGTAAATTGCGTATATAGAGTGATCTCAGCTAGATGGGAAGTTATACAGAGATTATAAGATTAGAAAGTGAGGTGATATACTGCAATTATTTTTGAAAATGCAATCATTCTTTAGTTTAACAATAAGAAGCTGTCATTTCATAATAAAATATCATGTAAGAATATGAAATAATACCTTCGAAGAGCAAAAGGAAACATTATTTGCTGCCTTGGGGATTTAAGCAGGTACCATGCACCCTCAAGAAAAATGTAGAAACTGGTCATTCTCAAATTCATGTTGCAATATCCAAACCAGATAAAAATCAAGTTAAAGAGAAATCTGCTTTGTCTTTAATTGACAGTTCTTAGAACAAGCAGACTGGATACTTGCCAGCTTTTTTCTTTCCTTTGGACTTTATATCCATCTTTGGGCAACATGTCTTTTTTTTTCTTTCTTAAATCACATGAGCATAATTTAACGTTTTGATTTCAAAGGAAAAGCTGAAAATATATACACAGCCCTGGTGGGGTGGCTCAGCTGATTGGAGCATCATCTGGTACACCAAAGGTTGCGGGTTCGATCCCCAGTCAGAACACATACCTAAATTTTTGGTTCCAACCCCTGTCAGGGCACATACTTAAGTAGCAGGTTCCAACTGCGGTCAGGGCAACTGATCGATGTTTCTCACATCAATGTTTCTCTCTCTCTCCCTCTCCTCTCTCTTCCTTTCCATCCTGGAGTGAGGATTTATATTTTATATTTTATATATATATATATATATATATATATATATATATATAAGATATATATATATCTGTGTGTGTGTATATATATGTGTGTATATATCTGTATGTGTATATATCTGTATATGTATATATGTGTGTATACACATATAGATACACACACGTACACAAAAAAATGCTATCCTATTGAAGAATAATGATGTTTCCTAAAGTCCCACTTCCAAAGTTATAAAAACTAGCCTCACAAACTCATAGCCAACTTGACCTTTCTTGGAAACTCTTATTGGTTTGGATGGATTTACCACATTTTGCTGGCCTGGGAGGTGAAACTGCTGGTAGAGACAAAATGGTAATTGTTTTGATGTATAAAGCCTTTGGACTCAATTCATAGAGCCTCTGACTTAAGCAGTTAATGATTTTTGGTTATCACCAAGGTCAGTGTGATTTTTTTTTTTTTTTACTCTTTAAAACTTAACATTCATCAACCCTGGTTTTAATTTTTTATGGACATTTTTCATTTGTGCTGGAGTACAGAAAACATTATTTTGAAAACAGCAAAGTCCAGGGGTAAACTTGGATTCCAAATTGATGTCCAAATCTAGCAAGCACTTTTCTTTGGTAATTAAAGAGAATATTTCTGTTAGAAATGTTTTTGTTGGTGGTGTTTTGTTTTAATTTCTTGAGTTTGGTTTTGCAATTTGACCTCCTGGTCTCTTTCCTTGTGTTTGTAAGGAATGAAATGTGGTATGTCTCAACCTTTGTGGAACTATGTGCTTATTTCCAGCTGTTTCCAGAAATGAAATAGAAAAACTGGGTAAAAGGTGGTAGGGTGGTAGATTTTCTCAGTTAAATATTTCTAAACTCTGCCTGGTTTGAATAATAACTTGCCTCACACTACCTTTAGGAATTGAGGATCAAACTAACACATTATTTTAATGTTTTACAAAGTCATCTCAGAAATAACCATTTCTTAAATCCCAAAAAGAATGTTGTAACAATTTCCAACTAGCTTTCATGAGTGTGAAAACTATTTCCTCTATAAATACTGTTTGTGGATTTCTAGAGTACCATTATATATGATAATGAGAAACTTTGGAATACATCCAAATCTAAATTTAAGTTATATAAGTAAGGAGAAATGTCCTCTTTAGTCTGTGAAGCCACCATATTTAGAGACCTAATTAAAAGCTCACTAGATGGGGTGAATTTTAGAATATTCTGAATGATGTAAAAATCTGAATTCCAGGTCTGTTTATTCATGTCACTAACTAGAACTCAGTTAATTGAGCCAAGGTTAGCAAACTGATATTTTATTTTCATGAGTGAATAGGTTATTTACCTGGAGTTAATAGATCATAAAATAGCCTAAGCATTTCTGACTTCTTGTCCTATAAATGTGTAGTTTATAGCAAACTGACACCTCCTGCATTCTCTGGGGTAAATGTTCCACTCTGTCCCTGCTCCTGCTGTGAGAAGCTCAGATACCCTGCTGGTACTACAGGCAAGGGGACAAAAGATAATGAATGACTGGGAGTTCACAGGTGCTCTGAGCACAGCTGAGGTGATGGGGGTGCCATAGGCAGCAGCTGCATATGTTTTGGAATAATGTTGCAAGACGCTTTAAAAAAAAATCACTCCATTTAACAGACCTGTGTACCAGTGTTTGTTCAAGAAACAGGTTAGCTTAGAAGAGGAGAGAGATTAGTAAACACACAACTTGAATGCAGTTCGTAGATACAGTAAACACAGAGAAGATGCAAATTATCCTGACTGTCAGAGGTCCTTCCAGCAGTTATCACTTGATTTAGGTCCTGTAGGGTGTTTATCCCAAAGAAGAACCAGAAAAGAAATTCCACACTGAAAGAAGAGAGTGTGCAAAGGCATGAGGAAAGGGATCTGGGGTGAGTGTGAGGGCTGTGGTGTGTCTAAAGCTGAATGTACTGGATTAGAGGAGAGGACTTACAAAAGAAGGTTAAGGACAGATTGAAGGACTTTTTTAAAGCAAGAGATTTGGACATTATTTAGAAAATGGGAAGCCATTGGCAGATTTAAGATGGGTCATGATCTGTATTTTAGGAAACTGATTTTGGTGACATTACAAAAGAGGCTGAATAGACAGAAATGAGCGAGGAGGCTAATTTCTGGAATAAAGGCCTTGAGCACAGCTGCTAAGTGGTATAGCTGCTAATATAGCTGCTAAGTGGTATCACAGGAGATCGTTAGGTAAAGACAGATCGAGACGAGGACAAGATTTAGGAAAGAAGGGTTTGCCCGTTGAGTGTGTGGTGCCTGAGGTACTCCTGACACAGATACCCAGGACACATTGAGAATGTAGATCTGGGCCTGAAGAGACAGGAATGGGAAGGATGGAACCTTCAGTGTACTCGCGTGAAGGAGATGACTACCTTGCGGGAGAGCTGCACCTGGTCCAGAGGGTCCAGGGGGTCTGCTGACCTGCAAGTCAGCAGTGGGGTCCTGCCCTTATTCCACTGTAGTAGGATCTCTCCTTTCTCTATTTGTTCCTTTTGCTTTTCTCTAACACATACACACCTTCACAGATTTTCATTCTTCACGTCAGGAATCAAAACTTCTTCTGTAAAGGATCAATATTTCAGGCTTTGCTGGCCACATACTGTCTCTGCACATATTTTTTTTTCAGCCTTTAAGAATGTAAAAATATTGTTTGCTTCAGGGCCAAACATACAGGTATTGGGTTGCGTTTAACCTGTGCGCTGTAGTTTGCAGACCTCTGAGGTAAGGCACTCTCAGGGATTGATTCCATTAAACAGCTAACACTCTTCTTGGAGGATATTCACATCAGGAGAAAAAGAGGGGAAAAAATCAGCATGGTAACTGAATGTGTTTTTGTAGTAAATAATAAGTGTCTCCGGTTCTTTTCTTCGCAGAGAGCATCTACCCATTTTTATCAGGTTGACTCTCCCTTACCCTTCATACATTGATGTCGTTTCCTTTGGAGGGCATTCCTGAGCTCTGCTCTGAATTCATGTCCCTTTCTAAGTGCTCTTGGCATGGTGTATCTCCCGTATCATGATATTGGTAATTACATTCCTGTAATTGCCTGCTTGAATTCTCTCTCTCTTACCAGACCCTGAGCTCCCAGTGGCCAGTGCACATGCTGCTTTGAACCATTGTATCCCTTGAGCACCACCATGTGGCCTTAGGTGGGCTCTATAGATCATTAATGAGTGAAGGGAAAGGATGGATGAGAATATAGTGGTTAAAGTAGAGGTCCCAGGACCACCCCACCTGGATTAAGCTCTGTAATTTACGTGTATCTGACCTTGGACAAATTACCTAAACTTTCTGTGCCTCAGCTTCCTCTTCTACACATTGGGGCAATAATAGTACCTTTTTCAAGGGTTGTTATTGAATGAGTTTGTGTGTGTAAAGCACTCAGTGCCTGTGACATAATCTTGCACTTTAGCTGCTGCTATTACTGTGGTGGTGGTTATTCCCGTGACCACTGTTAATGGCTGCTGTTTTGGTAACTGCAGCTACAGGGCGGCAGAACAGCTTAGGCATCAACAAGCATCAGACTGCTAGGATTTCAGTTCCAGCTCCACTATTTACTTGCTGTGTAGTCCTGAGCAAGTTTCTTACCCTCTCTGTATCTGTTTCCTCTTTTGCATATTGTGAGTATTAGTTCCACCTAACTCAAAGGGTCATTATGGAGACTAAATGAGAAAATAAATGTAAAGCCTTTAGAATAGAGGCTGGTTTGTAGTAATGTCAGTAAGTGTTAACTATTAATGAAGTCAGACTTGGATCTTAGCTTTTAATTTTACTATCCTTTCCTGTATTCACTCAGTCAAGATATATAGTTTATCAGTGTATTCTGTGTGCCAAACCTGCAGAGTTGCAACTATGACTTACTCTACCTTGACTCAAAACAATTTTGTTTGATTATAAAAATCTTGAAAAGTTCCTTAAAGCCCTGTATTTCTGGTGTTGTTCCCAATGGACTGAATGAGTAAACCTCAGCATACAGTCTGGGCTTTTCAGACATTCCTGGGTGGCCCCATCCTCCTCATGAACCTCTGTTCAAGAGATAGATTATGTTTCTGTAAATGTCTGTCCCTCCTGATGTCATTTGCTCCCTGTCTCCCAACATAAACAGATAAAAGTGCCATCCCAGCCGTGGCTCAGCCCCAAGAGGAGTTATAGCGGGGTTGTGAATGACAAAGGAGTGGAGAAACAGAGGCTATTTAAATATCTAAGCTTCTATTGTCATCATAGACCCCTTGAGTCTGTTCCTATGGGTCAGACTTTACGATTGAATTAGCTTTAAATTAAGTTCACTTAATATTTTCTACCCACAATGTTTAGAGGGAGTGTAGGAATCACTTAATCAAATAACAATTATTCTTTTTTACTTTTGCTGATTATCTCTCCTTTTCCATGTGAATGGATGTCTAATACCCAGCAGACCTGCAGATAAAATTACCATTTTATTTATTCATCACCAGTAAATTTGACAAATAACATTTTAAGCCTTAAAATTTATATATTTAGGTTTTTTTTTTCTCTGACAGGGCAGACAGTTTACAGAAGAATCAAGACCTGGAATTTGAAAGAAATAGAGAACGATTTGAATTTTTAAAGGTATAACAGAGTTTGGTTCCCTTGGTTGATATTTTATGTCTTTGGGTATGAGGGAGAGGTACGTAGTAGTGTGCCAGGCATTCATAGTGTCCTTTCCATTTTTCCATACTAGTGGGGTTCACAGGCTTTTCAGAACATGCGGATTATTCCCCCGGGCTCAGGAATCATCCACCAGGTGAATCTGGAGTATTTGGCGAGAGTGGTATTCGATCAAGATGGATATTATTACCCAGACAGCCTTGTGGGCACGGACTCGCACACCACCATGATTGATGGTTTGGGTGTTCTCGGATGGGGTGAGTGTCCTTCCATATCTGCTGTACTATAGCGTGTACTTGAATATATGTTGGTGCTAGTACATCCCAGTAGCATGAATTTGCATGATCACAGGTATCCAGAGGTATTTTTGTCTGTTTTGTTCCAGTGCCCAGAAAAATACCTCATGCCTTTGTTTTGAAGAATGAACTGGAATAAGGAGTTAGGGACATTTAGAATGAGTGAAAATGACCTGTGGTGTTGGTTAAAAATGGAGATTCCTGAACCCTAGTCCACTTGGTGTGGGACTCAAGGGAATTTTGATACAGGTGTTCGGAGACCACACTTGGAGAAACACTTACTAAAATTTCTGTGGAGAGAAATAGGGAAAAGATAATTGCTCTTTTTAGAAATGTTAACCCTTTACTAGTACAACATTGTAACTGGGTTTATTACCTCTTATTGACTTTGAATTATGCATGAGGGATGTGGTGAGAAATAATCAAAGCATTATTTTATCCTGCCATTCCATGCAGGTGTGGGTGGGATCGAAGCAGAAGCTGTCATGCTGGGCCAGCCAATCAGCTTGGTGCTTCCCCAGGTGATTGGCTACAAGTTGAAGGGAAACCCCCACCCCCTGGTGACATCCACCGACATCGTTCTCACCATCACCAAGGTAACACATGCTGCCTCTTCTGTGGTCTTGGAATCACAGTGACAAACAGGGAAGAAATACATGGTTGAGTCCCTCTTGGTCTCCCTGTGTCCTGGAAATGCTAGAAAACCCTATGTTGGTGACTTTAAAATGAGATGGGATAAGGGAGAATTCTGTGGTTAAGTAGTAGGTAACTACGTTCATTTTATTTTTCTATTGCTGCATGAAACTTTTTCTTTAAAAAATTTTTTTGAAGTTATGAAATAGTTCAAATACACAGAAGAGAAAGTGATATTCACATGCCTACTACATAGACTTAACAGATAACATTTTGCCATATTTGTTTCAGAGATGTCTCCGTGTATTTTTTAAGAAATAAAATGTATTATTTCTGGTTTAAGCCTTTCCCCCATTCCTAGAAATAAGCGCTATCTTGATGTTGTAAGAATTATTTCCATGCATCTTACTACACTTTTAGTACATTTCCCCCATGGTTTTTCTTTATGTGTAAAAGACAAACATTTTCTGTGAATAATGTGAGACTTATTAAATTCCCTTCTCTATATTATAAGTTGCGTTATTGTAACAGATGTTTCTCCAAACTGGAAAATACTGTTTTTTTTTCCTTTTTCTTTAGCCCTTTTAGGAAATAATTTTTTATGTGATTTGCTTACTTTGCAAAAAGACAGTTTTATTTTTAAACAATTATTAGAAAAGTAATTTCTTATCACAAACATAATTTTTTCTGGTTGTATAGGTTGCAGACTTGGGGTATTTGGGATGGACACTAGACTGGTAAAGGCCGAAAAAGTTTCTTTGATGTAATCTTTATGGAATTTGGAATTGGATTTATTTGAACACACTGCTTTATAATAGATGTCTGTGTATTGTTCTTCAAATGTGGAGGAACATAAGGCTTGTATACAAAATTTGGCAAATTTCACATACCCAAAAGAGCCCCTCCCTGCGGCGGTCCATAATTCACGGAGCTGGCTTCCTGTAGGCGCAGGTCAGTCACTGAGGCCGCAGCCCTGGCCAGAGGCTGGCTGGGCAAACATCAGACTGTCTGCATATTTTGGTTACATTTGACTGGTACCTGCGTTTAGGAAATTTGTTCATTATACCCTTGAAAACAGCCATTTATTTACTCAACTAATACAAGTCATTATTTATTTAAGTTAAAAAAAGTTTCCTTTTTAGCACTTCTAGGCATTTCCAATGACCTCATTAGAGAGAAAGAGTATTTCTTTAACAACTTTTCTTAATATTGTTATTTCTATTTATGGCATTACTTTTTTTGGAAAAACTATTTTGCCATAATTTTAGATTTATAGGAGAGTTCATGTAAAGCTAATTAACAGAAAGTTCCTGTTACCTTTCTCTCGGCTTCCCAAAATGTTACCTTACGTAACCGTAGCACATTTATCAAAATAAAGACAGTGACATTGCTATAAATGACACTATTAACTAAACTAGAAACTGCTCCAGTTTTTTTAGTAATCTCCCTTTTCTGTTTCAGTCTCCAGTCCAGAATACCATGGTATATTTAGTTGGCATTACTTTTTAAGCTTTATTTTTTAAAGTAATCAAAAACATGTTGTGCTGACTTATTGTTTCTCTTTACTCACGAGGTTAGTGTATAAGAATTGCAATGTGATAATAAGGTGATAGTTCTGCATTTTAAATATGGTCTGTCAACTCTGTAACCTTCCCATTCTGCTGCTCAGCACCTCCGCCAGGTTGGCGTAGTGGGCAAATTTGTTGAGTTCTTTGGGCCAGGAGTAGCCCAGTTGTCCATTGCTGACCGAGCTACGATTGCCAACATGTGTCCAGAGTATGGAGCAACTGCTGCCTTTTTCCCGGTTGATGAAGTTAGTATCAAGTACCTCGTGCAGACAGGTAAGTGTAACACTGTGAAAAGCAGAGGGCCGTTCATAAAATTTTTAGAACACTGAGAATCAGAGAGCTGTCTTCTGTCTCTCGCCCTCGGTGTGCACTGCATCAGATTCACAGATTTTTTTCCATATCTCTGTGGAGTCAGAATAATTGTTGGAATTCCAGAAGATGTGAGGTAGTCATGGTATGGCCAACAGAAAGCTCAGATACTCAGGAAGCCTAGATATTTATACTGGCCTCCTACTAATAGTTATTTGACATGAAACAAGCGATCTTAGTAATGGTGAAGATTGTCTGCTGAGTGCCAGGCACCTGGTACGCATTTGTTCTCATCCTTTTTACAGATCCATAGAATAGACTGATTGATTAATTAACTAATAGGAGAGAAAACTAATGATTAGAGATGTGGCAGCAAATATCCAAAGCTACTAAATAGTGGAGTTAGAATCCAGACCTGAGGCCACCAAGCTTTAAACAGAGACAGCACCTGGTCACAACGCTCTTTGGACCTTTCAGAAGGTAAAATGAAAGACTGCATCTGGAGCCATTTCAAAGTGTCAGTGGTTCTCTAACTCTGTGCATATTTGTTTAGAAATTTGACTTTAACTTTGAGAAAGATTTTCTTTTAATTTTGCAAGTTTATTTTTAAAATATTAAATATTTATTGTCATTTATTATCAATATCTGGTCTCAGTCCCAGAGATACAGTAGTGAACAAGTCAACAAATAAATACCTAATATTTATATGACATTGTATTTATAAGATAATGGAGAAGAGAGTATGAGGGATGGTTGAATAGCCTGATGGTGCTATTTTATACTTAAGAACGTCAGCAAAGGGCTCTTGGAAGTGCAACTTGAACACATGTTGGAGTAAAGTTGGGAGAACAAGCCATGTGACGTGGTGAAGGAGGTGTTTTCCAGGCAGGGGGGACAACGCATGCAAAGGCCCAAGAGAGAGAGGACAGCAGAGGGGCCTCTGTCACTAGAGCCCAGGGTCGAGGCCACAGGAGGTGAGATGCACGCAGGCTCATAGGCCACAGTGATCAGTCAGTATTTTATCCTAGGAAGTCTCTGAGTCATCTTGAGCAAGAAGGTAACATGAAATAATTTTATTTTTAATACTTCATTCTGTGTGACAAAGATGGAGGGGGGCATTTTGTATATCCAGGTGACTCCTAAAATTACAACTAAGTTATTAAGGAGAAAGGAACAGACAAACTTCAGTTTTCTCTTCTGTATCCAGCAGTTGCTACAGTGGCAGGTGTTTCTTTTGAAATAGAAATAGTAGGCACCTAAAGTAGGAATTAGTTCACATGTCTTAGTGAGGTCTCAAAAGAACCTGACAGACTCCAAGGAAACCCAAGCCTTCTTGATTTTCCTGAGGAAAATCCTCCTGAAGTAGTTAAGATTGTAATGAAAAAGCTTGTTTAAAGAAGTTTTTATTAAATACAACCACACTGGAATTGATTAAGTGATACCTCCCTTGATCTCCAAAGGATTTGAAGTGAAAAAGATAAAGAAATTTTTTTTTAATTTTTGTTTTTTGTTCAAATACATTTGTCCCCACCTTCCTGCCACCATTTTGAGAAATTAAAGAACAGAATAAATAATCGAGGTAATAAACCTAAGGAAGAGAAGGAAGGGATGGTAGGGAAGAGAAAATATATCCAGAGCTGAGATTAGTTTCTGTAGCTCTAGAGGTGGCCGCTAATCTTAGTGATCCAGCACCAGATTTGAAGTACCTATTAAATTGAAACAAATATACCCCTTTAGAGACTCATTCTGCTTTGATGAGGCCCATGATGAAAGCTGATAACCTTTATGATTAACTTAAAAGAAACAGGCAAACAAAAAATATTGATGTATTGTGGATCCAAGAAGCGAGCTTTCAAACAGTCTTATTCAACCGTCAGAGAAATGGGTGGACTGCATGCCCATTGGGCGTCCTTCATGAGCATTATCTTCGACAACCACGGCCTTGTGATTAAATGCAGAGCATTCAGGGTCACGTTCCTGGTGATAACAGCTTTGTGAGTTAAGACTTTAGACTTTGGAGTTAAACTCAGGTTTGGATTCTGGTTCTGTCATTTACTGGCTGTGTTCCATGTGAAAGTTACTTAATCTTCTTGAGCCACTATTTCCTCATCTGTGAATGAGAATAGTAACAGTAGTTGTCTCATAAGGTCATGATAAAGGATTAAAGATTGAGATGCACATTTACAGGAAGTGCTCATAGCTGGAAAAGTGTGTTGGGAGTCAGGGTGGATTATTATTTTAATAATAATAGGGGTGTACAGAGGCCTAGAATCTTCCTAACTAAGGAGCATAATGAAGAGAAAGGGGAGTGCTTACTGGTAAGACCAGAATGTCACAGTCTCTTCCTTAGGAACCACAGATCAGTCAGTGGACCCTAATAAATAGCAGATCAGCTAGAGTCAGACAGTTAGCTCCAGTGCTGTGGTATCACCAGAGCTATTATGTGTAAGTGAAATATGTATTATCTATGTAATTGCTGGTGGAGGCAATAGCTTATAGTCTTTAACCAGGAAATATTAACATCTGTTACTTGTTACCTCTTAAAATGCCCATTTAGGTCGTGATGAAGAAAAGGTAAAGCACATTAAAAAGTATCTTCAGGCTGTAGGAATGTTTCGGGATTTCAGTGACCCCTCTCAGGACCCCGATTTTGCCCAGGTATGAGAGCACCTTCACCAAAAATGTGTTTCCTCTTCCTGAAGGTGTGATTCTAGCTGTGTATGGTTTTTCTTGGGGTGGGGGACAGGGCGCAGTGTACTTGTAGAAAATTAGTTATTGCCAAGTCATCTCAGGAGAACAGGGCGTTCAAAGGCTAAAAAGCCAAAAAGATAAGGAACTGTAAATGTAACAAAACAATGTAACTTCTTCCATTCCTCCTGCCCTTTAGGTTGGGTTGGGTGTGCTCCCCTCTTTTGAACAACCTATTTACTTCTCTTATGGAGAAGCTCTTGGAAGAAGAACTTCACTAGAAGGACTAGAGCTATTTAAAGGCCAGACTCATCTTTTTTAAAGTTGGGGAAAGATAAGGAGATGCGAACATATCAATTAGTTCCGATTTATCCAGTGACTTACCCTTCATTCATTTTCAAGGGTGCACATTGATTCCACATTTTTCTCAGCAGCCAAGATTAGAGAGAACACTAGAAGTGGGACTCTCATTTTCTTTCATTTGACATTGAGGGAAGGAAATGCTCCATTAGACTGAGGCCAATTTCCTGGCACTGATGTCTTAATGGCTGCATCCCTCCCAAATCATCTTAGAAAAAGTACAATGGTCTGCGTATCATTTCAATAGAAAACCCATCCCAGAATGACTTAAAATAAAATAAAAAGGATGGATGAGCTGCTTTGCAAAGATAGGTGTGCGGGAGACACTGGGCAGCAGCTGCAGTGCCCGTCCTGGTCTTTGTGAGAGGTGGCAAGTGATCATCTTCAGCTTTGACATTCATCCCTTGAGTATTAAAATGAACATTGACTTCTGTGGTTTTGAGTGTAGTGGTTTGTTTTGTTTTTATTGTTATAATGTTTTAAATTCTCTGGCATGGCTTAATGTCAGTTCCACATTCCCTTTTCTTTTGGGGGGATAGGTGGTGGAATTAGATTTGAAAACAGTAGTGCCTTGCTGCAGTGGACCCAAAAGGCCTCAGGACAAAGTCTCCGTGTCAGACATGAAAAAGGACTTTGAAAGCTGCCTTGGAGCTAAGGTAAGTGCCCGGGGTGGAAATCCTCCCCAACCCTGGTCTGCACCATGCTTGGTTTTTTTTTTCAGTGCCAGGGCTTCTTTTGGCCCCACTCAATGATGCCTCCTCCTGAAGCCTGGCAATGAGGGTGTTTCCTCTCCATTTTGAAGTCATTACTGCCTCCCCCACTAACCAGGAGCCAGCTTCCTGAGAGCACTTGATCATCTGTAAACATAATTCAACCCACCTTTTTAAAAGCATATCTACTTTTCACTTGACTCTTACCATGTTGTTCACTCTACTTGCCCGGGGTTTTCTTGCCATTGCACATTTGTTCATTCCATCCCCTGCCTGCATGCCTCTTCCCCATCTGCATGCCCTGACCTGTCAGCTCCTCCCCATGTGGCCTCAGGTCTTGGAGCAGAAAGTCATCTGTCCTTCATTTGAACATCCCTCGCACTTGGTCTGAAACCCTTTGATGATGGCATTCCATATTCTTTTAAGTTAGATTTTATACACACATATATGTGTGTGCGCGCACATGTATGTATATATGCACACATACATATATACATCTATCAATTCATGTATGTATACCTATATGTATATACGTATATTTATATAAATATATTTGTGTGTGTGTGTATATACATGTATATGTATATATAGACAAGTATATATAGACACGTAAAATATACATGTACTTTTATATATGTATACATAAATAGATGTGTGTGTGTGCGTGTATATATTTTTTTTTCCTTCCTATAGCAAGGGTTTAAAGGATTCCAGGTTGCTCCAGACCATCATGACGACCATAAGACGTTTGTCTATAATAACAACGAATTCAGCATTACTCATGGCTCTGTGGTGATCGCCGCCATCACTAGCTGCACAAACACCAGCAATCCGTCTGTGATGTTAGGAGCAGGTTAGTGCATTTGAAGTCCTTTTAGCCCTGTGGACGCGCAGGTGGAAATGTGCCTCAGGGGCTTAACTGAGTTCTGCAGTGGTTCCCTGAGCCTTATCTTTTCCCAAAGCAGGGATTTATTGACCCAGAAATGTTTACACAATAAACAGTGTACAAAGCAAAGTATTTAAAGTGGAATACATAATGCATAATCGTCTTTAGAATTAACACAGAAAAAAATAGAAGAAAGTAAAAAAACATGAATTTCTAGTAAAGCCTAGAATCTTGTGTCAGATGTCAGGGGAAAAAAAACTGTTTTCCCATCACAAACTGTTCTCTATAAAATCCAATAGGCCTTTTTGTACAGTGGGATTTAGTCTGTCTTAAATTTATTGTGAAGTGTACCTGAATTAGGGCACAGAGCTTGATGAAACTCACCTGTCTTTTATGCAATTTTGAGTAAGTAGTTAACATCTACATACAGAGTTGCATTAACATAAAGTCTCTTTAGTTTCCAAATTTTTGAGCATCCCCTACAGTTTCTCTTGTGCCTCTGTGTCCATAGATCATGGAGTTATAACAGTCCCTTCTTTATGATGTGGACAGTGCATAAGGAACACCTTCCTTGTCTGGGAATCCATCTCTTGCCAGCTAAGCCATTTTTGTCTGGTGCAAACCACTTTCCTTAAGACAAGTCACCAGCTTGTCTGTAGCTTTTTGTCTCTTCATACCCCCACTCCTCATTTCTTTTTTACTTCTGTGACACGTCCTAAGACAGAGTACCCAGTGTCCCTACAATTATCCGTGTTTGCTGAATGAAAGTCCAGTGGGCCAGGAGCTCTTAATCTTCTACTTAAATTTCTGAGAGGGAGCCTTGGCCTGAGTGGCTCAGCTGGTTGGAACATCATCCGCTAGACTGAGGGGTCCGGGGTGCAAGTCCCAGTCTGGGCACACATCCAGGTTTCAGGTTCAATCCCTGCTTGAGGCGCAGACGAGAAGGCAACCAATCAGTGTTTATCTCTCATCGATGTTTCTCTCTCCCCCTCCCTCTTTCCCTTCTCCTTTCTCTGAAAGCAATGGAAAAATGTCTCCAGGTGAAGGATTAAAAAAAAATTAAAAAACACAAACAAACTATCCTAGGACTAGATTTTTACATCTAGACTGACTGCATTCCTTACATGCCAGTACAGTCTTCAGAAGGCCCTTCCAGTTATAATATTCATTTAAATAAAATGTAATTAGAAAGATTCCTTTCCTCCCCAAAATTAAACATTTATTCTATAATATATTTATAAACAGTTATAAGTTTATCTCTTTTTAAAACATAGACACACAGACACACATCTTTCTCCTCATTTTCATGACTACTTTTGAGTTTTCCGTATGCATGTGAATGACCAGTAAGCTCTGGTTTCTGTTAGCAAAAATGGCAGAAAGTGCCAATACAAATGAAGCTCTGTCAGGCAGTGGCAGGAAATGCAGACTGAGAAGTCAGTGTCTTTGCAGAACTATTCTGGTACCTGGAGTAGGCAACCGCCCACACCACACTGTGTCTGTGTTTACCATTTCACAGGACTGTTAGCAAAGAAAGCTGTGAATGCTGGCCTGACTGTGAAGCCTTACATCAAAACTAGCCTGTCTCCTGGGAGTGGTGTGGTCACCTACTACCTGCGAGAAAGTGGAGTCATGCCTTATCTGTCTCAGCTTGGGTGAGGGAGAGTTTCTTTTGCTTTTGTTGTATTACCTTCCACATGTATCTTGTTGCTATGTCACCTTGTAACAGATATAAGCTTATCTGAGAGTATCTAATTGTATAGTCCTTTGTCAGATGGTAAATAGACTTAAACCCTTACATTTCAAGAGTAGGGTCCTCCTGTGGACAGTTGCATAGTTGGTCATCACGCAAGGGTGCCCGTGAAGGGCAGAGCAGGGGCTGAGATGAGCCTGTGTGTCGGGTGGTGCTGCACCCCCTCTGTGCATCGAGCCAGCATTGGCTCTTAAACCAGACTCCACCCTTTGGTGTGAAAGGATTATTTACCATAGCTAAAAATGTTCTCATTCCTTGAGGTAAATGAGCTATTTGTTGCCAGATACAGTTTCTCCAACGTCCCCATTACTGTATTCCTAATTCTGATGACAGATTTTATTCAAGTGCCTCATAAAAGTCAGAAGTCCTCGGATTTTATAATAAAAATAGTGAATAGAGATAGGAGCATATCTGGGTATAAGGGAACTAAATGGTAATGGAAAAAATATAATAAAGATTATATATTTAAAAAAATTAAAAATTCTACATTATTCTATTAGATTTATTTTTGATAATTTACTTGAGAAGGAGTCTAATGGAATGATCTAGAATGAATGAATAATATATCAAAACGTTCCCAGGAAACAAAGCTATATAGAAACAGCACCATACTAAACTTAAACTTATTCCATGTGCTGTTATCCTCTTTAAATCAGTGGTCTCTAGGAACTGTTACCAGCAGAGGAGCTCACTGTGAATTATCTTGTGCTCCTCTTTTGGCACCTAGGTTCGATGTGGTGGGCTATGGTTGCATGACCTGCATTGGCAACAGTGGACCCTTGCCTGAACCTGTGGTAGAAGCCATCACGCAGGTAATTACAGAGGAGTCTGCGGGTCTTCGAAGCTGAGGTCTCTTTTCTTACTATGTTTGACCAAAATGCTGGTAATTTCAAGAAAGTACAGGGAAGCAGGGGATGTGGTTAGATGTATGGTCTTTGAAGTCAAGCTAAACTTACTAGTTAGGTAAGCTTGGGCGAATTAGTTAACCTCTTTTTTTACCTGAGTTTTCACAACCATATACTGGAGATGATAACAGTAACTGTTTCATAGACTGTGAGCATTGAGATGAGAATGGACATAAAAGAGGGAGTGTGGCGTCCAGACACAAGTGCTCAACAAATGCAGGTTCTGACTACATGGGGCTTTGGAATTGTTTGTTCCTGGCAATCTGAAAACTGGTTCCAAGTCAGAGAAGTCTTCACACACATGATCTAAATTTAATTGCATTGGCTTGATTTTTGCCCCATAAATTCTGTAGTGTTGAGAAATACTATTTGGTTTGCTTTGCATGAATTACAGAATCAATGTAAGTCAGGTGGCTCGCTTTACCTTTCAACTTTTAGTCTTTCCCACCTGTTCTTAGGCCCCAGGCAACAACATAAGTAGGATGTTGCCTTCTGACCTGCCTGGTGTTTTCTCCTGAGCAGAAACCAGTGAACATGTCTCTCTGTATCTTTGACCGAGAGTGTCTCCCACAGGGACACCCCTGTGTGCTATCCTATAGAGCAAAGGACCCATGAAAGGGAAGCTTAAAGAGCCACATCCAGGTGATGTGAAAACCTTGGCAAATGGTCCAACAGGAGCATCCTAGGCAGTCTCTTTTCTTTGTGACCTAGTTTTTCCCTTGCCTTACACAGGGGGACCTTGTAGCTGTTGGAGTACTATCCGGAAACAGGAATTTTGAAGGTCGAGTCCACCCTAATACCCGTGCCAATTATTTAGCCTCTCCACCCTTAGTAATAGCATATGCAATTGCTGGGACCGTCAGGATTGACTTTGAGAAAGAGCCATTGGGTAAGATTTTGTTTATGTGATTACAGTTTTTTCCAATGAATTTGAAAATATTGGAAGAAAATGAGTGCTTTCCTTAATAAATAATGAAGCCTAGAACTTCCAGAGGTAAGATGAGGAGAATCTTTTCTTTATTCCCCAATACACAGCCAAAACGTAACTGAAATAGATAAGAATTTACTAAAGGTCAAGGGATGACAAAAGGGAAATAAATACAAAAGGTAATGGAGATCTTGCTCTTCTGGCTTCTTCTCTGATTCCTTTTTCTTTCTCCTGCTTCAATCTAATTATAGGCATATTTTTAATACATACTCTGTAGAAACACATTCCTGATAGTTTAACTTCTCAAAATTCAGAGAAAATGATTCTTTATATCCTTTCCTGTGGTCTTCTTGCTTCCTATCCCCTCCTCAATTCATTCTAAGTAAATTAGGTAATATAAAAACAATGCCTTTTTTTTTTTAATTTACCTTTAGGAAATTATTACTTCAGAGGTACAGGTGATCCTCATATATGTGGATTCCATATTTGCAAATGTGCCTATTCACTAAAATGTATTTAATCCCCAAATCAATGTTCATCATGCCGCTGTAGTCATTCACAGACATGCACAGAATGGAGAACACTGAACCATTCAACATGCACCCCCTCAGTGAAGGCAGACAAGGCAGTCCTCTGCCTTCTTGTTTTAGCTATCATCCTGTAAACAGGTATCCTGGTCATGGTCTTTTTAGTGCTATGTTTTTTTCATTTATGTCCTTTTTCTTGGTGATTTCAGTGTTTAAAATGAACACTCCAGGTATAGTGCTGAAGTGCTGTCGAGTGGTCCTAAGCCCAGTAAACCCATGCTGCGTCTCATGCTAAACAGGCTTCATCTGGGCATGAGTCATAGTGCTGTTGGCAGTGAGTTCAGTAGTAATGTATCAACAATATATATTAAATAAGGTGTCTGAAACAGAAACACACATAAAACAAGTTATATATTGATCATTTGACAAAAATATGACCAGAGGCTCTCAGACACCTAACCCTGTATTTCCTCTGGGGCAGTGATTCAGTATTCACTACTGCAGTGTTTGCATGGACTCTGTAGATAGAACTACCACAAAGAACGAGACTTGACTGAATATAATAAGGAAAAGGGGGCATTAAATTATGTTTTTCTCATTGATAACCATTTTTTCCCCCAGGGGTTAATGCAAAGGGACAACAGGTATTTCTGAAAGATATCTGGCCAACTAGAGAGGAAATTCAGGCGGTGGAACGGCAATACGTCATCCCTGGGATGTTTAAGGAGGTCTATCAGAAAATAGAGGTGAGGTCCTGCCCACCCCCAAGAACAGAAGGGAAAGCAGCTCCTTTGTGTCATCTCTGCAGACCTTGAGGCTAGTGGAGGCGTACACTACAGAAAGGAAAGGTGCTTGTTACTCTGTCTTCAAAGAACTGGGGAAGTGGTTCCCAGTCATTCTTCTCCTGACTCATATTTTTACAAACTCCACACTCCCCATATGTTCCCAGATTTGGACAAGTGGGCGGCAGCCTCAAGGTGAAAGGCCTCAGGTTGTGTGTTATTCCTGGCCAGCTCCCCTTAACACTCCTCTTCTCAGACACACTGAGGTGTTGTGTCAACTGTGGATGAGGCCCACCCCTACCCCCATGTCACTATCCTGTGTCACTGAGGTGGAGTCAATTGGTGGAGTGCACCTGTCAGAATTATTTGGAAGTTTAAAAATAAATAAATAATTAAACAAATAAACAAATAAAACTCAATAGAAAGCACCAAGCTGCTTAAATAAATGAAACTTTTTGTGTACTTTACAAATAGGGAAAAAAGGTATAGGGCTCAGTATTATTTTCTGAGATCCTTGAATGTTCTTTCTTTCCCTATTTTCTGTGTTAGGCTGACCCAGCAGCTGCTGACAAAGGCTTGGGTGTGAAATAAGAGAGCGGACTGTCTGGAGAGGGGTCAGACAGGGATCATATTCTTGTACTGTGCCCTCCCACAAGTGGCTCATTGAGAAATAGTCTGAGGGAGTTTCTTGGGCATTGAACTAAACGCATTTATTCAAAGGCTGAGTTAATGAGCCTGTGGAGAGAATTCATCCTAATTTTTATGCAAAGGAGCTGTCATTTGGTATCTAATGACCATGGGACCTGGAAGTCTACTTCCCAAAATCTTCACAGAGTAAATAATTTCCCCTTTGGTACAAATCTGGATTATTGTTTCTCAAGTTATATTTGTAAGCATATGGATAGTTATCTATTGCTGTACAACAAATTACCCCCAAACTTAGTGGGTTAAAACAGCAAGCATTTATTACCTCTCAGTGTCTATGGATCCAAGTGTGGCTTAACTGGGTGCCTTTGCCTTCACAAGGCTTCAATCAGAGTGTCATCTGGGCTGCAGCTCATCTGAAGGCTCAACGGGAGGAAGATGCACTTCTAGGGGCACTCACGGACATGGTTGTTAGCAGGAGGAAGTGCCCCATGGACTGTTGGTCCAAGGGCCTCAGTTCCTGCATGACCACCAGCAAGAGGCCTCTCTCTGTGCCTTGCTAAGGAGCCTCTTCACAGCTCTCACCAGAGCAGCTGGCTTCCCCGAGGGCAGGCAAGCAAGAAAGCAGGAGAGAATGAGAGCCATGGAAGGCAGAGTCTCTTTATAACCTAATCTTGGAAATGAGTCACTAGGTTCAGCCCATGCTCAGCAGGAGGTGCCCCCTTTAGGGGATGAATCCCAGGGGTGGGGTCCTTGGCCGCCTGTCACAGTCCATATGTATTTTTAAGTTATTTAGCATGACACTATCTTAGTATAAAGGAACCCTTTTGAATTACTAGAATAAGAATGTTTTTATTTTATGCTTAGCTTGAATAGATGTTTTATATTTACATGTTAAATTTTCCTTAGAATAGAATGTAATTAGATTGGCTGTTGTTTCTTTCTTTCTTTTTATTTATTTTAAAGACTGTGAATGAGAGCTGGAATGCCTTAGCAGCCCCATCAGATAAGCTGTATTACTGGAATCCCAAATCTACATACATTAAGTCACCACCATTCTTTGAAAACCTGGTATGACATTTTATTTTTCACAAAATAAACTCTTCAAAAGGTTTCCTTCCTTATAACATCTACTTTATTCTCCCATATTCTCACTCTAACTACTTGTTTCATTAAAACTTCTACAAACCCAAGCAAATACTACTGGGGCAACATTTGGGAAGCTGGGATAGTTGGCTGTAGTGAACCTACAGTTTCTCTGTCCAGGGGTTGTATGAGGCTGTGTAGAGACACTCTGGTGATCAAGTGCCACCGCGACATAAATTTGGTGAAGTCTGAGACTTCTGGGAGAGCGTCCACAGGGCCTGCCATCTTTAAGCCTTACACCCATTCAAACAAGGGAGCTCTTCCCTGCAACTGCTGACCAAGGAGTCTGTGCTCCGTGGGTGGGGCCCTGTGGGAAGGGGTTGGGAGAGGAAGTCAGAATTCCAGCTGTCCTCAGCCTCGGAGGAGATCTGTGGGTATGGAGAAAAGAATGTCATTTCTGTGGATGTGAAGAAAGAGAATGTTATTGGCAGCTGCATCCCTATTTCTGCTGCTTTTGAGGAGACAGTGCCAATACTTTGACTTCCCTTTAAGGGTGAGACATGAATGTTTTGAGTAAATTCATCTTACATTTTAAAGCACCTCTGATAAAACTGAAAAAAAAAAATAAACTAAAATTTTCCATACACTGATGTGGGGCTGTGATCTGGTTCAGGTCCGTGGAGCACTACTGTTGAGACTTCCCTCATGACTTGTTGGAGAACACCTGGGAAAACACTGACTTTTTGTGTTCTGTGCTAGACTTTGGAGATTCAGCACCCTAAATCTATTGTGGATGCCTATGTGCTGTTAAATTTGGGAGATTCCGTAACAACGGACCACATTTCTCCGGCTGGAAATATTGCAAGAAACAGCCCTGCTGCTCGCTACTTAACTAGCAGAGGGTAAGTGTGAGTGAAGTAAGGACTAAAGGCAAACATGGAGTGAGTAGACCAGCATTTCTCTTTCGCCTGGTCTCTTTGGAATCAGACTATGGTTTTTCACTGAATCCCGGGCCTTGAAAACCAGTCTTTCTGTTTGCTGCTTCAAGGCTTCCATGGGAGAATCCATCAGCATGTGAACCTCACCCAGGGGAGAAGGGACAGTTTTTGAGCAAGTGTTGTACTCATTAAGCTCAACTGTCATCTCTGCCCCCAGCTTGCCTAATAGTTAAAGCACAAGGTTTTGCTCTGAACTCGTGGCAAAGCTTGGTTATACCTGAACCTCAGCAGGAATGTAACCTGAAGGGCATTGCCATTCCTGGTGGAGAGACATGTTCTCTTCAGAGAACTGCTTTGGGATTGGCAGTTCACACAATCATTCATCAGTCCTTCAGTCCTGTCTGGATTTTAAAAGGTATTATACCAACATTACCTACTGTTCTAATATATCCATATTAATCGAAGTCAGTCCCAAATCTGACTTTGCATGAGAATTATAGGAAATAAAAATTCCTGGTTCCCATCCCTGCCTCTCAAATCAGCTTCTTCAAGGATGGGACTCAGAGCCAATTTGAAGAACAAAATCCAGCACCTTTTTTTTTGATTGCTAATTGTTGACCTTTCTTGAGACATAGACTCTTTAGGAAATTGAATGAAGGCCATTATAATACCTTCCCAGAAAAATGCACACATCCACAACATTTTGGAAATAATTTCATTTACTCCTGAAACCCATGTATAGATTCTCTCAATCCTCAAATTAGATCTAACCTTTAAATCATATTAACACTCACACGCATTTCCTAGCTTTTTAAGAAACAGCCCAGTGAACTCGTGACTATGTTCATTGCAAAATGTTGTTCCTGACATTCAAAAGTTCCTTTCATTGGGGCCACTGACAAGATTTCTCTCTGATTTCTGGACTAGGAGAAATGGTGGTTCTGTCTCTTTAGTACTGCTTTGATTTTAAGTTCATGAAATTGTACATCATGTTGTCGGTTGTGTCTTTCCTTTCAGTTGAGTTCCTCATAATTTGCATACAGATTTGAACCTCCTTCTGGTCAGTTTATGGAATCCATTTCATGTTTCCCCCACTGTGGCCTCTACCTAACTGGCTCACCCTGATTATTGTCTTTGGTTCCTTTTTCTTACCCATTTTTAATATTTTAATTTTTGTGAAACTTTATAGGCCACCTTACTGAATAAATAAAACAAATACCCTTGTTAGAGTTCCTCCTGCTTTATCTACTCAGATTTATAAGATGGAAGGTGGACCCTGGGAGAATATTGAATTCCACCCTACGACCCCCACTTCTCCCCTCACACTCTGCCCTCTGTTGAAGCTTTGGCAACAGTTTTTCTGCTTTAGAGAGCAGTGCTTGGTAGACCAGAGAATAATGTGGTTTATGTTTTTTTCTCTTTTTTTGGTATAAGCTAAGTTTAATCTTCACTCAGTTCACTAAACTTGGTTATCCCCTGCTTGCCTTATTAGCCTGACTCCACGAGAATTCAATTCCTACGGTTCCCGCCGAGGTAACGATGCTATCATGGCACGTGGGACATTTGCCAACATTCGCTTATTAAACAAATTTTTGAACAAGCAGGCACCACAGACTATACATCTGCCTTCTGGAGAAATTGTGAGTATGGCATCTTCTGCTTCCTTGAGAAGCCAGCATTTGTCAGGCTCTGACGGTTGGTTATCTACATGGTCACCTTCCTTTTGGTCCTATTTTTTCTTCACAGCCCCATCCTTCCTCTTGCTGCCTGTAGTCCCTCTTGCCAAGTGTCCATGTATGTGGAGCTCATCACTGAGGGGGATGCCCTTTAAATTGTGAAACCTCCTCTTCCTGCTTAGAGATTCTGCTTCATGGCTTAACTAAATATGGTTTCCTGGGAGCTGAGCTTTAAAAGCCTCTGATTGAAGTGCTCTGAGTGCATAGTACTTGAGGAGGAAATTCCAGGTTAAGGTAGAGGATATTTATTAAGAAGTACTGTTTTATGACTTTATCAGCATTTAATTTAATTCACCACACCACTAGGAAAAGAAGGAGTGTAGAGGCTAATGGAAGCCTGCTCGGGTCCTAAGAGGAACCACTTGGTTTGCAGGTCGCTGCTGGAATTGTTTGGTGGGAGGCATGTGAGAGGTCAGGAGAGCCTGTACTTGGTGTCAGAAAAGCCTAGGTTCAAGTCCCAGCTCCACCTCAGACCAGCTGTGGAGCCTACATCAGTTTATTTCCCTCTGTGAGTCCCATCTTTCTTACCTGTGAAGTAGAAATAATATCTACCTTGTCAGGCTCTGAGGCTAAACTTAAATGGAATGTCATATGAAGCAGCCAGCCGACCATCTGCACATATAGTAAGTTCTCATTATCACTTTCCCAGTAAATGCTGCGAAACTGCCTGGAAACGGTGTAGGCTTCTTGAGAAATAACCTTCCCAACTTGTTTTAAAATAATAGCAGCTAATACTTATATAGAACTTACTATGTCTCAGGTGCTGTTCTAAGCTGTTGTAAAAATTGTATAATTTAATACTCATAACAACACTTTGAAATGGGTACCATAATTACCCACATTTTAAATTGGGAACCCGAGGCATAGAGAGCTCATATAACTCCCTGAGGCCACACGTAGAGAAACTGAGATTAAACCCAAGGAGCCTGGCTTCGAAGTCTGCACTGTTTACCACCATGCACACTGACTGCCTCACTTATAACTGATTAAATTTTTGTAAAATGAGCTCTTCATAAATAATCATTGATCACCAGGACCAGCACAAAGTCAGTGCCCAGTATTAGTTCAGTGAATCAGATGAAACTACCAGATGAAAAAGATACAATTGGATGATGTCATGCCAAGAGACCAAGGGGGGGGCCTTGCAGTTGTAGACACTGGGGACCTCCAGTATACTCACTGTCACAGCGAACCTCACTTATTTTCAAGTTCTCCCATGACATAGAACTTCCAGTCAGATGTTTAGTGCTGCTTCTTAAATAAGGAGACAGAATCAGAGATGAACAGACATTTGAACCAATCCTTGAACTTGAAAGATCCTGCCTAGACCAAGAGCAGGGCAGAAAGGGAGAGAAAACAGAGGTAGTGCAAAGTGTAGAAGAAAACTGTAAGAAAAAACATTGTTTCCTCAGAGTGATGAGATGATTTTCTGTTGCTGTAATCAGAGAGCAAGAAAGAGATCTTTAAATTTAAAAGGAAAAAAAGCCCATAAAAGGTTTCACAGAAAAAGTTGATTAGTTGAGAAAGTCTCTCAGAATATAAAACAGAAAGACAAAGGAGAAATTAGAAAGAAAATATAAGAAAATTAAAGACTGAAATGAGGAGGCCCTACATCTGACTGAATTGAGATACTGACAGAAGAGAGGAAATAATCAAAGACGTAACATAAGGAAAATTCCCTGACTGCAAGATCTAAGGCTCCAGATTGAAAGGTCCACTGAATGCCCAGCAGAGTGATTAAAAATGACCTACGCCAAGTCACATCATTGTGAGTGAAGAACGGCAGAGGTAAGAAGATCTAGAAACTTCCTGAGAGGGAAAAACAGCTTATATACAATATTCTGGTAATGAGAAGTGCCTAAAGCAACACTGGAAACTTGGACTGCTTTCTTCCTTAAAATTCTATGGCCTTCATTCTACCTATCAAATGAAATTAAAGTAATGACACATTGAGATATTCAAAAACTTAAAAAATATCCCTCAGTCCTTATCTCAGGAAGTTACTTATTGAATGTGTTCCACAAAAATGAAGAAATAAACCAAAATAGAGGAAGATGTCGGGTCTGGGAAAAGGAAATGCTGGGAATGCCCAAAGATGGTGTTGGAGGAAGATTCCTTGATCACAGGGATGCACATGTAGAGAGCCATCAGCCTGAACTGGAACAGCACGAAGGGTGCCAGCAGTGATAGCTCCATGATTGCCTGATAGAACTGAATGTCTTGAGAGAAGATTTGTACTTCAGACAGAGTGTTTGAGGATTAATTAATGGATAGCAAGATAGAAACAGGTGAGCACACACACAAAATGAACGTTATTAATTCCAGTGGAAATTATTTAAATTGCCAAGAAAAGAAAATCACAGTATAGTACATAACTCAGCTATAAATAGCATTTACATGATCATAATGCAAACACCAAATATTGTCATACCAACCATGTGACCTAATTATGTTGGGCAGTCAGGGACAGGGAGGTGTAGGAGAACCTTGGGAGTGGTGCTTCAAAGAACCAAACTGTCACCAAACTAGGAAAGATGATAGAGAAATGAAGACTGAGAAGAACTGACAGTTTAAACATAGTACCTACGAGATAAAGAGGCACAGTAATCCAAGAGACAACAATGTTGTCTTCTTTACAAGAGAGGGCAAGTGCAGAGAGCTCCTGCTATATAGCCTGGTTAGTACTCTCAGCAGGGCTCATGTAACAGAACGGTCAGGCCGAAATTCTAGAGCAGCTTGGTGCCTCTGATCTTGGGCTTCATGGCCTGCTTTGACATGGATCGTCGGCTTTGCGGTAGGTTTTAAAGCACATTAAAACACACACTCCCACATTCTAAATGCCCAAAGCTAGTAATGGGGAACTCTGAAAATAACAGGTAAGATGTTTCTTTTCGGTCTTTGAAAGAATCTAGACTATTTGTTTGTACAGAGAAGGCTTTTACTGTTTTTCTAAGTTTCTATGTTCATGAGCTCTGTCCCGCTGAACACATAGATTCCTACCCAGATTTAGCTAATGCCATGTGAAATTAACCACAGGCTCCGTTAGTCCACCAAAGTCGTAATTTGTAAAACCCTGCTTGAAGGTTTGATTAAACACCTTTTGGAGCTCCTTTCAAATAAAACACTCTATAGAGAGGGATTTTATTTTCTGACTTAGTAGCCATGGAAAACAACTGTTTCATTACTTCACCACCAGCAATAATATCAGATGTCTGTGTGAAGTCCAGCTCAGCAGAATATTCAGAGTTCCTGCGGGAAACAAATGACTATTTGTGTGAGATGTTTCTCATATATCCGAAAATATTAAGCTTTTCCTGCCCTTTAATGATGGGCACTTCCATCAGTGTTTCTACTTTATGTACCTTGACCTCCATGCTGAATGTCACCTTCTTTGTGTTTTGCTGCCTTTCACACCTGACTCTCACTGAGTCTCTGGTACCGAGTTGAAACCCAGGTTTAGATGGGATTCTCTCTTTTTAAAAAAATTTAAAATAGTTTAGTCGATGGAAGAGAGGAAAAAATATCTACTTCCATTTTCCCCTGATGCCTTTGGATTTGAATCTTTTTACAGCAAGGACAGCAATTACCCACTTCAGTTAAAAGAATATAAAATACAATTTGGTCAGTGTAGGCAGATAGATTTCACTGGGAATCTGTAGACCAGGCATCCGATTGGCTGAGTTTTCCATTGGCTTTGTGTTGACTTGGCTCACTGCAGGCCCTCTGACCATGCATATCACACCACGTCTCACTGGCCTGTGTCTGCACTCTGCCTTTACTGTATCTGTAGTGCCTTCCTTTTTCTCTTCCTCAGCTTGATGTGTTTGATGCTGCTGAGCGGTACAGGCAGGCGGGCCTTCCCCTGATTGTTCTGGCCGGCAAAGAGTATGGCTCGGGCAGCTCCCGTGACTGGGCAGCCAAGGGCCCTTTCCTCCTGGTGAGTATGACATAGGGATATCCCAGCAGGCAGCTACCCTTCTGGTTCAGAAGGGAAGCTGGGAAGGGGTTCAGGAACCAATTCTGGTGCTTTACTTTCCTCTCCTTCTTGATGGATCTCGCTTCACTTTTCTCAATGAAGAGTAATCTAGAGTTGAACTTGCACCCTCAGATCAGACATATTCTGAGAACCATGGATCTTTGGAGGGTCTGTGCCGTCTCTGAAATTATATCCAAAAGCTTGTATGTATATCCAAAAGCTTTTTTTTTTTAATCCTCACCCAAGCATATGTTTCTATTGATTTTTTTTAGAGAGGAAGGGAGAGAGAAAGATTGATGTGAGAGAGAAACATTCATTGGTTCCTCCTGTATGTGACCCAACCAGGGATCAAACCCACAACCTAGGTATGTGCCCTGACCGGGGATCGATCCCTCAACCTTTTGGTGTACAGGACGATGCTCCAACCAACTTAGCCACCTGGCCAGGGCTGTGTGTCCTTTTTTTATGAGGAAAAATAGCATAGTTTTCATAATGTTCCCACAGGTTGAGGACCCAAAATTTATTTAAGGCCATTGTCTCAGGTGAACTTCAGGAATAAGCCAGGGCTGCTGCTACTGGATTGTCTTCCAGGTTCATGGAAGGGAAAAAGTTAAGGACCCTGAGCTTTGGATAAACTCAGGGAAAGTACTTTCTATGATTGCTTTTTACTTACTACCTCCGAAAACCTACTTACAGACTCATAAGAGGAGGATGCTCTCTATATGTAGATAGGACGCTCTTTAGACCCTTCAACCATTTCAGGGCTTGACCTGCTGGAGGTTTCCGCATGGGAGAGGCATACAGACAACAGAGAGCTCACACCACCTGAGCACTTGCTTGCCCTAAAAAAAGAGGATTCCCGCTGCCTGGCCTTAATCCTCAGGGTTGGGTAAAAATAGCTTAGCTGACGTCAATTTAAATAATGTGTGGCTTGAGCCAATTAATGCATTTAGGAAACACTAAATAAGTGCTATCCACAAGTACAGTAAAAAACATGGCTCTCTGGCAGGCAGCTCCCCAGATGTCCAAGCTTCTGAAAGTCTTCGACTATCACACGCCTATTATTTTGGTTTTTTAATCAATCGTTTTTCTCTGTAGGGAAGAAAAAAAAAGTTCTCTGATTACTTGGTAATGTTTCAGGAGCCTGCTTGTTTTAAATTAAAACTGCTAAAAAGAACCAGAGTAAAGAAGGAAGGGATTTTAGGAAGGGAGCTGGGTGCTAACAGTAGCAACGGGAGCAGCTAGCAGCTGGGTGGGGAACTGTGAGACCTACGGGCCGGTAAGGGGGACTGGCACCCTGGAGGTGCTCCAGAGTCGAGACTTCTCTACAGAGCTGCTGAGTCCTGATTGTCCAGACAGCATGTACTTCATTCTCTAGCTGCCCAGTCTGAGCCACTCAGCATTCCTGAGCTGAACTCACGCAGATAAGGCTAGACAGTTGTGATCTGTGGCATCCACAGCCCTGCACAGCCCTTTATACAGTGCTAGGGATATGAACAGTACACATTTACAAAGATTTCTAGTTCCCCTCAAAATCCATTATACACATATCCATAAATTCACACAAAATATCTACTATACTGAACAATCTGCCCTTCCCTCATAAATGTTTTTAAATTTGGAAACGCCTGTGGGATTTTAAAAAATACCTGTGTCTGGATCTCATCCCCAGGGATGATGGTTTAACAGGTAAGGAAAAAGGCCTGGATGTCAGGATTTTAAAAGTGTCCCCAGAGGCTCGTACATACGCAGCAAAGGTTGAGAACCACCGCCGAATCACGGTCTTCCTCCAGCCCTGCACTCTCTGTGTGAGATTCTGATGCAGTAGATCTGGGTGGAGCCCAAGAATTCTACATCTTTAACAAGCTCCCTGAGTGACCCTGATGCAGGAGGTCTTAAAAGTGTACCCTTTTAAGATATCAAGATATTAAGATTGATATTAAGATATTAGGATATCAAGATTGATATTAAGATATCAATTTTAGGGATACCTAAATATTTTATTACAGTGAACTAATATTTGAGAATGAGGTGTTCTGGTTCATCGAATATCCTGGTTTATTGATCATGACTGTATATTGTTAGTTATAGATTGCTAATAAAATGTGTACTTTATAGGAGGCTTAATGTCAAGATTATATTCAATACACTTTGATATTTGGAATAGGAAGTAGAAGAGCAGCACACAGTAGATAATCATTTTCTTCTTTGTATTCTGTAAGTTGCTTTTTTGATTAAATCTTCCATGTCTACCAATGCATCTACAATAACAAAAGAATTGAGGAAAAGAAATGAATTTTCTTTATGTTGTTTTGTAATGTGGCTTTTAGTTACAATGGAATTTGCTAAGAGGCATCACAGACTGGTGTGTGTGGTCAGGCTGCATGGGTTCAAAATACCAGACCTGGGTAAGGCAGACAATAATAGCATCTACCTCCCAGTGTTGGTGGAAGAAGAATGAGTAAAACTATTTAAGTGCTTACATAGTGCCTGTACTTTGAAGACAACCATTTAAGACTGACTACTGTGTTATTTATAGCTAGGAGGTAACATTTGTGAAAACGATTAATTGGCACTTAGAAAGAATTTAGGTTTGAGAAGAGCTTTGACTTACGAAGCCTTTTGTTAAGTTTCTGTGTGCCTAAGGATAAATTGGAACTGTGTCCAACCTCTCTCTTGGCTCATCAGGGAATCAAAGCTGTCCTGGCTGAGAGTTATGAACGCATTCACCGCAGTAACTTGGTTGGAATGGGAGTGATCCCCCTTGAATACCTCCCTGGGGAGACTGCAGACACCCTGGGACTCACGGGGCGGGAACGATACACTATCAACATCCCAGAGAATCTCAAACCACGAATGAAAGTCCAGGTCAAGGTAAGCCGGGCTTCTCCATGCCAAGGCCAGCTAAAAGGGACCCTGTGTTTGTAATCAGTCTTGTTAGAAGGAAATCAGTGGGATTTGGAAGAAGAAAGACAAAGAAAACAGTAAAACTGCATTAGACTTAAGAGTTCTACCAGCACCTTTTTTACCTGCCTTCACAATATATTATATATTTCTATTTATTCATCGTTATCATCAGTCCAGTTCTTACCTCCAAGCTTTCTCTCTTTCCTCCCAGTCTCAGGTAGCCCAGACAGTAGTGATGAAAGCTCAGGGATAGGACCTTACCTAAAAAAACACCTTTTTATTATAGTAATGTGAACAACAGATATACTCTCTCCATCCCTGTGTCTTACCCCAAAATGACAGCTCCCTAGGGGAGGTAAAGATGGAGCGCCCAGCACCACGGTCCCATGGGAATTTAGACTCCCAGGCAGAGGCAGCTGCTACAGTCTGTGTCCCATGGTGAGCAGCTGGGCCAGCTGCCAAAGAGACAACCTTAACAAAGCCTCTGTTGACCGGAGACACTTCTATTTGAAGTGATCTGCATCCCAAAGGTCACCAGAAACTGCTGCCCAGAGAGGCTGTTTCTAATACTCAGATGTCTTTCACTTTCATCATTTAGACTCTGCAGTGCTTTCCTATGCAGATGAATCTGCTGGGGAACTTGTTAAAATGTAGCTTCTGCTTCAGTGGGTCTGGACTGGGACCAGAGACTGCATGTTCCCAGGAGCTGCTGGTGGTGCAGTGTGCGGACTGCACCCTGAGTGCCCGACCTGAGGGCAGGCTGGGCACAAGCTCCTCCTGACTGAGCTGTCTCACTTCTTCCCTCTGTCATTCTTTGCTTCTTTGTCATTGCAGCTGGATACCGGGAAGACCTTCCAGGCTGTCATGAGGTTTGACACCGATGTGGAGCTCACTTATTTCCACAACGGGGGCATCCTCAACTACATGATCCGCAAGATGGCCAAGTAGGCCCTTGTTTCTTAGGAGACCCGCAATGGGGGCTGCATCCGGAGAGGGTGTGCAGCGCCATCAGCCCGCTGGGCCCCTGGGGCAGAAGCATCCCCCTGCCCCCACACAGGATGCTGCCTTGCAGACAGAGCACATGAGCACTGGCGTTCTAGTGCCATTCGTCCGGGCACAAAATCAGCAGTTTCTACATTCTCTATTTTTGTTAATCTTTTTATCTTTTTCTAGAACTTGAAAACTAGCATGGTGGAGATGTTAGTAGAGCCAGAAAGAACTAAGCTCATCTTTAAATTTATTGATCACAGAATGTTGGGTTTTTGTTTTTTTTTTTACTCTTAGCCTGTTAATGTTCAGCTGAACACAAGTAAGGAGGTATTTCCTGTCCTATTTTGTGTTCATCTATTCTCTACAGTTGAATGATCTCTTTCCCTTGGGAGTCTTTGGCTATTACACCAGTATTAACTGACATGGGTAGATATGAATTTCTACATACTTCAGATCACACAGGCAACTGTGATTCTCCGCACCCCCTTTCCTTTGGAGTCAATGATCCAGAAACCTTGTGAACAAGTCAGATGTTGAAACTTTTTGATTTTGTACCTTTTGATGGGTGAACATTAAAGAAATGGAAAGTTTTCTTTTACTGTCTTCAAAAATTTTCCCCAGAAAATGTTTTCAGTTGTCAAGAGGATAACTTTGGAGGTGGTTTTGGAAAGAGACACAGAGTATTTCTAATTTGAATAAAATTAAATCTATTTTCAAGGAAAACTTCTTGTCTTTGTTTTTTTCTGGTGTGGGCAAATCGAATTCTGCTGTGTGGGATAGTTTTGGACTATTTAGAGCAGAGTGAATCTCAGACTTTAGCTTCCCAGAGCCTGGATGACCTTCAAGTTCTCCTGTTTTTATAATCACATAGTGCTCTGCAAGTAACATGGAAGTGCTGAGGAACCAACATGTTTTCCAGCCTGTTTGGGAGCAGACAAAGAGTTAACAGGCAATAATGTCAGTGTAGTGAGCAGATTATAACTTTCTCATTTTTGTATCCTATAGTTCATCTGCTCATTTTCATCACTGAAGTTGCTGCAGGGCACATGTCTCTTAGTCTGCTCCAGCTGCCAGAGCAAGATATCATAGACTAGGTGGCTCAAACATCAAAAGTTTGTTTTCCTACAGTTCTGGAGGATGTAAGTCCAAGGTCAAGTTTCTAGCCTATTCATTTTCTGGTAAGTTCTCTGTCCTGGCTTGCAGTCAGCCTCCTTCCTTCTGTATTCTCATGTGGTCTTTGCTCAGTGCTTGCACATAGACACAGAAGAACTAGCTCTCTGATGTCTCTTATATAAGGGCACTAATCTTATCAGATCAGGGGCCCACCCTTATGACCTCATTTAACCTTAATTCTCTTAGAAGTCCCATCTGCACAAAGGCACACTGTGGGGTGAGGGCTTCAACATAGGAATTTTCAGGTGGGGGGGGCACAAATATTCAGTCCATAACAGGGCAAAATTACAAACAAAAAGGGCCATTTTCAGTAGAAAACTCATCCAAATTGGAGCCTGAATTACCTCTGTCACAGTTACAGAAGCAGACTCAGAAAGGTCTGGTAAGTTAGCAGTGTACCCCCTAATATGCTTCCTGTTCAAACAGTTGCATTTATTAGAGACTTCAGCTCTCTGAAGACCAAACAGGATTCTAAAGTAACAGCTCATCACCTGAACCAGCCCAGATGCTCCACACTCCTCTCCATCAGCAGAAACAGGGTTACATCCAATTATTGTCTTTGGAGATCTTTCTAACCCTTTATCTAAAACTTCTGAGGAAAAAAGATATATAGAAGGCTAACCTGAATATGTCTTTTATAATAGTATATTTTCTTTAGTTTGTTTTCTGGACAAAGTTTAAAAACTTCGTTGGTAGTCATGGTGGTATTGCTATTTCTTACAGCTATACATATAGCATATTTATAATTTTGTATCCTGGTTATTTTTTTCTACTTTACCATTAGTAAGGAGTTTGGTTTTTTTTAAACTATACTATATGAGCTTCATAATTTTAATAAACATCACTTTGTTTAATTTTAGATTTACAGATAAATTACAAATATAGTCCAGAGAATTCCTGTATACCCTTCATCCAGCTATACACCCAGCTATCTTACTGATAGTAGGTTTTAATTAGTGCCAAAAAATTGACCAGGTAGTCTTGTAAAAAAGACTGCTTACCTCCACCACTCATAACTGTATAACATGCAAAGGCACTTTCTGCAGAGCAGTTTATTTTTCTTATCAGGTTCAAGTTTTGCTTTTTTACCATCTCACAAATCTATACCTGGCAAATTTTGAGGGAAAGAAAAGCCTTCATAAATATAATTAGAATGTAATTAGGATATACATGTATTTACAGACATATTGTATATAATCATTTATTCTCTAGTCATATACAACTTCCATGAACAAGCTATATATACCTGGCTTTGTTTATAAAAATTCCATTGATAATATTGGTTCTTCTAATTCTTTGTTAGTGTTTAACTATGGCCTCCAATTAGTCTTTTAATTTCTTCATAAAAGCACTAAAGATGTCCATAAAATAGTTGTGTGCACCATATTTGCTTTCTACTTTAGTGGCTGGCAAAACTTAAAATGCCCATCATAAATAGACACATGACATGCATTGACTGTTTCAGATGTAATAACACCTACTTCCAGGACATAGGCCCATTGAATATAAGAGCAGGCAGAAGAGCCCCCACCATCTACAATCTTTATTTCTTTCCCTTTCCAATCACAGAGAGTATTGTTCAATGACAGTAAAGTTAAATGTATGTATACTACAACTGCAGTCTATTTCAAAACTTAAGGCTTAGCTAAGTACAGCTGAGAACCCAGGACATTTATTCAAAGTAAACATAAGAAGATTCTGAGGGGTGAAGAGGGGAAGGCAGACCATCTAGGAATCTTGGGATGCTAGGAACCACAGGGTGGTGAGTTCCCTGTTTTGGGGGGCTTTTGTCATTGTTGATTTTTGCTTTATATATCCTAGATTGGAGCTGAGTATGGTGGAAACAAGAAATGTCTGTGTGCACAGGTTAAAAAAAGTCTCAGAAAAAAACTACTCTCTCTAGCCAAAGAGCCAGGAAAGGGGCAATCTAGCAAGATAGAGAACTGTTAGATAATAACTGTTCTACGCTAGCCAAACACCGCAAAAAATAAAAAGGAAAAAAATAATAAAACCCTGGTCCAGTACCCACCCATGTCAATTATAAAGGCTGAATGGGGAACCAAGGTTTCTATTTTTTGCAGGGCTGTGAGAAAAGAACCCAACACTGTCACCTGGTGGTGCCAGAGAAGGCCAAATGGGGAGCCAGGACCTTAGCTCCCCTCACCTGTGGTGTCAGTGGAAATCATGTGGGCAGCCAGAATTTCCAACCACACCTAGCAGTAACAAGGAAGCTGGTCCTTCTTGATGGGATCAAGAGAAGTCCAATGGGGAACCATCTGGCAGTGATGAGAGTGTGTACTCACCTCCTCTCCCAGAACAGTGTCAGAAAAAGCAAGTTAACACAGGAGGTTAATAAGATCTCAAGTCTCATAACATGAAAATGTCTGGATTTTAATAAAAATTATTCTTCATGCACCAAACCAGAACTAAAACTGAATGAAAATAAAGACAACTGATGCCAACACAGAGATGTTAGAATTATCTGAGAAAGATTTTAAAGCAGCTGCAATAAAAATGCTTCAGTGGGTATTTATAAACACTCTTGAAACATGAACTAATATAAAACATGAACTCAACAAAGAAATGGAAAATATAAAATGAACTAAATGGAAAATTTAGAACGGAGAGATGCAATAACCAAAATAAAAAGCTTAGTGGATGGGCTCAACACGAGAGTGGAGGGGACAAAGGAAAGAATCAGTGAAGTGGAATGCAGAACAATAGATATTACCCAATCTGAAAAACAGAAAGAAAATGGACTGAAAAAAAATAAGCAGAGCATCAGAAAACTGTGAGTATCTAAAAAAGACCAACATTCATGTCACTGGAGTCCTGGAAGAAGAGATGAAAGAGAGCAGAGCTTAAAAATTGCTGGAAGTGTAACCAAAACCAAGATTCAGCTGCCTGCCATTAAAAAAGGCAAACTCTTGAGACAGGTGCCAGTTAAAAAAAAGGAAAAAGGTTTATTCAGGAGTCAACAAACCTGTCTGAGCTCTCTAAGGCAGCCTGCTGAGTGCAGAGTGATTAGATTAACAGCTGAAGGAGACACACAGTAGATTCCTGGAAGTCTCAAACGGACTGCCTACGGTCAGACAAGGATAACATCTGACATCATCAGAAGCAGAACCAGAAAGTAAAAACAGCAGTCTCCTAACATAAAAGTCCACACCACAGAGTAAGGAAATCAAGACAAATTAATTTAAGAAGCAGATGCAAAAAAGAAGAGTCTCACAAATAATGGGAAGACAAAGAAATACCCCCCACTCAAAGGGAAAAGAGGAATTCACAGAAAGAGAATGAAATGAAATAGAGGCAAGTAAACTCTCAGATATTGAGTTCCAAACAACGGTTCTAAGAAAGCTCAATGAGCTCACTGAGCTCAGAGAGAATTACAAAAAACTACAGGGAAATTATGAGGAACTTACTGCAAACTGCATCGGCATGAAAAAGGACATAGAAGCTATCCCTAAGAGACAAGAGGAAATGAAGAATACAATTTCTGAATTGAAGAACACAGTAGAAGGAATCAAAAGCAGGCTAGATGAAGCAGAGGATAGAATCAGCGAGCTGGAGGACAGGGGAGGAAAAAGCTCTCAGAAAGAGCAAGAAAAGGAAAAAAGACTCAAAAAGAATTAAGACACATTTAGGGAAATGCAGGACAACCTGAAACATAATAATATCCATATAATAGGGATACCAGAAGGAGAAGAGGATAAGGAAGGGATAGAGAACATGTTCGACAAAGTCATGATGGAAAACTTCCCTAATCGGAGGAGAGAAAAAGCCACCCAACTCCAGGAAGCACAGAGGGCCCCATTCAAGAGGAACCCAATGAGGCCCACTCCAAGACACATCATCATTAAAATGGCAAATATCAAAGACAAACAGAAAATCCTAAAGCAAGCAAGGGAGAAAGAAGTATTAAAGTATAAGGGAGCCTCAACACGGCTAAGAGCTGACTTCTCAACAGATACACTGCAAACCAGAAGGGAATGGCAAGAAATATTCCAAATCATGAAAAGAAAAGTCCTGCCACCAAGACTGCTCTACCCAGCAAGGCTCTCAAAATGGAAGTCGAAATAAGGAGTTTCCCAGAGAAAAGAAGGCTAAAAGACTACACCTCCACCAAACCAGCACTGCAAAATATGCTAAAGGGCCTGCTTTAAGAAGATGAAGAAAAAGAGTCTATGAATACCCAGTTCCTTTTACAGTTGCCAATACTTGATATTACCAATATTTTTTAATATGTATTAATGTGATTGTGATAATGATGTGTTATTTTAATTATTCCTTTATTATTTGTTGAACTAAACCTGTTTTTGTATATTTCTTGCTTATTTCTATTATTTTTAAAAAGCTTTAAATGACTCTTTGGTATTCTTTATCCATTTTTTGATTAAATGTTTGTAGAATTTTTTCCCCTAAAAACAAACAAACCATTAACCCTTTTTTAGATGTGTTGGAAATACTTTCCTATTCTATTACTTGTCCTTTAACTTTTTTTATATGTATATTACTGTACAGTCTTAAATGTTTAATATACTCATATTGTCAATATTTTACTTTATAGCTTCTGGGTCTGAATATTTTACTTCAGAGTAAGAAAAATAGTATTTTGTGTTTTCTCCTAAAACTCCTTAGATTCTACATATGATTTTTAACTCACCTGAATATTTCTTGTATAATGTGTGAAATAGGGCTCTATATTTGTTTTATTTCAAGTAATGATGGTCCATGTGCCTTATTTGTTGAATAAGCCTCATTTTACCCATTGATGTGAAATATCAACTTAATCATATATTACATTGTTAGATATATACATTTGTCTCTAGAATGCTCATTATATTTCATTGATCTACTTGATTATTTCTGTGCTGGTGTCATGTTGGTTTAATTGCTGAGACTTTATAATGGTTTTAAAATTTTTAATATTTTATAATTAACTTTGACATTTAGAAAAATAGACAATCAATTTACATTTAAGAAAGAGAGAGAGATTGAACTCCTACCTTTTGCGACAACATGGATGGAAGAATATTAAGTTAAATCAAATAAGCCAGTTGATGAAAGACAAATATCATATGATCTTACCTATAAGTGGAATCTATTCAACAAAATAAACTAACGAACAAAATAAACCACAGGCATGAAAACAGGGAGCAGACTGAAAGTGACCAGAGGGGATGGGGAAAGAGGACAGTGGTGGAAAGAAGGGGAACGGACTAGACAAAAAACATGTATGAATGACCCATGGACATGGACAACAGAGTGGGGATTGACTGTGGGAGTGGGGGGCGGGGGTGGCATGAGTGGAGGGGAGTAAAGTGGTAAAAACTGAGACAACTGTAATAGAATAAGCATGTTATAAATTTTTAAAACTATAAAAATAAATAAAAAATAAAAAAATAAACCCAAAGAAATCCACACGAAGACACATTATAATTAAACTTCTGAAAACTAAAGACCTGTAGGAAACAATCTTGAAAGCAGTAAGAAAAAAATTGACATCTTTCCCGTAGGGGAAAAACAATTTGAATACAGCAGATTTTTTATCAGATACCATGGAGGCCAGAAGAAAGTGATACAGTATTTTTAAATACTGAAGGAAAAAAACTGTTGACCCAAATTCCTATACCCAGCAATATATCCTCAAAAAAAATAAAATAAAATAAAATAAAATGGGAAATAAAGACATTCTGAAACATAAGGATACTAAAAATCTGTTCACCAGCAGATCTCCCCTAAAACAATGGGAAAAGGCTTTTCTCTAAACAGAAGGATATGTTAAAAGAAGGAATCTTGAAACATCATAAATGAAGAAAGAACATGGTGATTTCCATCATGTCAGCTATAAAATGATCTGCTCTGTCACATTGTTTTGTGACAAATCAATTTCTATGTCAACCTACCTCAAAATTCAGACATTCAGTTTAATCACTTTATATTGATACATCTAAAACCATCACTGAATTGTGATTGCGCTTGTTCACAATGATGGTGCTGACCCCCTACCGTGCAGGTCCTGCACTAAACATTCAATTAAATTAATTCAAGTTCTATAAATGCATACTGATTGAACACACTTTAAAATACCTTTATCTTCCTCATGTGCATGTGGCTTTAACAAAATGAAGCAAACGTATACTTCAGGATATGGCAACAGAAGCCACTTAATCAACTTCAAACGTGGCTGTCGTCAGTCACATATCTACAATACTGTTCCTCATCACCCAGTATTTTCTAATCATGTCATCATGGGAATGTTGGAGGCACAGCATAGAACCTCCACCTTTTTTTTTTCCATTCTGTTGTCTCTAGTGTTAAGTTTCAGAAATCAGATAAAGAAAGTTCTAAATGGGACAACTCTTGGAGTTTGCTTTATAAGAACCTTCTGGAAAGTTTCTAAGTGAGCTGTTGGGGACAGGATGCAAAGCTGATGTACCTTCACTGGCCACAGCACAGTTCCTAGAAGGTGCTATAACTAAAATAGCAACATAGCCGCAAATGTAAGTATAAGGAAACAGTGCTTGACTAATCCTGCTCTCGTCATGTTTGTCTGGGACCTGTGACATCATGCACTTTTTCTGAACTGCAACAATCCATTTTTCATATTCCTGTGTTCCAAATACCTGTTTTGAACTTGAGATATGTTTTCTGGGGGGAAAAAAGGTTTCCATTGTGTCATATTGTCAGTCATTTAAGGTTCTAAACATGCCTCACCCTCTAATTTTCATTCTTTCTGTATACAAACTAGTCCTCCTGAAATAGCCTGAGTTTTCCGCAGTCTGGGCTCTGTGCAGGGTGCCGGGAATAAAAGGATGCGAAAGACACAGCCCTGTGCTCAAGCAGCTTAGTCTGCGAGTCACCCTAGGGTCGCTTCTCCAGGGCTCTACAGTACAATAAAACTCATAAGCAAGAATCACATATACACATATAAATATTCATATTTATACATATATGTATATATGAATATACACATATATATGGGGTTAAATTGTCCCTCTTTTTTAATAAGAGAAACAAAGGAGGGTACCTAAACAAGTGCCATTGACATGCTTCTTAGCTCAAAAACAAGGTGGCCAGCAATAAACTAGATGAATCAACAAGTGTTATTAAACTTGGGTGTGTGTGAAAATAAGATAAGCAATCTGGACGTGAGCAGTTGACAGGATTTTTGACTGGTAAAAAGGTAGAGGTAGGGTATCAGAGGTGAAAGGAATAAGAAGATGGAGAATTCATGTCTCTCTACCCTTCTGTCACCCCCCCAATTCAAAGCACGTCAGAATGTTTCTGGATAATATAATGGCCTCCTAACTGGCCTCCCTAATTCTTGCCTTGTTCCCTCCATTTCCTGCTCAGCAGGGAGTTTCCGAAATTGAAGATGAGTAACTCTGCTGCCCCATTGCTTAAAAGCCTTCAGTGCGTTGTCCTTGGCCAAGCTCCTCCCTGCACCTCCCCAGCTCGCGTGGCTGTGATCACACCCCTGCCTGCTTCTGATTCTCATCTCCAGATACTCCACTTCCTGCATTTTACAGGACTAATGGAAGTCCCCACATATTTTCTACTCTCCTGGCCTTCACGCATGCTGATCCCTCCGCCTGAAATACACTTATCACCATCACCCACTTACCCTGGTCCCCTGTTGCTTTATTATTATTAGTTACCTAATTTTGGCTGGAAATGCCCTGAGAGCAGAGGCTGCGTCCCAGGATCCATGCTGTGCTCCCATCACCACACACACTGCCTAGCACTGAATGAACGAACAATTGAATGAACATGTTCAAAGAACAGCTAAATCAGAGAATCCAAGTAGGAAAGGAGTGGGAAGTAAAACTGGAAGGATAAATAGAAGCAGATTGCACAGGCAGGGCTCAGACTGCCAGATTAGAAGCTTGAACCCTCTAAGGCAAAGGGGTTCAAGCAGGATATTGACATTAACCAGAAGATTAACCAGGTGAATGGAAGTTGGAAGTAAAAGAGTGGAACTAGACAAACCAGGTAGAAGGCTGTTAGAGTAAGTCCTAAGTCAGGCTGTGGGGAAAAAAGAAAAGAAAAGAAAAGAAAAGAAAAGAAAAGAAAAAAGCAAAATAAGTGTGAGAGAAAATGAGACACCATGAGGTGTTTTGCAGACATCACAAATTTAACATCTGTAAAACTCTAAACTCACCTTATACCTGCCAAGGCTGCTCCGAGTTCTGGAACCAGTACTACCCCTTGGCTAAGGATGGTCTATTTTCCAGTCTTCTTCCTTCTTCTCATTTACCTGTTCTTTAATTTTTCATTGATAGACTTCCAAATGTTACATTATGTAAATAATGAAAGTTTATTATTAAAAAGTTGGAATGCAGGAAGAGAAACTGCCTCCGTTTCTCCCTCCCAGATAGGACAAGCATGAAATCTTGAAATTTGCTCAGATGGCCCTTGCGCAGGGCCTTCCCTGTCCCCCAGAGGGCGCCAAGTCCCTGTGCTTGGCTCTGAGTGTCCTTTTGGCTCCCCCTTGAGAGCCCTTTTTGCCAGCGCCGCAGACGCATGGGATTGGGTGCCAGGCTCCAATTTGCTTGGTCGCCCGTGAGAACATCAGCTCCGCAAAGGAGGGTCTGAAATGATTTGCCTCATTCTTGTGTCCTCAAACCCAATGCAGCAAAGTTGGTTAAAGGTGCTCCATATTCTTGCTGAAAGAATAATTAGACAATAAACCTCAGGTACATAAACTACAATTCTTTTTATATAGTGTGGGATAAAAAAAGATAGAGCAGCCTTTGTAATATTTTTACTTGTAAGACTTGTAAGTCATTGACAGAAACAAGTGATCTTGAGCATTTGTAAAATTCAGTGTTTAAAGTGAAGCAGCTTTACTTGGAAGATAAATACACAGTTGGGCAAGAGAAGGTTTACAGAGTTGTTTGTATGGAAACTCATACAATAATTAATGAACAATAATACAAGAATAAACTCTGTTTCACATACAACTATATACCTACTTTTGCCCCACCTGTATATATGTCACAACTAATACTATTTAAAATACAAAAAAGTGTTTGCTTTGTAGATTTTTATATCATTCTAAAGAAAGATGTATTTAGAAAACACAACCAGTTTTAATTTCTATAGGAAAACACAAGATAGGTCTAATTACCATTAATTAATGTTTTCTTCCATCATAAGACATTGGAATACAAAGGGCTTCAATTGCCTCTGATTTGTGTTTATGATTTAGTGATAATGACAGAAAAACATGTGCTGCTTTGAAAGCAAGATTCCTAACTATTCTGAGTCCTTTTCTACTCCTCTAAGATACCCAAGGTTATAACCACACACCAATGAATTACACCACAGATTTGAATTACTCTTCATAATATTCTGAATCAATTCCTTCCTTTGTAATTTAAATATGATAGAAATTAGGAAGCTATATAAAATACGAGATACACTGGTTTATGCTACAGATAAGTCTTTTGTACCAATTGAAGTTTTTTTTTAACTTTATTTATTTGATGTCTATTGGCTTGTTTTTAAAATACTTTGATAATAAATAGAGTTTGGAACTTTTCACAAGTGTAAATAAATATAAATGTCTTTGAAAGTGCAGAAGCTTCTAATACCTGCTTTATTTCTTAGTCATCTAAGAGGTCTTCACACCTTCATTCATATCCGTACCTAGGTATTTGCTTAGAGTCTTGGTTGTGTGTCAAGTTTTCGTGGATAGCACCTGAGCTAACCTACCATGTGGCGTTAAGGCAACAGTCACAAAAGAGCTGTTTCCAGAAGATATTCAGAGTCCAAATGTGGCAGATTGCATTTCCCAAAGATGTCCACAACCATAGCTTCCATCGCATGCTCTCTTTAGCTAAATGACTCCGTCTCTCAGCCCCATCCTCAGGAACCTGGGCTATCCTTACTGATGTGCTCCTAATATGATGCAGCAACACAGGTTTCACTGGGCACTAAGGCCAGGTTCTTCGATGGGATTCGGATCTACTTACCTAGAGACATTTCCCTTCGTGTCAGGCTTCATTCTGTGGGAGCCCACACCAGGACCGGAGATGCCCTGTCCACAGCCCAGGCTGAATGCCCAGCCCATACCAGCATCCAGGAGAGTCACATGAATGATAGGAACCCAGTTAGACCTACAGATGATTGCAGCAAGCAGGAGAGACTTCTAGTGGTAAACCGTGCAGTTAAGCCTAGTTAGGAATTGGGAAAGACGGTTGTTGTCAGCTGGTACATTTCCAGGTTTTACAGTAACAGATAAGCACACAGTCTTTTTAGTGTACTCCTCATGGTTCCCCGTATCCTAAACACCCAAGTGTGGACGTCGCCTCATCTTCCACACCTCACCTCACTCACTTCCCACTTTCCGTAAATCTCCATTTCTCTTTTCTCAGGGATTCTGACCACAAGTCTCTGCTCGGACACACACCTTTTATCCTGTCTGATTGGCTCCCCTGGGTTCATGTCAGATTTCTTTTCCTCCTGATGTTCTCAGCTACCTCCCTCTCCCTAACAGCACCAGCTCTTAGCTAAGGTTGGAAATGTCTGTTTCATGGTGAAGACTGGGACACAGCATGTGTGGGGTGGGGGGTGCACATCAATCCCAGATGTTTCAATATAGGTCCAAACTGGCAGAAAGGATTCACCTTCAAAGCTTCTGAAATGATCCTATGACTGTACTTGATAATATGATCGTAAAATCCACAGAATTTCACTTGCAATGCATTTATCATTTTAAGTAAAAATTTTGGAAATTTAGGCAGCTACAAGGAAGGCCACACTGAGGGTCCAGCATGGCACACAGTCCAGGAGAGATGAACTTGACCAGAGGTTGCTGGGGCTTTGGGGGCTGAGGCTCCAGTTGTCCTCCACTTCATGTCCTCATAGGGAATGAAAGTCTATTAAATAAATACTTTCACCTGCTCTATGTATTTCCCTGAGTGGGAAAATGAGAATTTTAAACACAGAGAACAAATGGAACTATATGCTTCTTTAGCCTGCAGAATGTAAGGAGGTTTTCTTCCTTAAAATAAAATCAGTAATTGGATAGTCAGGTATAAATTAGGCCTTAGACTATCACTTCTAATGATCTCAGCTGTTTCCCACCTATAAGGCCACAGCATTATTTTTAAAGCCCAGATTTAAATCTGGGAGCTTAACCTTGATTGCTCATGTACCCGGAGACAAACATTCGTGGCAATCCACTATGTAGGTTGCATTCTTGACTGCAAATTAGCCATGTGGTTTTCATGAACAGTTGGGAACCATGCCCTGGAAACTGGTTCAGTGACTTTTGTACTGTAACTTGGTGCCTATTGACCATTTTGTGTCAAATGATGATGACCTCTAAGATCCTTTTCTAGTTTGGAAATCCTATCTAGGTATCACCACTTTTTGAAAATGTTAATGTTGTCTTTATTAATTAAAATAATTTACCTTTTTCCTTATAAATCCTGTGTTAAATTTTGCTCCATTCAAATGCTGGGTCAAAAACAGGTAATGGGCAGCTGACCTAAGATCTGCAGATTTACCACTAGAAAAGCCAGAAGGCCCCAGGCATTCTCCTGACTGATCACCAGCACATTCAGCTATGTCTCCAGAGCCCTGTTACATTTTTGAGTCTATAGAAAGTTAATGTATTAAAAAATAAAAGGAGCTCAACTTGTATTTTGAAATTAGGTTTTATTTAATGTGTTTATCCTCATTTCAGGACATGTTTACATTGCATTTAGAAAGAAGAAGAGAGAGAAAGAAAGGGAGAGAAAAAGAGAGAGAAAGGGAGAGAAACAGTGGTGTGAGAGAGAAACATCCAGCGATTGCCCTCCATTCAGGCCCAGACCCAGAATCAGGCCTGCAACCTAGATATTTGCCCTTATCTGGATCAAACTTGCAACATCTCAGTCTATGGACTACGCTCTAATCAATTGAGCTACACCAGCCAAGGCTGAAATCAAGTTTTATTTTAAAAGGTAAAACTCTACATATCCTTTTAATATATGAAAATTCAAAGTCATTAGGCAAGTTAGTCGAGTAAAGCTGTTGCCAGCAGTAATAAAAGAAGTGGTACCATTTTAACAGTGTAAAATATCACAGAATTCAAATCACAACTTGGATTGTCATTATTCAAGTGTTTTATCCCACACAACAAGGTTGGGTCAGTTTTAAGATAAAATTCCTCCTCTGGACATTTTGTCTCAATCAAGTCTCTCTTTATCACCAGCATCTCGCGGAACGGGCAGCTGGCCACAATGGCGATGCCACCGTGGTTGTCCCGGTCTCCGGCCATCTTCCAGTAGCCATCCATGCCCCAAGATGTATCCCAGCTGAAAAAAAGTGAGGGTTTTCCATTTTATACAAAGAATCAAACACATTTATATTTATTAAAAATAACACCAGATAACATCAGCTTTGTAGAATCAGCTGTTCTTGGCCTTGTTGAGTTCTAAACTTGCACATAAATCTATCCCCAGACACTTCACAAAACTGCAAAATTAGAGACAGAAAAAGAAAATTCTTGGGAGCCAGATGTGTTTCAGAATTAAGTAAAATTTCAAATTTATAAATGTAATGGTACCAAAACTATATCAATACCTGGAAAGCTTGAGATAGAATCTTAACATTATAATCAAACACTCATATATCTATGATCATCCTAAGTGGGACAAAAACTGCTGAGATTATGGAAACATGCTCAATTATTTGATGACCTGTGCTCAAATACTGATTCCAAAACAGATTCAATTTTCAATTTCCACTACAAGTATTTTGGACATTTTATACCTGTTCTTGACAAGCCAATATTTATTGTTATCGGATTCTGCTTCTTCAAAGCCATAGCCAACCACCAGAACACCATGATTCAGATGTTTATTTCTGCATTTTGGACCATAATAAATGCCTGAAAAAGTAAAAGTCAATGCTGCAGTAAGGACACATAACAGCCTACTAATCACAATGAAGGAAGACTCAAAATACAGTCAAACATCATAAATCCAGATAATATTGAAAAGCAAAATCTAATATATCAGAAATACAATCTCTTTTACAAACAACTTATCAAGAGATATAAAAGACCACTCATTGAAACACTGTCATTCTACTTTTAGGATGTTGGTCTAAGGAAAGCACAGAACACAAAATTATTTGAGCCAAGGGGTCTTTCCAGTTTAAAAGAGTAAAATTATTTGGAAAATTCAAAAGATCTAACAAGTAGAAAATGTAAAGTAAAGCTACATCCGTCAAATTATATGGCTCTAAATATATATACACATATATACGTGTGTGTGTGTGTGTGTGTGTGTGTAGTGCTTAGCATCATGGAGGTATGAGTCAAGTCATGTCAAATGGAAACATCAGACACAAATGTTACATGGACGGAAGGATCAGCTTGTTGGGAAACATCCCGTCTGGTTTCAGGGACTAGCCTCACCAACAGGCGAAAGGGCCCCAAGGCTGGAAATAATTAAGGAAGCCTTGGGAAAACAGGTCACTGAGGAGGTAAAACCTGTCCCCCTGGCAGGGGCACAGCTCTTACCCCCCTCGCATCCCTCTGCTTGATCTTGTGATGGTCGGTGATCCATGACAGGTAAGTTCTCTAGCGAGGAGAGACAACCTAATACAGACATTGGCCAGTATGGGGAGCAGACAAGGACTTGGGAGACACAGAGAAAGGGCAAAAAGGCCCGCACCCCTCGGCTTGGCTTGGACATGGCTGGAGCCCTCATTCTATCTGAAAGAAGTCTCTTTATCTCTTGTTGGCTCTGCTCCACTTGTCTAGCTCAGGCTTGGAACAGTACTAAAGGCAGGTACAGCCCTAAACTGGATTGGGTGGTTCCCGGGGACAATCAGGCCTAGAAGTAAGTTCCTCTGATCATACTTTGTTCTTCCCTCTAAAGCTATGATAACTGGCTCATACTGGGAAGGAGACTTACATTATTCATAGACCTTGACCTGAGGCAGATCTCTGTTCCTCCCATTGTTATTTATGATCTCTATTTGCTTTCTGTAAACATAGCCTTTTGACACTGATTGATGAGTTTTGCTGTATACCCCTGTGCATATGGTTCTCAATAAAAGCCTTTGGACATGGGGTTCGGGGCCTTCCTTCCCCACTAGAGGAAAGTTGCCATGTCCCCTTTCCTGGCAAACAGAGAAGTGTTTGCAATGACCCGTGTTTATTCCCCCCATCTGTGACAACCCCGGGATGGGCTCTGCGGGATTCAGACCCCAGTTCCTCCTCAGCTGGCCCCAGGTGGTAACCCTCAAATCCAGGAGCACCCTCGTCCCACACTCCCCACAACACATCGACCCCCCACCTCAGCTATGTTTAATCCCCACGCTAAAAAATTCTACATTGAATTCTATATACCAAAGACTCAATCTTGTTGTATGTCATGGATTTTTTTTCAACTTTTCTGCCTTAATTTATTCAAAAACAAATGCCTACCTTTTTCATAGAACTGAAAGCTATACTGGCTGGCATCCATCGCAACAGAGACAGGCCTCACAGCTGCCACAGCTTTCATAAGGGAACTCTCTCAGTTACGAATGTTTTCGAAGCCAGGGAAGTGTGCAGTAAAATAGGTTTGTCTCTGCAGATTCCTTTCTTTCAAAGTTAAAAGGAGAGCTCTTGATTACTACCACACACCGCCTGGAGAACAGGAGGTCCTCACAGTTTGCAACTTAATATTTTCCAAGTCAAGTTTGTTATAAAGCATCTCAGAAGATGAAATGCTGTGGGTTGCTTGGAAAAATCTAAAAATTAGCTGGTGTGCTTACTCAAGGAGAAACTCTAAATCTATCAGCTCATAAGAAATTATTCCCTCTGGAAAAATTTGTTCTGTATATAGAATGTGAAGTACATCTCCATGTAACATAGAAACAGAAAAAAAAATCACTTAACCATATTAAGGAAGAACTGTGCAAAGCTAATATATCTTAATGACAGTTCTAACAGTTTGCAGAAATAGATTTTTCTCTAGAATGTTGGATTTCAAAAGCAGAGCTGGGATGATAGCAAGGTAACAGGCACCTTTCACCTTTGCATTATATGGATAGTATTCCTCTAGGCCCAGGACTCCCTTGTTCATAACATACTTGAAGGCATAATTCATGTTGCCACCGCTGCAGCCCACACTGCCTTGAGGCTGAGAACAGTCCATCAGGTTCTGCTTACTCAGTCAAACAAGGTGGTTTAATGCACAGAATGCCAGTCCTTCAAGAGCACCAGCTGCACTAAGAGCCCAACCAGAAGCACACAGACCATGAAAATAAAATGTAAGAGCTCTCAGTCTAAAAAACAAATAGCAAGGCTATCAATAGCCCACGTATCTGAAAATTCTCTTTAAAAACAAACTGAATATTGTTTTATACTCTACCATGAAAATGCCACAAAATCATTTTTGTCTTTACCCTTGCAGAGGCCTGCTGAATGCCATCATACCTGATCCTTCACAGGAGTTTCATAGCCTTGCTCTCTTCAATCCACAGATGTGGGGAGAAGTTCTGGAAACACTTTCCCCTTCATGTGCTTCTGTTTTCAAAAGCCATTCATCATCTTCCTGAATTCTTGAGTGGTCTTCAAGGAAAAGGAAATAGAGCATTGCAAAGCACAGTTATTGTGCTACAGAGCTAGGACAGGGAGCACAAACACTGATGCCCCCAGTGCCACACTCGCCATGTCACCAAAGGCATTCATTGCCATGGTGAAGCTGTGTTTCCCTTGGCTGTGTTCCTGATTGTGCTGTTCAATCATTTTCATATTCTTCTCCCACACTGCTCTCCTCCACTCTTCGAGACAAAGAAATAAGCTATGGTCTTTATTTGTAATTAGAACAGGGATGAATGCCCTATTGAGTTAGGAAAGGGTGCTATGGAGTTATGGCCTTCATAGGAGCTGGTCTCAAGAAGCCACTCTCTGCTGAAAACTCCCCACAGCAAGGGCCATTCTCTGCGAGTGCGCTCTGAACAGTTTCAGATGTTAAAGTCGCAATATCTGAGACTAGTGAAATTCAGCTTCTACGATCATTAGCTATTTTACAAATGAGAATCCCTTTAGTAAGGTCAGCACTCCCCCATTACCAAACCCTCACTACTCACTAGTGCTTCCCCTTCGGTTCTCACAATTTCCTGTTTGGTTCTCCAAAGCATTTCAGTTTGCAGCCTCTGTCTTAGATGTCTCATCTCTTTGGCTCCTCCAATGTAATGAAAGCATTGAGTCAAAGAATTAAGAGACAAGGCTGGCTCCTGCCATAGATTTCACCCCATGGCCTGACTTGGTCTCAGAGTGTGAGCTAAAGGAGACAAAGTACTGGGAGAGGCTCACCTCCCATTATCTAGGAGATGTAAATTAAAATAAGATGTCTTTTATTTTAAACTTTTTGATTCTGTGGAAATATAAAAGACTGATGATATTTAACATTGGTGAAAGTGTGAATAAATGCATCCTCTTATTTATTTATTTTTTTTTTTTGCTTTGTAACTTTATGCCCTTTTTGATTCAGATACAGGAAATGCTCGTCTTTTCTCGAATGTACGTACTTCACATAATCAAAGGTGTTTATTGCAGTTCTCTTTGTGATAGCAAAACTTTGAAAATAACCTAAGTATCACTGATTAAGAAATGTTTAATTATGGTGATGTGTGAAACATGACAAGTTGTCCAGCATTTACAGCTGAGTTAAAAACAAATTTCAGTAAGATGTGTGTGGTATGAACCAAGTTAAAGCCAAAATAAAATGACGGACTCTATGTATTTTGAAAGTAGACATAAGTTCATACAGAGAGAAAATTTAGAAGAATATACACCAAACTGTAATACTTATCTCTGAAAGTAAGGAAGAATGTTGGAGAGACTAACATTTTACTCTGCATTCATTTTTTTATCAGCATATTTTTATTTTAACAAAAATTTAAATTTATTCATTAATTTGCTTATTTATTTGGGTATTATCCAGTTTCTGAGGCTCATCCAGATTTCACACTATGTTACAAAGCTGTAGCATTTGAAACAACATGGCACTAACAAAAACAGACCCATAGATCAGTGAACCACCATAGAAAGCCCAGAAACAAACCCACACACATGGTCAATTAATCTACAGCAAAGAAGCTGAGGACATACAATGGGGAAATAACAATCTCTTCACTAAATAGTGTTAGACAAACTGGATGGCTACATTTAAAAGCATGAAACAGGACCGTTATCTAACATCATGTACACAATACAGACAAAAAAAATGCATTGAAGACTTCAGTGGAAGACCTCAAGCCATACAAACTCTGAAGAAAATATAGGCATTAAGTTTCTTGACATAGGTCTTGGTGATTCTTTTAAAAATATCTGACACCAAAAGCCAAAACAACAACAGTAAATATAAACAAGTGGAAGTACACCAAACTAAAAGCTTCTGGACAGCAAAGAAACCATCAACAAATACATAGGAAACCCAGTCAATGGGAGAAAACATTGGCAAATCATGTATCTGATAAAAAGTTAATCTGCAAAATTTATAAAGAACTCATACAAATAAATAGCATAATAATAATAATAATCTGATTCAAAACTAGATAAAATACCTAAATAAATATTTTTACTAAAAGGTATATAAATGCTCAACAAGTACATGAGAAGATATTAAACACCACTAATCATCAGGAAAAAGCAAATCAAAACCACAATGTGACACCGTTTCATACCTGTTAGAATGCCTGTTATCAAAATAGAAGCAATAAGAAGTGTAGAAAAGATGTGGAGTAAAAGGATCTTTTGTTCACTGTTGGTGGGAATGTAATTGGTGCAGTTGAGGCAGAAGACTGAAAAGAAATGAGGAAGCCCTGAGAGGCCACACTGTTCCAGCCAACTTCCAGCATCCTGATTATTAAGAAACACCGTGCAGTACCCTACTAGTAACTGACCAGTGTTTCACGTTGCTTTGTAATTGTACTGTTATAATATTTTAACATTGTAGTTTGACACCTGGGTGAAAGTCTAGGAGTATTATGGGAAATCACATGTGTAGAAGCTTAAAGATTATTTAACTACTTGCACATGCTCAGAGCCCACCAAATGAAACAGATTCAGGAAAAAACCAACTCGCTATAAAGCCTGCACACCCTTAGGGGAAGGGGTCATTTCTGCTAGCAGTGGTGGTGGCCCACTTCTGTATCTTGGGAAGTGTAGTTTTCTTAATCTTGTTTGCTTCACTTAACTCTGTATAGAAAGTGCACTTTTCTTAATAAATTTCCCTTGCTTCACTTAACTCTGTTTGTGTAGTCCATTCAGTTCATTGTTTGTGACCATCAAGACTCTGGAACCCATCTCTGCCTGCAACAATTTGGCAAGCTAGCCAGTAGATTATCTACAGGAGTGGGAGCAATAAGAAAAATGCTCTCTGCCCCAGTGGCTAGAGGAGACTTACATTTTTCTCAGTTTGTCTATTTCATTTTGTTTCCTGATGCCCTGGATCATCCAGGCCCCTTGAAGAGATTCTTCCACATTTTTGTGAGCATGGCTGGAAACTTCAACTCACTCTGTATCAGAATGCTCCTTGCGGGAACTGTGAGGAGGGGCAATGGTATATATGCCAGGTAAATATCTTGCTCTCTCCCTCTAGAGAAACAACAGCACCCCAGCAGGCCAGGGTCTAATAGTTAAAAGCTGATTAGGCACTTGCAGCTTAAAGACATTGTCCCTTCCTTGAGGCACTCTCCTTTAAGGCTCCTTTAAATTCAGAAACAGTTGCCAGGCTAAATCCCTTTTGACCTCTCTTCACTATGTCCTCTCACACTGTCAGCCTCACTTGCAAGCCAACTACATTCCTCAGAAGACTTGTGCGTTGCAGCCTCTGTAGGCTGGGCAGGTTCACTGGGGGCTTGGGTAGATGGAAGAAGATGCGTGAAGCCTTGGGGATGCTTGACATGCCTTTATTCAGGAGAGTCACACAGTCACAAGCCTGTGTCTGAGGAAATCACACAGGCTACAAAGCCCATGTGGAGGGAGTCACACAGGCCACAGAGCCTGTGTCCAAGTAGGCACCCCAACTGCCCACCTCATCCAAAGCTCCTATCCCTTAAATACTAGCGTTACACAAAGCAGGCTACAGGCCACAAAGTGAAGTAACTATCATGAGCTGCACACGCCAGCCTACTCAGGGCTACTGGACAGTTTATTGCATCAGGGCACAAGGCCGTGAGACCCGGGCTCATGGCTGTGGGAACACTGCTTTATCAGACTTCTTCAAGGTTGTGAGGAGCTGCTCCCTCCGGTTACCCACGCATCTGGGTGAGGGAGCCAGACCACTTCCACCTACCTTACAACTTGTTTCACCCACTGAGCATTGGCCTCTCTATTTTGCTCACAAGTCCAACCCTCCTTCTGCCGCCAACCTATTTACATCTCTACCAACCCCATGTCTATCCTGCTACAGAATAATTTCTGTGTTTGTTCTCAAGCCCAGTGGCAATCTGATGCCCAAATGCTTACTCCTCGGAACCACAGGATAATTAATGTGCTGCAAAAAATCATTTTAACTTGCCAAAACAGCAAGGAGCCTGGTCTCCTCAAAGTAGAGGAAAAAATGATACTCTTAAACTTAAGCTAATTTCCTGCTGGAGCTTGTTGTTTTCTGCTGCCCCTTCCCCAGCTTTCTCTTCCCCTAGCACAGCAGGTAAGGCCCATCCTAAGTATGGAGCAGCGTCATCCCAGCTCACTCCCCGCCACCTCTCAAAGAGCAGACCCCTGAGGGAAGTGGCAAATGGGGAGCCTGGTGGAGGAATTATCTGAGTACATGCTCCCTCCTTTTGTCTGACCTGAGCTTTGGCAAATAAAAAACTCAGATGGTTTTCAAAAAATCCAAGCAAGATCACAGAAGGGTTTAATCACTTAGCACTGACTTATGAGTAATATACAGATGGTTCTCTTTCATGGCTGTACTGTAAACAAAAAGCATCCCATGATAGGGGCCACTAGGGCTCATGCTAATGAATTGGCCAGTCATCATGCTCAACATCATATGTATCAACCAGGGGGAAATGCAGTCACAAATCAGGACCCTAGCTGGGTCTATCAAACTGGAACAGACAAGGAAACTGATGTATAGGAGCAAAAGGGTGAATCCTAGTCACTGACTAGAATTCACCCTTAATTACAGGAACTGAGGCAAAGCAAAATGATGGCTAGCCTGGTTTAACCTTAGTTTGCCAGCAAGCAAACTCAAGCTGTTTTAGATTTGCCCTGTAATCCACTGTTTTAGAATGGTGAGATAACAAGGGATGCCCTGTAACCCACTAGGGAATCCCTTGAGCAACCAAAAGGGGAAGCCCCTAGGGATCCTGGGAGTTCCTACGTATGACATGGACAAGATGGGAGATGCACCCTCTGTTCCCTCAGGATCCCCACTGGGATACATTCTTAGAAACTGGGATAAATTTGACCCTGAAAATGTCAATCAAAAGAGGCTGACTTTCTTTTTCAATATAGCCTGGCCTCAGTACAATCTAGGAGATGGGGAAATATGGCCTGAGAATTGGAGCAACAATTACACCACCATGATACAGTGCGTATTGGTTAGATTAAGCAGAGGATTGAATCAGCGAATTGGAAGACAAGGTAGCAAAAAACACCCAAGCAGAGCAGCAAAAAGAAAAAAGAATTAAAAAGAATGAGAAGAGCTTAAGAAAACTTTGAGACAACATGGAGCAATAACATCTGCATCATGGGAACATAAAAAGGAAAAAGGAGTGATCAAGGAATTGAGATCCTATTTGAAGAAATAATGACTGGAAATTTCCCTAATATAGCAAAGGTAAAAAACACACAAGTCCAGGAAGTACAGAGAATCCCAAACACCATGGCCTCAAAAATGCATACACCAAGACATACCACAATTGAAATGGCAAGCTTAAAGACAAAAAAGCCACATGAGAAAAGCAAGTAGTTACCTACAAAGGAGGTGAAATGAAATTGTTTGATTTCTCAACAGAAACATTTCAGGCCAAAAGAGGTTGGCATAAAATATTCAAGGTGATGAAAAGTAATGACATAAAACCAAGGGTACTTCCCCAGCAAGGTTACCATTTAAGATTGAAAGGGAAATAACCTCCCAGACAAGAAAAAGCTAAGGAGTTGTTAATACCAAACCAAGTATTAAAACAAATGTAAAATGACTTGAGAAGAAGAGGAAGAAGAAGAAGGAGGAGGAGGAGGAGGAGGGGGAGGATGAGAAAGGGAGGAGGGGGCAGAAGAAGAAGAAGGAGAACAACAAAACAACTACAGCAGCAACAGAGGAATATACTTTAAAAATGAAATGGTTATCACTATGTATCTATCAATAATCACCTTAAATGTGAATGACTTAAGTGCTCCAACCAAAAGATAGAGAGTAGCTGAATGGATAAGAAAATAAGCTCCAAGAGACCCACCTCGGATCAAAAGATACACACAGACTAAAATTAAAGGAATGGAAAAAGATATTTCATGCAAATGGAAAGAAAAAAGAGCTGGGGTAACAATAGCTATATCCAACAAAACAGGCCTTAAAACCAAGGCTATAGTTGGAGACACAGAAGGACACTACATAATGATAAAGTGAACCATCTAACAAGAGGATATGACTCTAATAAACATTTCTACACCCAAAAGAGAAGCACCTATGTAAGTAAGGCAAATATTTTTAGATATAAAAGGAGAGATCGAGAGAAATAGAGTCATAGTAGGGGATTTTAACACTCCATTGACTTCAATGGAAAGAACCTCCAGATAGAAAATCAACAGGAGACAGCAGCCTTAAACAACATACAAGATCAGGATTTCCGGCCAAGATGGATGTGTAGATTGATACACTTTGTCTCCTTGTACAACCTAAAGAAAGACAACAACAAATTTAAAAACAAAAAACAACCAGGACTGCCAGAAAAATCAAACTGTATGCAAGTCTGACAACCAAGGAGTTAGAGAAGCATTCATCCAGACTAGTAGGAGGGGCAGAGATGGGCAGCTGGGGCAGAGGGGACCTGTGTGGCAAGGTGGCAGCTGGAGGAATGTTGGGTGAGGTGACAGCTGCCGGTCTCACATCTGTGTGCAGATAAACTGAGAGGGACAACTGGGGAGCAAGACACACCATGCAACCCAGCATTCCAGCATGGGAAAAGAAAGCCTCAAAACCAATGGCTGTAAAAACCTATGGGGGTTATGGCAGTGGGAGAAACACCCAGCCTCACAGGAATGTTCATTGGAGATACCCCTGGGGTCCTAGAATATACACAAACCCACCCATCCAAGAATCAGGATCAGAAGGGTCCAATTTCTTTGGGGGGCCGTGACTGAAAGCCAGTCAAGAGCCAAGTAAGTGGCATTGTTCCCTCTCTGACCCCTCCCCCACAAATAGTGCCACAATGCAGAGATGAGAGTTGCCCTGCTCTGGCGAACACCTAAGACTCCGCCCCTTACAATGTAATAGGTGTGCTGAGACAAAGAAATATGGCCCAAATGAAAGAACAGAGCAAAACTCCAAAAAAAGAACTAAGTGACAAAGAGATGGCCATCCTACCAGATGCACAGTTCAAAACACTGGTAATCAGGATGCTCACAGAAATGGTTGAGTATAGTTCCAAAATGGAGGGAAAAAAATGAAGGCTACACAAAGCACAATAGAGAAAAATATAAAGGGAATCAACAATGAAGGGAAGGAAACTGGGACTCAAATCAATGATTGGGAGCAGAAAGGAGAAAAAAACATTCAACCAGAACCGAATGAAGAAACAAGAATTTGAAAAAATGAGGAGAAGCACAGGAACCTTTGGGACAACTTTAAACATTCCAACATCCAAATCATAGGGGTGCCAGGAGGAGAAAAGGAAGAGCAAGAAGTTGAAAACTTATTTGAAAAAATAATGAAGAACTTCCCCAATCTGGCCAAGAAAAGACTTCCAGGAAGTCCAGGAAGCTCAGAGAGTCCTAAAGAAGTCAAACCCAAGGAAGCACACACCAAGGCACATCATAATTACATTACCCAAGAGTAAGAAAAAATGAGAGAATCTTAAAAACAGCAAGAGAAAAGGAGACAGTTACCTACAAAGGAGTTCCCATAAGACTATCAGCTGATTCCTCAAAAGAAACCTTACAGGCAAGAAGGAGCTGGAAAGAAATTCCAAGTCATGAAAACAAGGCCCTCCATCCAAGACTATCTAGCAAACTCATCATTTAGCATGGAAGGGCAGATAAAGTCCTTCCCAGATAAGGTCAAGTTAAAGGAGTTCATCATCACCAAGCCCTTATAATATGAAATGTTAAAATGATTTACCTAAGGAAAAGAAGAAGATCAAAAACTCTGAACAGTGAAATGACCACAGATTCACAACTACCAACAACTGAACCTAATAAAACAAAAACAAAAGCAAACTAAGCAAACAACTAAAACAAGAACAGAATCACAGAAATGGAGATCACATGGAGGGTTATCAGCAGGAGCAGGAAGGGGAAGCATGGGGGAAAAGGTACAGGGAATAAGAAGTGTAAATGATACGTACAAAATAGACAGGGGGAGGTAAAGAATTGTATAGGAAATGGAGAAGCCTGAGAACTTATATGTATGACCCATAGACATGAACTAAGAGGGGGAGGGGAATGCTGGTGGGAGGAGGGTGCAGGGCAGAGGAGGATAAAGGGGAGAAAAAAGTGGGACAACTGTAATGACATAATCAATAAAATATACTAAAAAAAAAAAACACTCTAGTTCAAATGGATTTAATTGATATCTTCAAAGCATTTCACCCCAAAAGAGCAGAATATACCTCCTTTTCAAGTGCACATGAAATCTTTTCTAGGATAGACCACGTGTTAGGACACAAAACATTTAAAAATATTGAAATCATATTAAGCATATTCTCTGACCACAATGGAAGAACACTGAAAACTACACAAAGACAAGAAAGCTAATAATGTGTCATTAAGCAGTGAAGGGGTCAACAATGAGATCAAGGAAGAAATCAAAAGATACCTTGAAACAAATGAAAATGAGAACACAACCATCCAAAATCTGTGGGACAAAGAGAAAGCAATCCTAAGAGTGAAATTCGTGGCATTACAGGCCTATCTCAAAATAACAAGAAAAAGCTCAAATAAACAATCTAACCTTACACTTAAAGGAACTCAGAAAAGAACAACCTAAAAGTGAGTAGAAGGAAGGAAATAATGAAGACCAGAGGAGAAATAAATGAAATAGAGTCTAACAAAATGATACAAATAATTAATGAATCCCAGACCCCAGCCCACAGCACAGGCTCACAGCTTTCAGAAGATGTTGGTACCAGGCAGAGAGCTGTGGGCCTGCAGCCTGGCAGAGTAGTCAGTCTGCCACATACACCCAAGGAGACTCAGGGTTGGTTCTTCTTGAGACCCTTGTACCCTCAACCCCCCATGGTGACACAGCGTGCCAAACCAAGGCAGGGGGCACGCGCCAGCTGCAGGCCATCTAAGCAGCTCAGTCAGCAGGTACAGGTCCAGGGTTCTCCTTGGCCAGGATGTTGCCCCCAGACCAAAGATTTAACACCCTAGGATCAGCCCAGACAACTCCTTCCCCACCTCCTGCCCATGCCCAGATTAGCTGAGCCTGCCTGTGAGCAGGTCTCAGGCACTCCAGATGCCGGTGCTAGGCTGGGTTGCGATTTGTAACTTGCACAAGTCATACCTGCCTCAGTGGACCTCTTGGGAGAGAATGAGATGGGAGCCCAGGACAGTGCTGAGATGGAGTCCTGTCCCTTCGGAGCGCCCAGGTCAATGAATTACCTGGAAATCATGCTCTCCATGGCTAATGAAATGAAAAAAGCTTACAGAAGCCCTGAGTGGATTTTCAATATCACCCTTCATGTCCATTGGTCCTAGAGTTTTGGGTTAAAATCTTAAGAGGGCTGAGAACAGTGTAATTTAGTTTAGCGTTTCCTGTTCATTCTGAAGCAAAGATGAGATGGGGTGGAAGAAGGAGGAGCCCACAGACAGATGTGTGCTCACTGTTTCCGGATGGCTGCAACGGGGATTGGGAAGGGTCTGGAGAGGAGTGGCAGTGACAATGACCAAAATGCGGGGTCAAGGCCCAAACCCCTGCAAGGAAAGGGGAGGGCCTGGCTGGGTCTCCGGGGAAGGCTGGCGTCTGCAATGTGCCTTTCCTGTCTCCCCCAGGCAGGGAGTCTTCTGTCTCAAGCATTTCTTTAAAAATGGCCTAATAAAAGGAGGAAAACAGAAATTAAAGACTTCTCTTATTTCCCTACTCTCTATGTTATCCATTACCATGTCTTCCTCAGTATCCAATGTGTTTTCCTTGAGGTTTAGTTTAAGAAATTTGCTTCAGTGAGTTTTATTTCAATATTTTTTACTTTAATTTACATTTAATATCAGGATCTAAATGATAATAACTGAAAGTGATTTAAATGGAGGAAAGTACATATTAAATAGTAATTGATATAATAAGAATTTAAGGAACACAAACGAGGAACATTGCACATGTTTGCCCTTTGGAATTACATAAAATATATAATTAGGTAGAATATACCTTTTAGAAAAACAATTATCCTTACCTCACATTTCTTCCCACATCATTTATTTTATGCATATTTTCAAATCTTGGATAAAAATGGTGTCATAGTTCCTGTTTAATTGTAAACTAGTATCAACTCAAGATTAAATTGATAAACCTTCTGGAACCATAATCAGATATATAATGGTTTACTGTGGCAATAGGTATATGCCATTAAATGTTTCAACCATTTTAAGAGTACATTTCATTCCATCCACATTATTGTGCAACCGTCCCCACCACCCACCTTCAGAACTTTTGCATCTTCCCCAACTGAAACTCTGCCCATCCCCTTGCGAACACTATTCTATCATCTGTTTCTATGAATTTAAACCATGTAATATTTGTCTTTCAGTGTGTGGCTACTTCACTTACTGGAATATGTTCACGGTTCATCCATGTTATATAGTATGTTTCAAAATTTCCATTTTTCTTAAAGTGAATAATATTCCTTGTGTAAACGTACTATGTTTTGTTTCTTCAGTCATCCTTGAATGGATATATGGATTATTTTCACATTGAGCTATTTTGAATAAAATGCTATCAATGTTGTACAAATATTTGAATTTTTGTTTTCACTTCTCTGTGGTATAACCCAGAAATGGAATTGCTGGATATGATAATTCTATGTTTAATTTTTTTCTGTGTTTCCTATAGTTGCTGCCCTGTTTTACATTTCTACCAGCAATGCCCAACTTGCAGAATGCAAACACAACTCACAGAATGCAAATAATTTCACACATTCTGTGCGTTGCTTTTGCAGTCAGTAATGTCTTTTGATACCCAAATGTTTTTATTTAGATTACTTTTTCTACTTTTTGTGCAATTTATCTACTTTTTGTTTGGTTGGTTTTTTATTTTTATTTTTTATTGCTCAAATTCATTTGTCTCCATTTTCCCACCTCCACTTTCCCCTGCACCATCCACCCCTACCTCACCCCCTCGATCATTTCCCATTTTGGCTTTGTCCATGGGTCCTTTATACATGTTCCTTGACTTGACCCATCCCTTTCTTTTTTCCTTTAGCCCCCTCTCTCCTCTTCTCTCTTTAATGTCAATTTATTTTTTCTTTCAATGTTGCTTGTTATATTTTTCTTGCTTATTTGTTTTGTTGATTAGGTTCAACTTATAGGTGAGATAATATGGTATTTGTCTTTCACCGCCTGGCTTATTTCATTTAGAATAATGCTCTCCAATTCCATCCATGCTGTGGCGAAGAGTAGTGGCTCTTTCTTTCTTTCTGCTGTGTAGTATTCCATTGTGTAAATGCAGCATAGTTTTTTGATCCACTCATTTATTGGTGGGCACTTAGGTTGCTTCCAGCACCTGGCTATTGTAAATTGTGCTGCTATGAACATTGGGGTGCATCAGTTCTTTTGAATTGGTATTTTAGGATTCTTAGGGTATAATCCCAGCAGTGGAATTGCCAGGTCAAAGATAGTTCCATTTTTAGTTTTTTGAGGTAATTCCAAACTACTTGCTGCAGTGGCTGCACCATTCAGCACTCCCATCAACAGTGCACTAGGGCTCCCTTTTCTCCATACTTCACCAGCACTTGTCTGTTGATTTGTTTATGATGACCATTCTGACGGGTGTGAAGTGGTATCTCACTGTGGTTTTGATTTGCATTATACTGATGGTTAGTGATGCTGAGCATCCTTTCATATATCTCTGGGCCCTGTGTATGTCCTCCAGGGAAAGTGTTTTGCCCATTTTTTAATTGGATTATATGTCTTCCTGGAGTGGAGTCATGTGAGTTATTTATATACTTTAGAGATCAAACCCTTTTCCGAGGTATCATTGGCAAATACATTTTCCCATACGGTTGGTTCCCTTTTCATTTTGCTGATGCTTTCTTTAGCTATGCAGAAGCTTCTTATTTTTATGAAGTCTCATTTGTTTATTCTTTCCTTTATGTCCTTTGCTCTAGGGGATGTATCAGTGAAAATATTGTTCTGTGGAATTTCTGCCTATGTTCTCCTCTATGTTTGCGGAGTTTCCTGCCGATGTTCTCTAGGGCTTTTATGGTGTTCTGACTTATATTGAAGTCCTGTATCCATCTTGAGTTTATTTTTGTATATGGTGTAAGTTAGTGGTTAAGTTTCAATTTTTTGCACATAGCTGTCCAGCTCTCCCAACACCATTTGTTGAAGAGGTTATTTTTACCCCATTTTATGCTTCTGCCCCCTTTGTCAAATATTAATTGACCACAGAGACATGAGTTTACTTCTGGGCTTTCTATTCTGTTTTATTGATCTATGTGTATGTTCTTATGCCAGTACCAGACTGTTTTGATTACAGTGGCCTTGTAATATAGTTTGATATCAGCAATTGTGATCCCTCGTATTTTGCTCTTCTTTCTCAAAATTGCTGCAGATACTCGGAGTTGTTTATGGTTCCATGTAAATTTTTGAAATGTTTGTTCTATATCTGTGAAATGCATTGTTGGTATTTTAATAAGGATTGTGTTGAATCTATAAATTGCTTTGGGTAGTGTGGACATTTTGATAACATTAATTCTTCCAGTCCATGAACACAATATATGCTTCCATTTATTTGTGTCTTCCTTAATTTCTTTCTTCAATATTGTGTAATTTTCTGAGTACAGGTCTTTTACCTCCTTGGTTAAATTTATTCCTAAGTACTTTGTGTTTCTTGTCGCTAAAGCAAATGGGATTTTTTTCTGATTTCTGTTTATGGTATCTCACTGTTGGTGTACAAAAATGCCTTTGATTTCTTCTGAATATTGATTTTGTATCCTGCTGTTTTGCCAAATTCACTTATTAGGTCAAGTAGTTTTTTGGTGGAGTCTCCAGGGTTTTCTATGTACACTATCATGTCATCTACAAACAATGACAGTTGTACTTCCTCCTTTCCAATTTGGATGCTTTTTATTTATTTTTCTTGTTTGATCACTGTGGCTAGAACTTCCAATACTATGTTTAATAAAAGTGGGGAAAGCGGACATTCTTGTCTTGTTCAGATCTTGATGGAAAAGCTTTTAGTTTTTGCCTGTTAAGTATGATGTTGGCTGTTAGGTTTTTCATATATAGCCTTTATTATCTTGAGGTATTCCCCCTTTACTCCCACTTTGCTGGCTGTTTTTATCATAAATGGGTGCTGTGCCTTATCAAATGCTTTTTCTGCATCTATTGATATGATCATGTGATTTTTGTCTTTCATTTTGTTTATGTGATGTATTACGTCTATTGATTTGCAAATATTGAATCATCCTTGCCTACCTGGGGTGAATCCCACTTGACCATGGGGGATGACCTTTTTAATGTATTGCTGGATCCGGTTTGCCAATATTTTGCTGACAATTTTAGCATCTATGTTCATCAGTGATATCAGCCTGTAGTTTTCTTTCTTTGTTGTGTCCTTAACTGGTTTAGGGATTAGGATGATGCTGGCCTCACAGAAAGAGTTTGGGACACAAACTCTTCTTGGATTTTTTTGGAATAGTCTGAGGACAGGGGTTTATTCTTTCTTAAATGTTTTGTAAAATTCTCCTGTGAAACCATCTGGTCCATGACTTTTGTGTGCTGGGAGTTTCTTGATTACTGCTTCAATTTCATCAGCTGTTATCTGTCTGTTCAGGCTTTCTGCTTCTTCATTCAGTTTTGTAAGGTTATATTTTTCTAGAAATTTGTCCATTTCACCCAGGTTTTCAAACTCCTTGGCAATAATTGTTCATAGTAATTCCTTACAATCTTTTGTATTTCTGTGGTATCAGTTGTACTTTCTCTTTCATTTCTAATATTATTTATTTTGGTCCTCTCCTTTTTTTTCTTGATGAGTCTACTTAGAGACTTGCTGATTTTGTTTATCTTTTCAAAGAACCAGCTCTTGGATTTATTGATCTTTAGAATTGTTCTTTTAGTCTCTGTGTCATTCAGTTCTGCTCTGATCTTGATTATTTCCTTCCTTCTACTTGCTTTGGACTTTGTTTGTTGTTGTTTCTCCAGTCCTCGAAGATGAAGGGTTAGGTTGTTTAAAATGTTTGTTTCTTTTTAGGTAGCCCGCTATTGCTATGAACTTCCCTCTGAGGACTGCTTTCATGTGACCCATAAGTTTTGGACTGTTGTGTGTTCATTTCATTTGTTTCCAGAAAATTTTTGATTTTCTCTTTGATCTCATTATTGACCCATTCATTGTTCAATAGCGTGCTATTCAGTCTCATGAATTTGAATGTTTTTGAGTTTTTTCCTTGTGGTTGGTTTCTAGTTTCAAGCTCTTGTGGTCCAGGAAAATGCTTGTTATGATTTCTATTTTCTTTAATTTGTTAAGGCTTGTTTTGTGTCTTATCATGTGGTGATTCATTGAAAATGCTCCATGTGCATTTGAAAAAACTGTATATTTTGCTTCTTTGGGATAAAAGGTTCTATATATGTCAGATAAATCCATTAGATCTAATGAGTTCTTCAGCTCCACAATAACCTTGTTGATGTTTTGTTTGGAAGATCTATCCATTTTTGACAGTGGATTGTTGAAATTCCCACTATCCATGTGTTGCTGTCTATATCTTTTTTGAAGTCCTCCAAGATTTTCCTTATCTATTTGGGTACTCCTATGTTGGGTGCATTTGGGTTTACAATGCTTTTAAGTCTTCTTGATGGATTATTCCTTTGAGTATTATAAAGTGTCCTTCTGGTTCTCTTTTTATGGTCTTTGTTTTGAAGTTTAGTTTGTCTGATATAAGTATTGCTACTCTGGCATTTTTTTCTTGTCCATTTGCTTGGAATGTTTTTTTCCATCCCTTTATTTTCAGTGTATAGGTCCTTTGTTCTGAACTGGGTTTCTTGTAGGCAGCACAGGTGTGGGTCATGTTTTCTTTTCCATTCAGCTACCTTATGTCTTTTGATTGGAGCAATTAATCCATTTACATTTAAGGTTATTATTGATAGGTACTTATTTGTTTTTTTCCCTTTGTATCTGTGTTCTTCTCTTTCTCACTCTTTTTCTTTATCTTCTTAACATAGTCCCTTTAGCATACCTTGCAAGGCTGTTTAGGTGGAGGTGTATTCTTTTAGCCTTCTATTGTCTGGGAAACTCCTTATTTCACCTTCCATTTTAATTGGGAGTTTTGCTGGGTAAAGCAGTCTTGGTTGTAGGCCTTTGCTTTTCATGACTTGGAATATTTCTTGCCATCCTTTTCTGACTTGTAATGTTTGTGTTGAGAAGTCAGCTGCTAGCCATATTGGGGTTCCCTTATATGTTACTACCTGTTTCTTCACTTCTTCCTTTAGGACTCTCTGCCTGTCTATGATATTTGTCATTTTAATGATGATGTGTCTTGGAGTGGGCCTCATTGGGTGCCTCTTGCGTGGAACTCTCTGTGCTTCCTGGACTTGTGTGACTTTTTCTCTTCTCACATTAGGGAAGTTTTCCATCATTACTTTTTCGAATAGGTTCTCTATCCCTTGCTCCTCTTCTTCTCCTTCTGGTATCCTTATCATATGGATATTATCATGTTTCAGGTTGTCCTGCATTTCCCTAAATGCCTCTTCATTCTTTTTGAGTCATTTTTCATTTTCTTGCTCTTTCTGGGAGCTTTTTTCTACCTTGTCCTCCAGCTAGCTGATTCGGTCCTCTGTTTCATGTAGCCTGCTTTTGATTCCTTCTACAGTGTTCCTCAATTCAGAAACTGTATTATTCATTTCCTCTTGCCTCTTATTGATAGTTTCTATGTCCTTTTTCATGCTGATACAATTTGCAGTAAGTTCCTCATAGTTTCCCTGTAGTTTTTGGTAATTCTCTCTGAGCTCACTGAGCTCATTGAGTTTCCTTAGAACCATTGTTTAAACTCAATATTTGATAGTTTACTTGCTTCAATTTAATTTGGTTCTCTTTCTGGGGATTCCACCTTTCCCTATGATTGGGGGGTGTTTCTTTGTCTTCCCATTATTTATGAGACTCTTCTTTTTTTGCTTCTGCTTCTTAATTGATCTGTCTTGACTTCCTGACTTTGTGGTGTGAACTTCTATGGGAGGAAACCATTGTTTTTTCTTTCTGAATCTCTCTCTGATGGTGTTGGCTGTTGACCCCGTCTGACCTTAGACAGACTGTGTGAGACTTCCAGGTATCTACTGTCTGTGGCTGTCTCCTTCAGTTGTTAATCTAGTCAATCTACACTTAGCAGGCCAGCTTAGACAGCTCAGTGAAGGACAGAGTCCCTTCTGGGGGTGGGTCTACTGTGTTCTATCATGCTGCTCCCACTCAGGGGACTGGTCTGCCTGAGCAAGATGGCTGCCACTGTATGGTGGAGTAGTCAGAAACAGGATCCCACTGGCTACTCTCTGTGCTGTCTCCCCAAAGCCTCCACATCCAGTCTATCCACTAGTGTCTCTAGACTACTCTGTGCCTCCTTTCATCAGGGATCTGCTATCTGTGACTGCCTCTCTGTACTCAGCAGTCAGGCTCAAGCACCACCAGGCCAGGGCAGAGCCTCCTGAGGGCAGGGCTATTGTGTCCTGTCAAGCTTCAAGCTGCTGTTGCTCAGGGGAGTGCTCTGCATGAGCAAGATGGCTGTTGCTATATGGGTGAGGAGTCAGCACCATGATCCTGCTGGCTACTCTCTCAGTTTACTCCCCAAAGCCTCTTGTCTCCAGTCCCTTCTCAAGTGTCTAGACTACTCTGCGCCCCTTTTAACCAGGGATCTACTATCGATGACTCTCAAGCCTCTTCTCTGACTACAATGCTATGAAACTAGAGATCAATCACAAGAACACTGAAAAACAGGCAAAGATATAGAAGCTAAATAACATTATTAAACAATAATGGCTCAACCATGAGATAAGAGAATAAATCAAAATATACCTTGATTAGGTTAGGTTCCAGTTATAGGTGAGATCATATGGTATATGTCTTCCTAATCAGCAAAACAAACAAGCAAGAAAAATATAAGCAGCAACATTAAAAGAAAAAACAAACCAACTGTAACAAGAGAGGAGGAGGGAGGAGGTAATGGAGTAAAAAGGGGAAGGGTGAAATCAAGGAACATGCATAGAGGACCCATGGACAAAGCCAAAGTGGGGAAGGATTGAGGGAGGGAAGTGGGGCTTGATGGTGGGGAAGTGGTGGCGGGAAAATGCAAACAAATGTATTTGAACAATAAAAAAAAAATACGTTGAAACAAATGAAAACAGGAATACAACAATCCAAAATCTGTGGGACACCCGAAAAACATACCTAAGAGGGAAATTCATAACATTACAGGCCTATCTCAAGACACAAGAAAAAAACTCAAATAAATAATCTAAATTTACACTTAAAGGAACTTGAATAAGAAGAATAGACAAGATAAAGTGAGCAGAAGGAAGGAAATATAAAGATCAGAGCAGAAATAAAGGAAATAGAGTCAAAAAAAATATATAAAAGATCAATGAATCCGAGCACTGGTTATTTGAAAAGATAAAGAAAATTGACAAACCTTTACGTGGACTCATCTATAAAAAAAATGGAAAAGATCCAATTAAATAAATTCCTAAATGAAAGAGGAGAAATAACAACTGACACCAAAGAAGTGCAAAAGATTGTAAGAAAATATTATGAATAACTATATGCGAACAAATAAGACAACCTGGAAAAAATGAATAAATTTCTAAAAACATAGAATTTTCCAAAAATAAATCAGGAAGAATCAGAGAATCTGAATAGACATGTTACACCTACTGAAATTGAAACTATAAACAAAAACTCCAAACAAAAACCCTAGACCAAATGGATTCTCATACAAATTTTACCAAATATTCCAGGAAGAATTCATACCTCTTCTTCACAAACTATTTCAATATATTCAAGAAGAAGCAAGACTCCCAAGCTCATTTACGAAGTCAGCATTATCCTAATTCCAAAACCCACTATAAAAAAACACACTACAAAAAAAGAAAATTATTGGCCAATATTCCTGCTGAACACAGATGCTAATCCTCAACTAATTATTAGCAAACCAAATGCAGCAGTACATCAAAAAAATCATACACCATTAACAAGTGGTATTTATTCCAGGAATGCAAGATTGGTACAAGATTCGCAAAAACAATAAATGTGATTCACCACATAAACAAAATGAAGGATAAAAACAACATCTATCTCTGAAGAAACCTAAAATACTAATTCAAAGTAACATAATCATTATTCACTGCAGAATTATTTACAATCACCAAGCTATGGAAGCAGCCAAGTGTCTATCAGTAGATGAGTAGATAAAATAACTATGGGACATCTGCACAATGGAATACTACTTGGTCATGAAAAAGAAAGAAAATCTACCCTTTGCAAAGGTGTAGATGGACTCAGAGAACACTATGCTAAGTAAAATAAGCCAGTCAAATAAAAACAAATAGCTTATGCTATAACTCATATGTGGAATCTAAGGAACAAACTGAACTAACAAGCAAATAGAGACAGACTCATAGGTAGAGACAAGGATGACAACAGCACTGAGGGGGGCATTTTAGGAGTGGAAGGGATTGAACAAAAAAGAAAAAGGACTCATGGGCATGGACAACAATATGATCACTGAGGGGGTCAGTACAAAAGAGGATAAATGGTAATAGAAACATACAATAAAAAAAACTGTTTGCAAGGATAACAAGAAATCAGATATTGTGAATATCAGTCTGATGGTTGTCAGACTGAACACTAAAAACTTTCTTTAGAATCAGTGTCACTATTTTAGCTTATCTGTTCCAATATAAATTTCCTTCTTTTGGTATAATTGGTGCTCTTCCCTTTGTTAAAAATACCCCTTGCTCACTGAAAGAAAAAGAAACCAAGAGAGACAAGAAGGAAGGAGGAAAAAAAAAAAATACCCCTCGCTTTTGTCTCCTAATCAAGACACTGTTTGGGTTTCTGCCTGAAATCAGTTTTTCCTGAATACCATCTTTTTTTTTTATTTCAAATAAATACCTATTACCTCTCATTTGGCCTGTTATTTTTAGGAAAACAGGCTCCCATGAGTAACTAAATTTGTGTTTCTCCTGTTAATATGTCTCACGTCAATTTAATTGTTAGACCAGTCAAAGAACTTAGAAGGGTAAAAAAAAAAAATTTCCTCTCCAACATCACATATTACATTACAGAATAAATACTGAGCAAAGGAGTATAAACCTCTCCACACAGTTTTGTTCAGATGGCCTGATGGTCTGAAATCATAAATGATTGAACAGCAAAATTTTGTCTAAATCTCTTAAACTCATTTTTTTCCACTACCCAAAGAATGTGGTTAAACCAAATTAGCTATCTCTTTTCATTGTAAAATTCTATGATTTCAATGGGATAATATGTGTACACATAGACCCAGGGAAAAACCCAAGACTGAAAATCTTCCTCTGTAAGTGAAGGGCAGGGAGAGACTGAAGAAAGAAGCCACTCCTCTGATAATTAGCAAAGTTTATTAATGAGAACTATATACGAACTGTGTTCTTGGTGATGGCAAGAGGAAGTGAATATCTACCATGCTTCTTGGCAGATTCTATAGAATTATAGAGAACAGGGCAGGATGGATGGTATACTGTAACAGTGGAAAATTGTAATGGGGAATGGTAACCCCCCTCACCATTCTTTTGACATTGTTTCTGTAAGTGCTGACTCTGACTAATATGTAGCTTATAGATGAACGGCATGTTTATATAAGAATCTTAGGAACTAACTTCAAGAGATATATGACTTTCAGGCATCCTGGTTCCAGAAAATTTTCTGACCTTCAACTGTCGACCCAGAATGACATGAAGCCAGGATGATTAAACCAGGATGACGCACACCAGACCATCACTTGCCTTATTAGGATGGACTGTGCTATTCTGCACGTAGAGAACTTTTCAACCCCTTTCTTCATCTCTTTGTTCTGTTCTCCTTTCTCTCCTTATAAAAACCTCTGCCTCCATGAGGTAGAGATGGGCTTTGAGACATGAGTCCCCCATCTTCCCAGAAAATGGGCTTTGAGATATGAGTTCCCCCATCTTCCAGGTGGCCAGCACCTGAAAATAAACCATTTGCCTTTATATCAGCACCTGCCTCTTGAGTATTGGCCTTCGTAGCAGCAGGCTGCTGGACCTGCGTTAGGTTGCAGTACTGGTATGTGACTCATCCCAGATAAGCGCAGCAGCCTGTCCCAGGAACCAGCATGCCTGGGGCACGGGGAGGGGTGGATCGAGCAGCCTCTGGGATCCGGGGCTATTTACAAGGAGCAATCTCTTTTCTGACCCAGATCTAGGTAATGAATGCAGCTCCACCACCCGCATTCCCAGGGGTGCACACAGAAGGGCGATGACGATTCCTTGAAATCCCCTTTCAAGGGCACCTCCCTGTCAAATACCCGGCCAGGGTGTTCAGCTGGGACAGACATTGCTGTCCCCATCCTGGCTGTGTCTGGACACCGCTTCATCCTGGGCCTGAGGGGTTTGAGGCCCAGGCATCTCATCAGTGACTTTTTCTTGTAATGATAGTCTGTCCTCACCCTGAGGTTGTGATCCAAAGCACAACTGCAATCCCTAGAAATAACCTCCCTCTCCGGAGCACATTTCTTAGGCAGTTAATGAGGTGGCCAGCCTCAGTGAGCAGGCACAGGTCTGCTGGCTCCATGACCCTGTTGTGAACCCAGGGCTGGAGCCCATAATAGGTGCTCAGCAAATGTACCTCCTCCTGAAAAGTTTGGTTTAAGTCTTCAGGAACCCCTAGTCCTGAAAAGTCTTGGCGTCATCTCACGCATAAATTTAAACTAAAAGAAAACAAAAATTAAACAGCAAACAAAAAGAAAAAAAAAGCAACAAAAATTCTTACTTTTTCTTCCTTTAACAACCACATAAACATTTTTTAAAAAATAACAAATGTCAAATTCTTCTGAAAATCAATCTATCATTCTTTCTATCCCCACTTTTGGGGAACCTGCTTTGCTGGGCTGATATAAAGACAGTGGTAGTTGTATATATTGCTCTGCAAGCCCTACTGTTATGTCACCTGGATAGTTTTAGTCACCAACTTTATCTTCTTTCTCTTAAAAAAATTGTGGTAAAAGAGACATAACATAAAATCTGTCACTTAAACCATTTGAACTGCACAGTGCAGTGGTATTAAGGACATCACCTTATTGTGCAACCATCACTACCATCGATCTCCAGAACTTTTTTCATCTTGCAAAACTGAAACTACCTTTTTACTCTTTTTAAATGTTTTTCCTTTTTATTGAATTTATTGGGGGTGACACTGATTAACAAAATTATACAGGTTTCAGGTACACAATTCTACAACATCTGTACACTGTTTATGTGTTCACCATCCCAAGTCAAGCCTTTGTCCATCATCATTTATTCCCCTTTACCCTCCCCCACAGCCACACACTCCCCTTCCCTTTGGCAATCACCACACTGTTGCCCCTGTCCATGAATTTTTTTCTCTTTTTTTTTTTTGTTGATAGCTGTTGAGGGTGGGCGGCAAGGAGAGCTGGGAAGGAATTGGAGGGATTGAGCTATCTTTTTACTCTTAATGAAGGCCTTACACTTTTCTGAGAGAGAGAGAGAGACATCAGTTTGTTGTTCCACTTTTTTTATGCATTCATTGGTTGATTCTTGTATGTGCCCTGACTCAAGATCAAACCCAAAACCTTGGCGTATCAGGATGATGCTATAACCAACTGAGCTACCCAGCCAGGGCAGGCCTTTTACTTTCAAGGTCAGATCTCCTGCCACTCTCTAGGTGGCACAGCCTGCCTGGTATCTAGCTAATGTTTATGCAAGGATATCAGGTCCTATTCATTTTTCTGGGTCACACGATGAAGGTTTAGTAAGATTGTATGGACCCTGGACATTGATGAGGCAAAAATACAGCCTTATGATTCTAGGGAATTCAGTAAATGTAATTGTAAACACTTTGTGCAAAAAAGGCCTCCAGAATTTCCACCCAGAGTCCTGCTTCCTTTTTGAAATTATGGGACCCAGATGTCGGAAGCAAGCAGTTCTCCCAGAAATTCCCTTCATCCCACACCATAGAGGCTCAGAGTCCCGGGGATGCTTTTTTCCATACTGGAACCTCAGGCACCCAGGGCCTGGCTCTTTGTACCAAGGGGCAGCCACAGCCTGGAGAGGATTAGGAACATTTCACAGCAACTCTAAGAACAAGGATCCCATAAACGATTTTCTTCTAGCTCCTGAGAACTTGCACATTTTGATTCTCAGTGTGGCCACAAGAAGTCAAGCAAGCTTCCTAAGGTGGTGTTTTGCCAGACAGCTTCAGCCTGACCAGAGCTCATGGCTCTGGGGACACTTAATGTCCCCCTTGAATGCCCTCATGACATTTCCCTGGAAGGGGAAGTTATCCTAGTGGTCCTTAAGCTCTTCAAAGTTGGTTTGTAGTAAGAGGAGCTTTAACATTTTAGGAGCCCTGGTGGTTCCATAATCTATGAACAGCTGTGGGCCTTGTACCTGCATAAAACAAAAGTATAAAGACTCTTGCACTCCTTTGTTTTTATTACTCAGCATCCTCCCTCTGCCCTTTTTTCCTGTTAATAGAACTTCCTTCTTGAGAAGAACTGCTCCTTCCCCAGCATCAACCCAGAGTCACGTGGGCCAGGCCAGTCATGTAACCCCGTCTCCCCCCCGACCGGCGTGTTTGCACAGGGACAGCTGTGCGACCCGGGCTGGAGCAGCCAGAATGCTGCTCTGGGATTTCACACGCAGACGCTGCCGGACGCAAACCCCTAACCTCTGGGTTCCAGCTGCCCGGCGTGCGTCCCTGGGATGGGAAGTTCTCCGCTGAAGTGGGAAACACTTTCAGGAGGGTGTTGACACAAGAAAAGGAGGTTCCACTCTGCTCAGGCTGCCACAGTGTCAATGTCACTGTCATCCTCTCTAGGCACATGTAGGTGTAGCTTTTAGTTTTATTTTACTACTATGTTTCTCATTATCAAAGTAAATCACATTTATTTGGGAAAAAGAGAAATAAACTGTATTCTCACCAACACAGAGAAAAATCATTGTTACCATTTCAGTCTTTTTCCTTTCATTTTTTTTATTTGCTTATTTTTTAAGGGAGTCTTGAGATGTTACTAAACATAGGTTGGTCACACGGAGCTTTGTCACTCACAGCTCCATGCAGGTCGTGTCCAGAGTCCCACCTGATGCCTTGCAGAGGGGTCTGTATGAGACGGGGGCAGGGCGTTATGAGTATTTGGCAGGAGGTTTTCTCTCGCTCCTGCAGGACGCCATTCCCTCCACCTGTGTCCCTGTTGCCGAGACTAATGACCCAATTTGGGTTTTTGCTTCTCCCAAGGGGAATGGAAAGACCATCTTTTCTTTAAAGTGAAAACAAATGTGAAACTCACCTGGACTCTTTTTACTTCCTCACCCCATTCTCAATTTTAGAAATAATAAAGCACTTAAATAAACTGGATTGTTTCCATCATCAGGAAATCACGTCTAACGACTTTCTGAATTTCACATGGGCTTGTCCCACTATGTAGGGTACTGGTGAATGAAAACAACATCAGATAACATAAAATTTCATTCGTATGAAAGACCAACAAGCAAATACAATAAGAAACAGTTTATTTAAAAAAGAAGGAATAGCTAAAAAGAACAAAAAAGAAGAAAACTTTTACTATTTGTTATTGATTCAGTAACATTACATACATTGATATATATTTATTTTATGTATCTATAAATGATATAACTTTCAAATCACTTGCTTGTCAAGACAGAAAAATAAGGACATGTATCCTGACTCAATTTAAATCCTTACTACAGTTTAAAATCATTGCAATAAAACAATCTTTCTTTCTTTTCTTTTTAGACTTTAAGTACAGGACGTTTGCAAGCCAGGATCTAAACGTGGAAAATCATCTGCTATGCACAAGTGACAGTGGACTGCCACAGATCATGAGTCGGGGTCTCCTGGGCTCTCACACTGGCCTTCGTTACTGTACCGCGGCATCACCTTCTAGCTGAGATGAGAGGGAATGGGGATGCGTGCACTTTCTAGGCAGCCCTGATCTTTTCTGTCTCTAGGACACTCACCTGGACCTTGAGGCCCCGGCCGTGGTTGACCAACAGCGCCAGCAGCTCGGCCCCACCACTGTCATTCCTGCCGCCGCTCACCCCCAGGCGGCGGTATTCACGTCTCCCTCCGCGCTCTGCTGGGGATCCACCCACAGAGGTTCACTGGACCTTGTGAAATATGCCACATGTGAAGGGGAGAAGCGCTCCACGGGTACCGTTACCTCGTCTGCCTGGTTTGTCCAGGAGTGGTAGAGTGTGTGTGTCTGGATCAGGGCCGCGATGGCCACCAGGGTCCTGCTGCTCACAGCCCGAGGGCAGACGTCCCTGGCTTCTAGGATCTGCAGCTGCTCCTCCACGTCACTGCCAGCCCGCAGGTGCTAGACGTCCTCCGTGGTGTAGCGGTGCAGGGCCCGTGGGGTCTCCACGGAGAGCAGCTGCCTGGGGACGTCGGTGCAGCATCACCGGGGGCCAGGAGCCACATGCTCTGGGCCATTTCATTTTGCCTGATGAGGATGTGCCAGAGGGGACAAGAGAAGGTCCCATATAGGAACATAAATGGACAGAGACACCAGCTGCTAGAGCACTAGGGCCCTGAGTATTGATAAAATCTGTGCAGATGTTACAAGATGCAACCCAGGGCATTCAAATAGATGGATCTCAAAAATCACGAACTGAGTCATAAACCAGCTTGTGAGTGTCATAAGACACAGTGTCTGAAAAGACGGATTCTTAAAAAAGGTCAATGTAGTAAAAGGAGAGAGAGAGAGGGAAGCCAAATGGAATGAGTGAGTTTTTACTGGATTCTGAATTTAAAAAAACACATAAATAAATAAATAAATAAATAAATAAATAAATAAATAAAAACAGACATAAAAGAATTATTGGAAAGAGAAGCAAACAGTTGAATAAGGACCATGTATTCAATACTAGTATTGTATCAATGTTATTTTTCAGGATTTTTATAATTAATTATATTGTGGTTATGTAGGAGAATATCCTTTTCTTTAGAGGATACAGGCAATATTATTCATTATGATGTTTGAAGAGTGAACAAATAGAAGAGAGAGGGAGAAAACAAATGTAGCAAAATATAAACACTTGGTTAATTTAGGTGTAGGCTGTATGATGATTTGTAGTTCTATTTCCCCTGCCTCTCTGAAGGCTTGAAAGTTTTCCAAAAAATAAAAAAAGATACAGAATGTTAGAATATTATATTGTTATGTGAATTTTTAACACACATACATACAAGTGGTCTGGAAAGACATGCTGCCATGACAGTGTTTGGCCCTGGAAAGGAAGAGAGGGAATGAGGCTACAGGTGATGGTCGGAGGGGACTTGGGCTTTACACGTCGTGTTTATTTCATTAAAAGCAAAAGTGAGAGAGAAGATAATGTGACAAAAATAGAAGCACATTCCCCTTGTGGAATACTTACCTCTCTTCTCTCCCTGTTCTGGGCTGGTTCTAAAAATAATGGCGATTCTGTAGCAGGGGTGAATCGTAACCCAGCCCACCATTCTTTCGACATTGTCTCTATGGCTGCTGACTCTGGCTCATGTGTGACTGCAGACAAGCGGACTGTTTGCCTGCGAATTCGAGGAGCTGAATTCAGGGGAGACAGACTCTGTTCTTCAGACGTGCCGGCTCCGGGAGACTTACTGACTTTCAACCCATTATGTGAAAAGACTTTTGACTTGTACATAGTCCCCTCAACCCCCTCACTTGATCTCTTTTTTCTACTTTCCCTCTCCCTCCTTCTAAAAACCTAAGCCTGCACTGAGATGTTAACATGGATGATGGGACGAGGGTCCCCCATCTTCTCAGGTGGCCAGCAATTTCATAAACCTCTTTCCTTTTCTACTAGCCCCCGTCTCACAAGTTAGGCCTTTGCTGAGGCAGGCAGCTAAACCTGAGTTTGCTTACAATTCAAGGTGGACTCCATGCTCACATAAAGGCTGAGTTGCTGGACCTGTTAGTGCCAGGAATGCTTTTCTGCTCATAGTCAGATTTAAATCTTTGAAATGCCCTCCGAATATGATTCTGTTCAAAACTGAGTCTTAGACGGAAAATTCCTGGTGAGCAGAGCCAGTATCTATTTGCAGATAAGGTATTTGTTGGAATACCATTTGCAATTCAGTCCCAGACACTGCTATCTCCTCAGAGCCCTGGAAGACACACTGATAAAGCCTGAGGAGACAGATGACTAAGTGCAAAGTGGGCCCTGGAGCAGCAGAAGGACATCAGAAGGACCACTGGTGAAATTTGAATAAGATCCATAGATTAGATACTAGAGGGCAGTGACAGTTCTGGAGGAGAGGGTGGTGGCCTGCCACAGTGGGGGCACCTGACTTAGTTTTCCATTCTTTTTTCCTTGTTTAAGTCTTAATTTACTTACTTAAGTCTCAAGGGCAAGGAAGGATGTGATGTCAAATAAAATGTAATATATGCTTGATCTACAAAGTTGCTGCTGAAATACCAGAAGACAAGAGAATGCTGGGCCAAAGGAGTGAGTTTATTATTCTGGATAAAATGCTCTTTCACACAGCAGCATCTTATCACTTGAGCTTTGAGCCTTCTTTCTCCGTCCTTGGATTCAGTCACTTTGCAGTATGGCAGCAGAGACCCAGAGATTAGGTAGTAGTGCATTTGGAGTTCAAAGACTGACACAATCTCTGCTTCAGGCTCTAGATTTTCAGGGTCCTTCCCTTCTGGATTCAATTTTCATTTTGGACTGTATGGTCCACATAAAGAGGGTCCGACATGGTGCATGAAATTGGATTGACAGCTTTTTTATTTAAAAAAATCTCAAAATTGCTTCTGGTTTTCATACCTGCTCTTCTTGGCCCAGACCAGCTCAGGTTGCCTCCTGATTTCACATGAGGAGGAATGTGCAGACTGTGCCCCTTTGTGGGGATGAGCATGTAATGCAATTAGCACGCGGCTTTCAAACCCCATCCCAGTGCTGAATGTGGCACAAGCAGGAGCAAGGATTCCCATTTCTTGGTCTGCTCTGGGGATCACTACGGGCTGTGTCTTAATATCTCAGAACATCCTCTTGGAACTGTGGTCTCTTGATTATCTGTGAACCCAAGAGGTCTGTTCGGTCTAGTGACACCCATGGAGAGCAGCCACGCTGAAGGCTGCAGAATCGCAGCTCAGCAGAGAGAGCAGTGCTCCTGAACTCACAGAAGCTGGAAAGCACACAAACCAAACAAAATAACAGCTCTCAGAGTAACTGCAGTTCAGAAAATCACCTGAGACCCTGTGATAGTCACAGATCTGGAAATATTAAGTGTAGGTAAGCAGTTTCCACTCTGCCTCCCCAGGCTGAAACCACCTGCAGACATTCGAATTAGAGACAGAAAGGATTCCCTGGAGCCCCTCTCAGACCCGCGCCTGGGTTCCCAGAGCCCTTAGCTCTCCAGTGTGCAGCTGCTGGGCTCTGGGCCTCAGGTCCTCCTGGCGGGCCAGGGTTCCACTGGTCCTGCCTGTCATGCAGGCACTGGTGCAGGGACATCAGCTGACTGGCCTGTTGAGCTTCCTGCAGGAAGGCAGCGTGGAGATGATTTTCTCACACAGGTGAGCCTTGGAGGGAGGGCCTGGGACCCGCGGGACAGGACAGGTCTCCACACAACTTCAGGGACTCGGGGCGCCTGGGCTGAAATGGTGCCACTCATTTCTGCACTGTTGCCTGTCATCCTCTGGGCGAGTTGGTCTGCTTGGGATGAGCACTGGGCAGTTATTTCTTCAGGGTTGCCTTTAAGCAGAATCATCCATCAGATATGCAGTTTTGTAGAGATTCTCATTCCTATTTCTGATGCTAAATAGATGGTGAGGGTCTCAATGATGTTTTGGAACTGTGGACTCAATTAACTTGCCCCCCAAGTCCTAATGGTTTACTCCCTACTTTCCTCACTTGGAGTGACAGTTTCAGCCAGATAATTGTCTCTTTATGAACAAAGACAGAAGAAAAGAGACTAAGTATTATTATCAATATTAGAGTGGGTCTCTTACCAGTATATTAGTTATTCATGGACATTATTGAAATATGATTTAAAATATAAATAAATAAATTAATTAATTAAAAAATAAATATGCTTTCAGATTTGACTTAATTTTGGTAATTGCCTGGAGTAGGTGTTTAATCTCTTACTTGGTCAAACAAGTCAGTCTATGTTACAGACTCATGTAATCAACACACCTTCCTAACTAAAACCACCCCAGCCATGCACTGCACTGCCACTCGACATTCCTTGCTGGGATCCCAATGTTATGCCTGAGACATTCCACTCCCTATTCAAAAGTCAAAATTCCAAAATAAAGGCAGTTTATTTGGTGGGTGCCCCCGCCTTTCTTTGGAAGTTGGGGGAGGGCGGGATGTGAAGCAGCCCTCATGCCCCCCACAGCCCAGAAGCCTTCAGGGACTCTCTAGAGCCCAGGGAGCACAGGCCCTGACCCCACCTGGCGGGGACACTGAGACACCTCATGGACGACTGTTCCTGGTTGTCACCCACTAGTTTCTGGGACCAGGTTCTTCTGAGGCCCGTCAGACTGCTCCCCACCCACTGACTGTGCCGCGTTGGGGCCCCATAGGAAAGCAGGGGCCGGGCTTCATGAAAGGGGAGAGGGTTCCTGAAAATGCCGGTAGCACGTCTAGAGCGGAGCCTGGTGTGGGAAGTGAGGTATTTCCCAGGAGGGAAGCAGTGAGCTCTAACTGGAGGCGGCATCTGCCTGGCTGGGGGGAGAAGACACACCCTCCGCATTTACACTCAGGCTGGGGCAGCAGGAACAGTAAGGGAGTGTCTTGGCTTTTTCCAAAGAGGTGTTTGTCATTTTTATTACAATTACACAAAGCTTTTTGAGTCTTGTGTGTAGTCACATTTTGTGTCAAAGGCATTGAGACTGTTCTACCCCAATGTAGCTTAACTTTCCACTTTATTTTAAAAATGTCATTAATTAAAAAAATTATTGTCAAAAAGGTATACTTTCTTTGAAAGATTTGCTACCTAAGTTTAAAAAGATTCCTGATGCATTCTTTTCTTTTTAATATTTAAATCACGTTTATACTATTATGGCAGATGACACCTAACAATTTTTAATAATAAAGACAAAAGTAACAGCTAATATAACAAATTCACTTCCACCATAGACAACTCCCCATAAGAATATAAATCTGTAAGTTTTCACCTAATATATCAGTGTTGGCTGAGATGGGTAAAGGAGGAGAAGACCTCACACTGTTGAAGCAAGTACAAAATGCCTCTACACTTTTCTTTGTTGTTCAAATATAACTTTAAAAAAATTTTTTTTAATCTTATTTATTCTTTGCAGTTGTCTCAATTTTCCCCCCTTTGCCCCTCTCCACGCATCCCACCCCCACCCCCCACTCCCACAGTCAATTCCCACTCTGCTGTCCATGTCCATGGGTCATTCATACATGTTCTCTATCTAGTCCATTCTCCTTTCCACCATTGTCCTCCTTCCCCATCCCCTCTGGTCACTTTCGGTCTGCTCCATGTTTCCATGCCTGTGGTTTATTTTGTTTGTTTGTTTATTTTGTTGAATAGATTCCACTTATAGGTGAGATCATATGGTATTTGTCTTTCACCAACTGGCTTATTTCATTTACCTTAATATTCTCCAGTTCCATCCACATTGTTGCAAAAGGTAGCAGTTCATTCTTTTCTTTCTTTCTCTTTCTTTTCTTTCTTTCTCTTTCTTTTCTTTCTTTCTCTTTCTTTTCTTTCTTTCTCTTCCTTCCTTCCTTCCTTCCTTCCTTCCTTCCTTCCTTTATTTCTCTTTCTAATGCAGATTGCTTATATTTATTTTTTTAAATGTCAAAATCCATTATAAAATATTTAAAAATTTAAAACCATTATAAAGTCTCAGCAATTAAAACATGCTACCAGCACAGAAATACTCAAGTAGATCAATGAAATAAAATGAGCATTCTAGAAACTAACATGTATATCTAACAATGTAATATATGATTAAATTGACATTTCAAATCAATGGGTAAAAGAAGGCTTATGCAACAAATAAGGTGCATAGACCACTATTACTTGAAATAAAACAAATACAGAACACTATGTCACACATTGTACAAAAAATATTCAGGTGAGTTAAAAATCAATATGTAAAATCTAAGGGTTTTAGGAGAAAATACAAACAAATATTTTTCTTACCCTGAAGTAAAATATTCAAACACAGAAGCTATAAAGTATTGACAATATGACTATATTAAACATTTAACACTATATAGTAATATACATATAAAGAGAGTTAAAGGACAAGTAATGGAAGAGGAAAGTATTTGCAACACATCTAAAACAGGGTTAGTAGTTTTTACTTGTATTTTTTTAGGGGAAAATTCTACAAACATTTAATCAAAAAATGGATAAAGAATACCAAAGTCATTTAAAGCTTTTAAAAATAATAGAAATAGGCAAGAGATACACAAAAAAGGCTTAGTTTCAACAAATAATAAAGTAACAACTAAAATAACACATCATTGTCACAATCAGATTAATAAGCATTAAAAATATTGGTAATATCAAGTATTGGTGACTGTGAAAGGAAGTGGATATTCATAGACTCCTTTCCTTCATCTCCTTAAAGCGATCCCTTTAGCATACCTCGCAATGCTCGTTAGGTGGGGGTGTATTCTTTAGCCTTCTTTTCTCTGGGAAACTCCTCATTTCACCTTCCATTTTCATTGAGAGCCTTACTGGGTAGAGCAGTCTTGGTTGCAGGCCTTCACTTTTCACTGCTTCGAATATTTCTTGCCACTCCCTTCTGGCTTGTAGTGTTTCTGTTGAGAAGTCAGCTGCTGGCCATACTGGGGCTCCCTTATATGCTACTACCTGTTTCTCCCTTGCCTCCTTTAGGTCTGTTTGTCTTTGATATTTGCCATTTTAATGACGATATGTCTTGGAGTGGGCCTCTTTCAGTGCCTCTTGAATGGGATCCTCTGTGCTTCCTGGACTTGTGTGACCTTTTCTCTTCTCAAATTAGGGTAGTTTTCCATCGTTACTTTTTCAAACTGGTTTTCTGTCCCTTGCTCCTCTTTTTCTCCTTCTGGTATCCCTATTATACAGACATTATTGCATTTCAGGTTGTTCTGCATTTCCCTCAATGCCTCGTCATTCTTTTTCTGTCTTTTTTCATTTTCTTGCTCTTTCTGGGAGTTTTTTTCTACCCTGTCCTCCAGCTCGCTGATTCTATCCTCTGCTTCATCTAGCCTGCTTTTGATTCCTTCTACTGTGTTCTTCAATTCAGACACTGTATTCTCCATTTCCTCTTGCCTCTTATTGATAGTTTCTATGTCCTTTTTCATGCTGATATAGTTTGCAGTAAGTTCCTCATAGTTTCCCCATAGTTTTTTTGTAATCCTCTCTGAGCTCACTTAGCTCATTTAGCTTCCTTAGAACCGTTGTTTTGAACTCAGTATCCGATAGTTTACTTGTCTCTATTTCATTTAGTTCTCTTTTGGGGATTCCTCCTTTCCCTTTGATTAAGGGAGTGTTTCTTTGTCTTCCCATTATTTGTGAGACTCTTCTTTTTTTGCTTCTGCTTCTTACATTGATCTGTCTTGATTTCCTGACTTTGTGGTGTGAAATTCTATCGTAGGAGACCGCTGTTGTTTTTTTTTTTCTTTCTAGTTCTGCCTCTGATGATTTCAGATTTGACCATCTCTGACCTTGGGCAGTCTGTTTGAGAATTCCTGGGATCTACTGTCTGTGGCTGTCTCCTTCAGTTGGTAATCTAGTTGCTGCACTCAGCAGTCATGCTTACACAGCACAGGGCAGGGCCAAGTTCCTCCTGGGAGTGGGGTTATTGGGTCCTCTCATGCTGCTGCCTCTCAGGGGAGTGGTCTGCCTGAGCAAGATGGCTGCTGCCGCATGGGGGATGAGACAGCACTGGGATCCCACCGGCTACTCTCTCAGTTGTCTCCCCAAAGCCTCCTTCCCTGGTCTCTCCTCAGGCATCTCCAGGCCACTCTGCCCCCTCTTTTGCCAGAGACCAGGGTAAGTGGCTAGAAATAAAAATTTATGCATTGGCACTTTAAACAGCTTTTTGCATCTCCAGCTGCCTTTCTGTGGTAGAAAGTACCCTGCCGCTTTTCGCAGCTGGCTGTTTTCTGTGTAACTTTTGGGCTCTGGTGCTGTAAGCTGGAGATCCCCACTTATGGTTTAGACCCTGCTCTTCTCAGGGGGGTTCAGCTGGCCATTTCAATATCCTTTTGGTGCTGTTGCTTATGGGTTCCCCACCCCCCCTTCTTGAGTTTTTACCTGACTCCTTACCAGTTAGGTTGTTCTAAAGCTGATTCTTCTGTCTGGCCAAGGTTATAAAGCTCCTCTCTCGCTATTTTCATTTGTTTTTCCAGGGGGTTTCTCCACAATTTAGTTGTAATTCCAGATTGTTCCTGGGAGGAGGTCAATGTGACCTCCACTCAGTCCTCTGCCATCCTGATTCTCTCTTATCAGAACCCGACATATTCTAAACTTACTTTTGAAAATCATTCTCATAAATTGCCAATCAAGATAATTATTTTTATGTAAAAGTTTTAATCTGCCTATAATATTTGAGGGGTCTACATAGTGACTAGGCATTCAGTCTCATTTCTTTTTATGTAAATTGTCAATTGTGCTTTGCTTTGTCTTTTATTAAATAAAGAGTCATTCCATAAAATTGATGCTTAAGTCTCTCTTCCTTCCTCTGTGTCATGTCTGGATTTCTATGTTTGATATCAGTAATTCTTTCCTCCAACTGGTCTGCTACTTCGTTCTGGATCTCTTTTATTGAGTTCTTCATCTCCAGAATATCTGATTGGTTCTTTTTTAAAGTTTTCATTTCTTTGGTAAAGTACTCATTTTGTATGTTAATTTGTTTTCTGAATGCATTAAATTGCCTATCTGTGTTTCTTGCCATTCATTGAATATTTTCAGTTGTAAACTTGCATTTTCTGTTATTTGTATCACATATTTCCATGTGTTTAAGTTTGCTTTCTTAAGATTTTTTTCATTTTCTTTCTGACCTGCCTTGTTACCTTGGTAACTCATTGTATTTGATGGGCTCCTTCTCTGCCTAGGCATCTACATATGAGTGGCACTTCTCTAGATTACTATGAAAATGTCTTTCTATTATTTTTCAGCAGGTGACATTGAATCACAAGTTTTTTCATTCTGTGAAATCCTGATGATAACCTTCACAGTGTCTCTGGCTATTGTGAGTATAACACTGATGCATGGGGGTGGGGTTGGCTCGGAATACCTGGCCACCTTCTTTGTTTTGTCGTCCCATTAATGATGACCTCAGACCTCCATGGGGTTCCCCCCTGTACCCTCACCATGGACTAGTCACAGAGTACATCTTTGCTCAAGGGAAATAGTGATTCTGTAGTATCAGTTCTCAGGTTTGCAGATAATGTGCTCTGCAACCAGTCATGAAGAACTAACTAAGGAAGGCAAGTTCTGGGAGGCTACAAGGTGGCAGAGCCTCCTGATTTGTTTTTTTCTGTTTGGAAGGCCAACTACCCAACAACTGCAGCAGAACCCCTGTGACATGTTCTTACCCAGATCTCTGAGCTAGCTGCAGCTCATAATCTCCTTCAGGAATGACCACTGAATCTCTTGGCTCCTCCTGGCTGAAGGGAGCACCGGCCACAAGAGGATTCCTCCCCTCTATGAGCTGAGCCCTCCTGTGAGCTACCAGCTGCAAGGCTGCATTTGTGGCTTGTCTGAACCCTCCTCCCTTCTTGCCTCCCCATTTGTTCCCACATGCCCACCTTTAGTGTTTCAATGTGTGAGTCTCTCAGACATGCCTGTACATTGAGCAGGGACTATTTTGTTGATTTATAGCTTTTTAAACAGCTTCAATTTAAAGGGGAGAAACCAAGGGGATCTCTCACACCTCCATTCCTCTGACCGTTCATTAAATTGAAATAACATCTTTGTTTTCTATTATATTTCTGTAGATATGATTTACTTCTATAGTCTCTAGTCTGTTTCACTTAATGATGATGTATTTATTTATTTGTTTGTTTGTTTGTTTCAGAAACTTCACCGTTTTATTTATTCTTCCATTGAAATAATAAAATGTATGGAACAGCCTGACAGCTGTAAGAGGGGAGGGGAGAGGCAGGGACTGATTGAAAGAAGATGAAAAGATTATTCAAAGAACATATATGAAGGACCCATGGACATGGACAGTGGTGTGGGGACTGACTATGGAAGTGGGGGGCAGGTTTGATGGAGGGGGGCAAATATTAGAAGTGTAATAACATAAATAATAAAATACTTTTAAAGAGAAAAATAAAATAATTTTCTCAGTTGCTAACTGGTACTGTATTACGGTTACATAATCTGGTAAAGTGAAATATTTAGTCAGATCTTGCCTTTCAAGAACATAGTCTTATTCTATTTGTTCATCTATTATTTTATGTGTCCGTCAATAAATTTTGTTGGTGACCTTTTTTTTTCAAATTGTCTGAATTTTCTAAATGTTTCTTAATAAGTCACTTTTGACTCGCTTTTATCATTTGTAAAAAGCAATTTCACTTTAAACAGACAAATAAATCATCAGAATATCTACACCCAAAGGTGGCTCTATCTCAGGGCCATCTCCTTGTTTGTCTCCCCTTGTATTTTCATCCCAGAGAAATAAAATAAAAACCTGCACTTGCAGCCACCTTGTACTGGACCCACTGAAAACCTGACCAAATCAAGAGGGCAGGACAAAGTGACCAACTAGCAGGGTCAGTGAATGGGTTGGGCAAAGGCTGGGTTCTCACCTTCCCCAGGTATACTCACTGGAACAACCTGGCTTCTTGCCAGTGATTGTGAGGTAACTTCATATTCTTAGTCTCCAAAGCTTCAGAATCCAGAACAGCTATTTGAAATGTTAAGATGGTTTCCAAACCTGAAGGAAGAGCAATAACCTCATTAGAATGACAAGGTCACACTGGTGTTTGCAGAGCAGGGCAACACTCCCTCTGTCCCCAAAGGCTGTTTGGAGGCCAGGAAGTTCTGGTGGCCTTGAAGAGGCCCCTCTCTTCCTGCTGTGTGCTGGGCTCTGTCATGTTATTCTGGGAAGAGCCCTGAGGACTGGGGACACCCGCGTGCTCAGGGTCATGCCAACAGGCACCTTGGGTTCTGCAAAAGAGCAGAAACATAGTGTGGAAAGCTACCAGCTTTCTTGACATGGGAAGTGAGTCCTAGTGTGCTTGCTCCACAGCTTAGAAGGGATGATATTACAATTGATGGTATGAGAACATAGGGATGAGCATGAAAGGTGCACTTAGATTTCAAAATATCAAGACCCAAGCTTCAAAATTGACATTGCCCAGAAACAGTCTGCTTACGAATTACGTACGCATTAGGTAAAGACACGGTAGCTATCAAACAAGGTATTCCATTTTGCATCTAACTGATCACAGCTCTTACCTGAAGAAAGAAAGTGAGAAATGGCTTTTAAGGAATAATTACTCAGAATTGGGTCTTTGCAGCAGGAATATGCGATCATGAAAAAACTCCCTGCAGAACCAAATGAACAGCTAAGCATCCAGAACCTTCTAGAGTAGAAATCTTCTAGCAAGAAGGAGGAACACAGGGAGCCATGGATGTTCAGCTTCCCTTTCCCTGCATTTCCTTCTTGGTGCTTCATTTTGCAGAAGTTCCTTAGCCTTGCTGATCCACAGAGCTTTCCCAGAGCCTCCCCCTGGAGCACAGGCACCCCTGGGGGGCCAGGCCTCTGGCCTGGCAGCTCAGGCCTTAGTGTGAAAAGTTGAGAACACAGAAACAGGCCCCCGGAGCACTGGGAAGCCCACGGAGGAACAGGGTGAGGGCAGGGGTGGTGGGTGCTGAGGACGTCCTTCTCCTGTGTTTCTGCTGCAGGGCCAGCTTTCCTCCGGGGAGCTCAGAGGACACTCAGCTGCTAGAGAGCAAAGGCACATGGACTTCAATTCCAGTTCATTAGGGACTGTGGTGCCCACAGTGGGTTTCCAGACCAGCAGCAGCAGCAGCAGCTGGGACCCTCTAACTGCTGACACAGAACCTCTGGGGATGGTGCCAGCCATTGAGTTTTTACAAGTCCCCAGGGGAGTGGTGTGCAAAGTGGGATTTAAGAGCCAATGCTTTCGGTCACATGCTGACTGGTCCACTTCTCATTGGGTTCAGGATAAGAAAAGGAACTTCATGAAGATGCTTGTATGTGCTATTTTCAAAGTACCTCCTTGTGCCAGACATTCTACCAGACTTTTAAATAAACATCAGCTCATGACATTATCACAGATGGGAAATGAGTCTCAGAGAAATTGCTTTATCCCTGCTCTAATTTGGCTCAACAGGCAGGGCCTGGTGTTCAAGTGAGTTGGGCCCAGATGGAGGCCTGGAGCTCAAGGCTGAGCACGGAGAACTCCGTGGTTGTGGGGGGAGCAAACCTTTCTGAGAACGTTTAAAAGTTTATCCCCAGAAAAATAATCAGAGGTGGGGCAAGATGGAGGAGGAGTGAATGGAAGTCACACTGACCTCCTCCCAGGACCAATCTGGAATTACAACTGAATTGTGGAGAAATCACCCAGAACAAACAACTGAACAATAGCAAGAGAGAAGCCTTATAACCACAGACAAACAAGAATCAGCTTCAGCATAACCTGACTGGTAAGGAGTGCTGTAGAAACTCGAGAAGGATGGCTGGTTATTCGAGAAGATTATTCATATACCTATTCCCCAAATTTACTTATCATTAATTTTATAATCATGACCATTTCAAGTCTCTTGCCCAGCCATCAGCCACAGCTCATGAATCAGAACATAATCATGCCTCAGATTTCTTCTATCAAACAAAGAAGACACCTACCTTGTTCGCAGCTAGGGGCCTGCCAACTGGGAAGATTTTCTTTTACCACTGTCCTTCAGAGACATCTCAGAAAGTGCCACAACTGTCTGTATTCATGAGGTGCCTAAATAGTGTGCTGAATGATTTTAAAACTAGGGCCAGAGTCTTCTCTTTATCACTTGATTGTGGGGAACTCTCCATGAGGCTATATGTTCAGGTTGGGAGAGAGAAAGTAAGAGGTGGGCCATAGCTATTTGGGCCATATCCTAATATAACTTATGTAACTGACTGACTTGACCTTCAGGATCTACTGATCCTGCACATAGTACTCCCACTGGGTGATGGAGTGTTGCTGTACACGCCCAACTTTATGGCTCAGTGGGACAGACAACACCATGCATGATGCACAGGCCAGCTCGCATGGTAACTCAATGACCCACAGTCAAACATTCAGTCTCTATTAATGCCCAGGAGCAGACCAAGACATGTTTTTCAAAAGGAGAGTAGGGCTTTGCTCCAAAATCCTAAGGGCCTGTGCTGCAGTGCACCTATAGGGGCCTGCCACAGGCTTTAAACTACACCCCAATCTGTCATTGACACATCAAACACCATTGGATATGACACAAGTGGCAGAACAGCTTGCACAGCAGTTGGTGGCACAGATTTCTCCTTTTCTGGTCCTCACTCAAAACTAGCAGTGTTTTTATTTTACACAGTAAATAAGCTTGAATCACACATCCAAATGAAGAATATATCACCTCCAAAATAAAAGATGCCTAGAAAGTATTGTATTTTTTTTTTCTTTTTTGATTGTAAGAGGGACCAGACACAAATTACTTCTTCAAATTAGAAAGGTCATCTTGACATGTCTTACACCATTAGACCCCTAGAAAATTCACTGAGGTAGAAGACCCTTGACTTTTGGTCTGATTTCTTTCCAAGCCTCTAATACATAAATAATTTACCAATAAATCTGACGTGGTTGCTACATTTTGCTCACTGGAGCCATAACATGATGTCATCAACGTACTAGACCACTGTGACGTATTGGCAATCATGGTCCATGCAGACTAAATTATGACATAAGGTTAGAGAGTTGATATATCCCTGTGATGAGACAGTGAAGGTGTATTGCATGTCTTGTCAGTTGAAAGCAAACAGATTTTGGTTGGTTTCATTGACAGAGATGGAGAAAAAGTCTTTTGGCCAGATCATTAGCCAGAGTATATATACCAGGGGAGACATTACTGTGCCCAAACAATGCAAAAACAGCTCCATTACTGCAGTTAAAGTCACCACCTGGTTCAGTTCATGATATCCCAATGCTGTTTTATCCAGAATCCATCTGTTTCTTGCAAAGGCCAAACAGGAGAATTGAATAAGGGTGTCTTGGCAATCACCACCCTTACACCTTTCAAGTCTTTGATGGTGATACTAATTCCTGCAATCTGTCCAGGGATGTGGTATTGCCTTTGGTTTGCTATCCTCTGGTATAAATGTGCGGAATTCAAATAAGGCAACCTGAGAGAACATGACTGTTTAGAAGACATCTTTTGATGGCGGCATTCAAACCAACACCTGAACGAAAAAACTAAGAGGTAAGTAAAGGATGGGCTAAGACAGGGGGAATAGTGAGTGCAAAGGGCCTGAGGCAGTAAAGAGTTGGATATGTTCTAAAAAACAGACAGAAAGGAGGGAATGATGGGGCCGGTGTCAGAGTTTTGGCATAGAGGTCTGGGAGAGAGCGATGTAGAGATCTGATCAGAGATAGGCCTGGCTTTACAGATCTTGGGAAGGAAATTTAGTTTGGGTCCAGGTGTGTTAAGCCAGTGGGTTAGGTTTTAGGGATTTCCCTCGGACTTCTTAGACAGTGGGAGCAAAGTGACAGTGCTTGGACCAGGTCGTCCAGACTCAATTACTTTGGGAGCCTTGGGTAATAATGTACACGGGAGCTCACATGCCTGTGTAAATATTTAAATTATATAATTAAGGCTAACTAATGGGGGAATACATGTTCCGGCTCCCCTTTCACACTGACACATTTCCCACTACAGGGAGGCTGGGTGCTGGGTTCCAGTTCTGACTCCTGAGGACCAGATGCTGCTTCCCCTTCTCTTCCCAACCCGGGCAGCCCTGTAGGTGGGAGACCCACACTCACAGACACCCCACGCCTCACGCCTGCCTTCAGCTACACCACTGGGCCGGGCGTGAGACACACACAGAAACGGATTTCAAGGTAAGAGCCAGAATTACGTAACAAGATGGTTTCAATTCTCCACGCCCCCTGGTGGTGTTATTTCGGTGGCAGCCTGTCCAGGTTTGGGCTTTGTAACCAGCCATGGTGCAGGGTGGTCTTGGAGCTCCCAGTAAATACAGATCATGAATAGAATTGTGTTCTCCTTTTCCAAAGGTCACCTTCAGAGCTAGCCTAGAGCAAACTCAGTATCTTCCTCCGTCTGCATCAAAAGCACGTTATGCGTTGGAGAGTACACTATCCTTGCTGGATGGAAGCTGCCTCCAGAAGCACTGGGCTGGGCCCCGCACCTGCCCTGCTGCGCCATCTGGTGGTGAAAAGGGAAAGTGTGCTGCCCACCAACTAGAGATTTCAGAAACTTCTCTTTAGGGCATCTCAATTGTATTGGATTTAGATTATCTAAGTTAGTTAGTGTGCAGCAGGAGATTAGATTTCCCTAGAAAAGAGAACGTAAGTGTTTTTGGCTTTTCCTGGACTTTTAAGATTATGGTATATAATCTTAAAATATACCTGTCAGTTTCAGTAGAGAGTTTTCTGGCTTATCTTCCCAAAGACAAGGAGAAGGGGACAATGAGTCAGTCCCAGCCCAAGCCAGTGGCTCCTGGTGGAAGGCAAAGTGAGGGCTGAGGGCCAGGGAGATGTGTGAAGGCCCTGGGCAGAGGAGAGGAGGGACAATGGGAACCCTGAGGTCCCTTTACCTAGTTTGGCTTTAAAATCTTTTTCTCACCTGCCATCTTTTCCTCCGCATATGAAAGGGTTGTGTGCGTGCACATGTGTGCTGTGTGTGTTTGTAGGATTATCCAGAATTGAGAACATCCTAAAAGCTGAGCTGTGTGTCCAGTAAAGAATAATTTTCTTGGACAAAACAAGACTACTTAAAGACAGTTATTATTCGGGACACAGCAAGGACATTGTAACTGATTCTGAGATGAGCACAGCCTCTTCTGATGAAGCTCAAACTGCGACGCTGATGAGCGGTCGTGGCCCCTGCGCCCGCAGCTCCCCAGGACACAGAGGCTGCTAACACAGGCAGCAGTCCACCTCATGTGCTTAGGAAACATGGTGTCCTAAACAGGGATGTGCCCCCTGTTTGTGAAAATCTAGAGCAGGGAGGGCCCTCCTCATTCTGTTTGCCTCTCTACAACAATGACTTGTAAGTTTACTTTAAACCAAGATGCTCCCATAGCAACGTTACCCTGGAGACCTTGCACTAACTGGCAAGTATCTTCTGAGTCGGTCGAACTGGAAATGGCCCTCCTTGGACACTGAGTGCTTGGGACTCACTGGCCCACCTGGCTTTGACACCCTGCCCTCAACTTGCAAATCTTTGTGTATGCCTTTCTCCCTGTTTCTGAGAAACCTGCCACCTCCATCTATCTCAGTGGCTGTAAGTGGTAGAAGGCAAACCTTGTGGTGATGTCTGTCTTTGCCTTGGGCTAGTGTCTTGGCCTCTCTGAACCCCAGTTTCCTCATCTGAAAGGGGGAATGATCACAGTCACCACAAAGGTTTCTGGGAATTTTAAATAAGGAAAGTGAGGGAAAGTACAATGTGAGCCAGGAGACATCATACACACGGAAGTTACTGCAGCAGACAGACAACACCTCTGTCTCCAGTCCTCCACATGCTAAGAAGAAAATAATTCATGACCTTTGTTAAAACAGTAAGGCAGACTCTCTTCAGGGATTATTGCAGTGGGGGGTTTATAGCAGAGAGAGAGATTGGTTCAACCCCAACTCCAACAAGGACAGTGGGGAAATAGCCAAGGAACAGGGCAGGGTCAATGGATGGAAAACTGTTATGAGGAAACATGAAGCCCAGGGGTCTTTGTGTGAAACTGACAGCTTTGGATTCTTCTATAAGATAGTTGGCAAAATGTGGCCACAAGAGGAAGTAGGGAGGACATTCATGAGAAAACAAAGTTTCTTACGAGTGCCAAAGAGATGGGGACTGAGATGGCAGGTTCATAGGATACAGATTCATAGAGGACCTATAGCAGAGGCCTTTTGGAGGACCAGTGTAGCGTACACAAAGAAAGTCATGAGGGTTGTCACTGGTGCATGTGAAGGCCACTTGGTCACAGTTGGGAAGGTAGGAAGGGGAACTTCTTGGTGGCAGGCTTCTTTAATCACACTGGTGAACCTGGGAGGGTGCTCACACCTATTCTGGGGAAGGTTGAAGCCACAGGAAAATAAAATTTTTTCACGGTTACAATACACTGACTCAAGAGGATTCTTGCTGGGAACAGGTCATGGTCCTCAGATATCAAGGATGGGGGGTTCTCACCAAACTGACCCAGCTGGAATCTTGCTAAAACTCACTACACAGCCAAAGTCAGGGTCTGAAGGGCTCAGAGGAGCCTGAATAAAATCAGGACAAAGAGAGAGTCTTCCTCGCCATTCCTTTCCTTTTGCCTCCGTGTCTGGGGCCGGCCCAGGAAATAGGCACACACATTGCCAACAGCTTCTGGCCACCATTGCCCTGCGTGCAGTTCGAAGAAGCGAGCTGTGCTTTTAGTCGAAGACAATGAGGAGCAAGGCATAGATGTGACTTCTCTCAGCTGAACAGCGGCAAGCCAGCCTTGGTTCAGAGAGCCTTCTGAAAGACACCAGACTGACAGCAGTGTCCCTTGGCCACCGTGTCTCAAGTCTCCTCAGAGTGGAAAGGCCTGTGGGAAACTCATGCAGAAGAAACAAAGGTGCTCTCATTCCCTCACCCAGGACAGACAAGTTGACCAAAGCTCAAAGTGTCAAGATCAACGGGGCAGGACACAGGCAGTAAAGAGCCACAGCACATTAACTGCGCAGTGCACTTGGGACCCAGTGATTGGATTCAGGCCAGAAGCAGCTTTTCTGCCTTTTCCCACCTCAGGCAAAGCAGACACTGGTCACACAAAAAATCTGTGTGTGTTAGGAAGATGTATGTCACAAAATAGGGGAGCATTTCTTAATACTCGGTGAAGTACTCATAACAAGAGGTGATGCTCATAGGACACTGTGACTGTAATTCAGGCACTTACCATGCGGGGATGTGAGCAGGGTGGCCTCACTGAAGGGAAGATGAAGGACTGGTTCTGAAGGCCAACTCAGAATGAGGGAAGGTGGGTGTGCTCCAGGGGGTCAGCTGCCGCAGTAGAGGGCATGTGGGAGATTCCAGCCCCCCAACTCTTTCACCCGGGTTGCAGCACAGTTTGTTACAGCCTCAGAGTTCCACCTTTTCTGCTTTTGTGCTGGGGTGGGTAATAATTCAAGAAAACAGCTGGTAAGGTACCCCAGGCCTTTCCATCCTCTGCATGCTTTGTTTCTGAATCTACTGAGATGTGAGAGAAGAAGAAACCAGAATGAGGATAACTTCATGTTTTATGGATCACTGCCCAAGCCAACATTGTATAACATACATCTAGTGATGTCTTCCTTACTCGCCTAGAATAAAATTCAAAGATAGCAACATAGTTACCCAGATAATTTTAACAGATTAATAGAATTCCATAAGCTTAATATAAAAAAGATAACAAAGGAAAATGTTTATAGTAAAATACAGTGTGTTTCAATGTGTAAATGCTGGGACACAGGGCATGAGGAGACAGAGTGAAGTCAGCAGATACTTGGGCCCACCCACAGAATCACCGAACGTAGTACGTATGGACACCCACAGTTATTGGAGTTGGGGTGGCAACTCAAACATCGCAGAACTGCTGACACAGTTATTGGAATCCAGGGCACAGAGGTCATCAATGTTCAAAATATATATGCATATATTCTTCCACCAATTTATAAAATAGTGGCAACATTGGAAAACACTGTTATTCGATATACACTTATATTGAACTATGTCTCACAGAGTCCTTTGGGTCCTATGGAAAAATGACATAAACAGATTTTTCTTTCATATAAATATTCAGCAAGCACTCAGAAGTCAAGGGACACGGAGAGTTCTTACCACTAGGCATTGTGTGTGCACATCAGGACATCTTGCACCTACCAGTAGCATCCCACAACAGTGAGAACAAAAATATGTACCTGTTGATTTCCAAATTGCTCATTATGGGGCACTGTTGCCCCTGTTGAGAAAGACAGGTCAAAATTTACCAATAGGAAATGAGGGTAGGAAGTTGCAGCCTTCAGGCTAGACTTGAGTTTGCTATTTGAGCTTGCTTGGTGGTCAGTGGGGAACTTAACAGTGGCTCAGCTGGAAGAGATCAGCAGGAAGTCAGTGCCTCCCAGGCTTTAGGCTGGAAGCCATGGTCCGTCAGGTCTGAGGTCGCACTGAGATGGAAAGGCAGGCACTTGCCTGTGAACTGCTCTTGCACGGGTCACCTCTGAGTGAAGTCATTTACACAGCAACACCTCACTGAGCGTCCTGCCTGAGCCAGGTGCCGGGGATGTCGTTCCTTCATTCAAGTTGTCTCCTAGTCCAGAGGGAGAGCATCGCACAATTGCCCTGCACTGTGGTGGGGTCACGATGGAGAACCACGAGACGTCTGAGCCTGCTGGGGAGGAAACGTCCAGCAGACACCACAGCAAGACTAAGTTTTGTGGGACAGATGGGAGTTAACAAATGAAAGCAGAGGGATCGTCCTGGGTAGGGCAGAAGGAACCCCCCTCCCAGACTGCTTGTCACATCCCTAACAGGTCCTTGTGATGAGCCAGGAGGAGGGGTGGGGGCGGGGAAAATGCAGCTGCTGGCCTGTGAGGCCGGGATGGAGCCAAGGCGGCATCATTGACGCTACCTCACTATGTCGACCTTAAGGCAGGTTGTCTGAGTGCCAGGGCACCAGCACTGTCACATTAGAGACACTCATTTCTTATTTTCTGTCAGAGGGGCACATGTCTCTATGTTCCCAAGATCATGGATCTTGGGCAGGTCTAGACCTTGTGGTCCCCAGCACCGTGAGGCCCTCCATAAATACTTGCTGATGAATGAATGAATGAATGAATGATGCCATGTAGTGGACACTCCTGCTTCTCCTGGTTGGACTGAGAGAAGAAAGGGGCAGGTTATCCTGTCCCTCAGCCCCTCCCCAGCAGTCAGCCTTGTGCCTGGTGGTGCCATCTCCTAGTCGTCTCATGCATCACAGTGTCCTAGAGACACCAGGCCCCTCCCCACAGAGAGGATGGTGCTCCGGGCCAGTCTCTCAGGGCTGGCCCAGTTTCACTTTTAATGTAATTGCTTTACAGAATTTGCTACCTCCAATTCATTTTGCAACAAAAAGCAATCAAAATTGAAGAAGCCACGGAATGGTGGTAACCAGCGTCTGGGCAGAGAGGGGACAGATGCTAACGGGTGCAGGGTTTCCTTCTGGGTGATGAAAATGTTCTGGAACTAGACATCAGTATGGTTTTCCAATACCATGAATGTACTAAAAGCCTCTGAATTGTACTTTAAATGGTTGAAATGGTAAAAGTACGTTATGTGCATTCTACAAGAATTTGTTAAGCATATAATAAGGATGCAACAAAATGTTCTGAGACTTTGGTAAAAGTCACAGACTGAGATGCAGCCCAGGGTTTCTAACTGAGAACCGCATTGCAGTTTGCTCGAAGCCTTCTCTTTTCCTGTCACTAACAGGCTCTCTGTCATCCATGTGAGGATACACGCCAAGGACTCTTTCATGCAACAACCAGGACCCACACCGAACCTCCAGAAAATCTATCAAAAGCTGTCGGACCGCCCAGGTCCAGAAAGCACCCTGGTGGCCTCTCTCAAGTGTGGGCTGCTGAGGAGCTTCCTCAGAAGATGCCGCCCAACGGTTCTCCCCCAGCTCCATCAGGTTCCCGCCTTCGCCCCAGGCTCCCAGCCTGCAGGCAGGGCCTCCGCCCTGGCCCCTGTCTCTGGCGGGGGCTTGTTTTTGTGCTCTCCTGTCAAGGCCCCAGAGTAGTGGTGGCTTTGTCCTGCTTGCTGCTCCCTGAGCCTACAAACTGTCCCTCTGGTCAGGAGGAAAGGGCCTCACTGGATCACGGCCACAGACACAAGGGGCCACAATCACAAGTGCAAACAGCAGAATTAGTTGTGCGAGTTCTGCTCCGGACTGTGCCCTCGAAGACACACAGAGCTTGGACTCACATGGGTTCTAGCTTGCAGAGGCCAAACCTGGCCCCCAGGACGGTCCTCACCCCATGCTTTCTTCTTGGAACGCTGAGGGCGCACCCCGGGCTGCGGGAACTCAGAGCCGCAGAACCGGATTCACGGGAAGCACCGTTCCTGCCTGTCTTGTTGGAGGATTTGAAGGCTCCTCACTTGTTCTCCGTGTTGGTGCCTCCACCCTCAGGGCCCTGGGTTGGGAAGCTGGCTGTGCTGTGTCCCCCACCTTCCATGGGCAAGATTATCAGGAGATTCGCCCAGAATTGCAGGGTCCCCTGACCCTCCCCAGGGAGAAACACCCGCAGTGAGCAGAGGAGCCTGTGCAATCTGTGGTTTTGTTTCCCCTGCACCCCTCAGAGTGAGGGAATGAAATTCTGTGACGAGAAAAATAGAGACATCAAACAGTTTCTGAACAGTGTCAATTTTGAAGCTTTGGGCCTTGGATTCATTTTCTGTACAGGATATTACAAAGGTGTCATACCTGTCCCCCAGTTGAAAAAATGGTTTTAAAGTTTCTGTTTCTGTGTAATTTCTCTCTCCATGAGGAAGGAAGTCTGGGAAGCCTCGAGAGGCAGGGACAGCAATAGCATTGACATTTGGGGAAGAAGTCATAACCAAAATGGGTTTATAATTAGTATAATTGTAATGTGGCTGACGCGTATTGCTAATCCCGAGCGAGCCCTACCTGTGCGCCAGGAAGCAGACAAAAAGTGGAGCAGGTGACACCTCATCTTGTCCTCAGGGAAGCCTTACAGGTGTTCTCGCACCCTGTTACTGAAGCCTTGAGGGCCAGGGAGGCTGCCCAGAGTCACGCAGCTGGCCAGTGATGACGTATCTGAGTCCTGAGCCATCACTTAATAATGATGCTTAGAACTCCTGAGCAGGGGCATTTTCATGCACAAGTTTCCCATTTTCCACTGTCCTTTTGGCTCAATTTGGGGATGTAAGATGGGTTGGACCTTCTCTGAAACCAACAGTTTTTCTGATTTAGTAACTGGATTCACCTTACATGTGTGAACCAGGCCGGTGTTTCTATTCAAGGTCAGCTTCTGGAGTAGTTCCTGGCGTCAGTCACCCCTAGAGGGAGTCAGCATTCTCCTGCTGTGGGCTGTTAGCTACTAGTTTCTGAACCACTGTTGGGGGTGGATAGGAGACCTGTTTGTGAGGGTGTAAGAGAGACACAGAGAGAGAAAGACAAGGACAAAGACAGAAAGGCAGACAGAACTATAGAGTATTGTCCAGGTCTGTGATCTGAAATTTTTATAAATTTCATTGGACATGACAATTTCTCCCCAGAAGTCCTTGATCTAACCTGAAGAAGCCACACTTGGTGTGACACATGGCATCCACTTGAGAGAGAGATTTTATCTGTGCTCAGCCTTCACCTTTTAGGAATAATATCTCCATTCACTTTCCTTATGGCCAATTTTTCACATCTGGAAAGATCTGGAAGAATACTTTTTCTTAGTTTGGTTTTTATCCTCACCCAAGGACATTTTGTCATTACTTTTTTAGAGAGAGAGGAAAGGAGAGGAGGGAGAGAGAGAAACATCAATGCAAGAGAGAAGCATTAACTGGCTCCCTCCAATACACGCACTGACTGGATTATGTGCCCTGATCGAGAATTGAACTTTCAACCTTTCAGATACAGGACAATGCTCCAACTAACTGAACCACACTGGCCATGGCTGGAAGAATATTCTTGATAAAATGTGACTCAGGATGGCCAGATTACCAGCAAATCTCACTGTATGCAATAAAGTCCTTCAGCCAATGCTTCCAGAGACTTGGGTCATGAGGTTCAGTAACAGAAGATTGTCTTGATGACAATGTACACTTGCCACCCCAGTTGCACTCAGCACAGGGACACAGCAGGGTCCTGGGAAGGCTGCTTCCCTTGGCTCAGAGCTGCCTGCCCCAGTCTAACCCACACCTTTCAATGTCAAAGTAACTCATGGTGGGAACCAGCTTCCCCAAAATTACTGTTAAGAGGTACAGCCTGCTCTTACTTACGTCACATGGTACCTCATTCTTTAGATCTCTCTGGTCTCCTGTCATTTCAGAGGATGGTGGCTTTGCTACCAGAAGGAAGCAAATGGGAAAATCTTTCAAAATGTACCCTGTTCCCCTGGGAGCTAACGTCACCATTCTCTCAGGAAGCACCTCTCTGCTGTCTGTGGTCACTCCCTGATTTAAAAAAAAAAAAAAAAAAAAAAAAGTCCACTTGAGCATTTGCAAGACTGAACAAAGTAACAAAAAAGAGAAAGACATGGGAGAAGGCCAAGGAACACTGTTGCTGTCCAGCTGGTAAAGTTGCTGTTCCTTGGGGACACAAAAACCAATCTAAGTAGAAGCAAGAAAGGGCGGAAAGGCAGGTGTGTGGTGAATATAGTTGGTGCTGATCTGTATTCCAGGAACTGCACATGAATCATCTCTTTCAATTCTCACAAGAGTGCTGGTTGTGTCATAAACGCACTTCAGAGAGAGTAACCCGAGGCTCGGAGACAGCCGCGTGAGTGCCTAAGGGGTGTGTGCCTAAGGCTGAGGTGCAGCCCCAGCCTGGTTGGCTGCAGTATTCTGAGTATGAGGGAGGAATGAGGGGGAAGCAAATTAGCTGCCAACATTGAAAAATGAAGAGATCTCACCACAGTTTGGCTCTTTGGCTTCTTATGAAAAATTGGAAGTCTGGCCACGCTGGAGTCACATTGCCGCCTGGTGCTGGTCAGTGGGGAGGACAGCGGCTACCCCACACAGAGGGGCACAGGCCCTGCATTTCACCCCATCTCCAGCCAGCCCCCTAACTCCAAGAGCCCAACAGACCAGGAGACAGACCTCAAAGCTGACTCTCCACCCCCATGTATGAAATTTTCCAGGTGACAGCAATGACATTGCATTAGAGAGTGTGACCCGTTGGCTAAGGTCAATGTCAGATGGCTACCAGGAGGACTTGGGCAAGCGTGGAGGAGATGCGCAACCCATCGAAGCCCATGTTGCTTAATGCCCAGTTGGCTGTCCTCCTCCAAGGCGTGGGTAAAGTTTCTAAACAAACAGTCCCAAGCAGAGACAAGACTCGTCTGCAGCCAAATCTAGACTTACCTGAGGCTGGGGAAAAGCCAGGAGCTCTGCCTGCAGGCGCTGTAGTAGGCTCTCCTCCTGCCTAGTATGGGGCAAGCATGCCCTGGGCTCAGGGAGCCTCTGGCAGGAGGCAGAAGGACAAGGGGCACAGAGCCCCCAGGCAGCTCATCTGTCACTTCCTGGTCCCCATAGAACAGCATTAAGGGAGTCCAGAGCAAAGCAGAGCATGACACACATATGATGCTCCCTGAGGGCCTCCTAGGGGAGACCAGACTGAGGGACACAGGTGGGCCCCAGGCAACTCATGCTGGAGGGGAATGGACTTTGCCAAAAGATGGAGCAGGCTTCTTTGTTAGACCCCTGAGGAAAGGGCACCCTGGGGCATGGCCTCCAGGGACCACACTTTGGTTTGCAAACAGCAGCATGGCCACTCCACAGTGGCACTGCTCATGCCTGGGGTCCTGCTTTTCTATCTCCCGGGCCAGCACTCCGCACACTCCTGACCTCTGCTGCCATTGCCCCGTGAGCTGTGACCACCTGGGCACAATTAAATCCCTCAACAGCAGGAAGGCTGTGGGCCTTTAGAAACTTGGCCCTTTGTGTTGCCCCCTCCTGACAGTGCTGGACACTAAAGGCTGAGTCACCTGCCAGGAGAGGGGACCAGGTAGTGTGCGTGAAGGAGGCACCCCGCCTGCAGCCGCGCAGGACCCTTGGCGGTCTCCCCACGCTGCCTGTCTGACTGCCACACACACCCTCACTCTCTGGACAGCTGGGCGTCAGAGCTGCACAGCTGTGGTTCTAAGGTAGGGAGAAAATACCCAGTGTCAGCCAGCGGAGCAGCTCGGGCCCTGGAGCAGCTCGGGCCCTGGAGCAGCTCGGCAGGAGGCTGTCCCCTGCTCTCAGCAAAGAGAAGGATCAGAGGAGTTTGCTCCTGACCAGGGAGCAGGGGGCTTCTCCACCAGGTCTTCAACCTTTACCCGCCAGGGGTCAGCAGTGAGCAACAAATGTTTTCCTTGTACACTCTGTTTCCCCGTGAAATTGTGTTTTTAATAACACTGTATACAACCCTGTCCTAACCATTTATCCTCCCAGAACTGTCAGGAGGTGCAGGAATGCCCATCACTTACCAAGTCTGTCGGCTCTCCATCGGAGGTAGGAGTCCACAGCCCACCTGGCCACAGAGACAAGGTTGCTCCTTCGGTGGTCGTCCCAGACGCAGGTTCCATAGCCCAGGGACACGGCCACACCCGTTCTGGGAAACCCAGCAGCTTTTGTCAGACCTCCACTAATGACGCGTGAAGAAATAATCTAAAATGCCAACCACCTTTGGCACTGAGAGTTGAGTCATTCTGTGTTCTTAGCCTTTCTGTGTTTGCCAAGTGTTGAATTTGTCCTCATTTGCTTGTCCCTGTCCCCAATTTGAAGTCTTTGGTCTTTAGACACGCTTCCTTTAGTGTATTTGGATCACCAATTTTAAAAAGTCGGGTGGCCCAGGTAAGTTTTCTTTTGTACTTTGCAATGTATGTCACTATTGACTGCTGCACAGATGCACTAACTAAAGGTTGCAGTTGAGCTCCCTAAGCCCTTCCCTCAACGCCCTCATGGAACCCAAAACAAGGGTCTCCCGGAGTCCTCGCCCTGAGGCAGGCAGCCTGGCTCTGCATTCGCAACGCTGGTAAGGGTCTGTTGGGAGAGGCAGGCAAGCCAGTGACCAGCGTGGTGGTGAGAAAGCGCCGTCTCTGCCTGCAGGACTCTGGAGGGAGGGGTAACAAGCTAGTGGGCAACGGGACAGTGAGCAAGTGCCCGGAGCCGATGCTGGGGGCGCACAGGCTCTCTGCACAGACATAGGGCACAGAATTGCTTACTCTGCTGCCCTCTCCCTTTCTGCCGTTATTATTTATGTATATTTGTTAAACTGATTTACATTGTTTGTTACTAAAACACATTGAATTGGAAATGAACTGGTTAACGTAGTTGCCATACATGGGAATCCAATACCACTGCCATCCATAAAAATCTATGTAGTGAACCTTAATGTCATTCAAGCCCAGCTCTGTATTGAGGCCCACTCCCACTTTACCTAAAGGGAAGATTAGCAAGGACTGATGAGGTGCTAAGGACTTAACACCACAAACTGGGATCTGCACAGACAGCGTTCCAAAGGCCTGCAAGGGAAGTTAAAGGAATAAGGTTCTCACTGTGTGATTCACATTACCTAATGGCATGGCATGCTACTGGCTGAAACCACTTTGCATTTCTCCTCAAACCACCTCGTGCTCCAGAGTGGTGCTCCTCTCATCCGCATCAGTCGCGGTTCCGGAGGAGGGGCCTTCCATGACACAGTTCGGAGTCACAGATAAATTCATGGGACCATATAACAGATGGCGAAGCACCTGGTAGCGGGGAGCAGCGGGGCCCCACTGTGTCCCCTGGAGCTAAAAAGACAAGAGAAAGAAATCGTGTTCCTGGGAAGCTGGAGCACAGAGGGGTTCTAGAGTCAGACGCGGCTGGTTCAGAGAGGCAGCAGCCAGCGAGGAGGAAAGCAACACCTGGGCCTTCCTCTCCTCCCAGCCTCTCTAGAGCCTCCCACGGGCTCAGCTGCCCAGAGGCAAAGGGCTCGCGAGCCTGGGAGGTGCAGTCCACGAGGTCCCCTCTGGAGGCTCAGAGCAGTGCAGGAAAGGGACATGGTGGGTGGAGCCAGCAGGAGAACCTAGGCCGCACCTAGGAAACTGCGGCGGCACAGCACAGACGAGGGGCCCACACAGCCCTTCCTGAGCAGCAGTGGAGTGGGGACCGAGCGTTCTGGGAAAGGACCAGGCAGGACAAAGGCTGGGAGGGAGGGAGAGCGAGCGAGCACGCTGCCCTGGGCAGATCCTACCTGTTCCTCTCTGTCTGCAGCCTCCGCGAGCTTCACCTGGGCTGCGAGAACGCGAGCGTGCGGCGCAGCAGCGGGCTGTTCCCGCCCGGCCTCACCCGGGGGATGCTGGGAATGATGGGGCCAGTCCCACGCCCTGCACTGCTCCACCCAAGACCAGTCCACTGAAGCATCGACATCCAGAACGTCTATTTGAGTGTATTTGAATGGGACAGTCCTCCCATCGCAAAGGCCAAGGGCCTGAAGTGTCCCCTTGCCAGGGCCATTAGTCATTCCCCTACGGGAGCCTGTCCCTGCGAGCTCTGTCACAGCCACACAGAGGACGGAGGAAGCCCCGGTGTGGAGTGACTTGAGAGTGACTCAGGATGGAAGCAGGGCCTGTTAGTTCCCTTACAAACTAAAGCTAAGCACCAAGGTGTCCCGGGCAACTAGCAAAGCACCAGACACACAGTCGGTACCTAATACGTGACTGTTGAGCACCTTGATGCATTTTTTTAAAGTAAATCTAAACATTCACTTAGCTGGGAAATCTCACCAAATACAATCCCTCTGGCAGTTCCATGTTCCCAGCTGTAAGCAGCATTATTTTGAAAGTATATTTGTTTTCGTGTCTAATGCTCTAAACGACACGGGCAATATTTTCCATATGCAAAGTTTTAGATGTGGTCTCTGCTCTCAAACACTTCGGTGAGGATAAGCTTTTAAATGTTATCAGAAAGGTTTGCTCCCCCCACAACCACGGAGTTCTCCGTGCTCAGCCTTGAGCTCCAGGCCTCCATCTGGGCCCAACTCGTTCGAACACCAGCCCCTGTCTGTTGAGCCAGGTTAGAGCAGGGTAAAAGCAATTTCTCTGAGACTCACTTCCCATCTGTGATAATGTCATGAGCTGATGTTTATTTAAAAGTCTGGTAGAATGTCTGGCACAAGGAGGTACTTTGAAAATAGCCCTTATGAATATCTTCATGAAGTTCCTTTTCTTATCCTGAACCCAGTAAAAAGTGGACCAGTCAGCGTGTGACCCAAAGCAGTGGCTCTTGAACCCCAACTTGCACACCACTCCCCTGGGGACTTGTGAAAACACAATGGCTGAGCCCATCCCCAGAGGTTCTGAGTCAGCAGTTAGAGGGTCCCAGCTGCTGCTGCTGCTGCTGGTCTGGAAACCCACTGTGGGCACCACAGTCCCTAATGAACTGGAATTGAAGTCCATGTGCCTTTGCTCTCTCGTAGCTGAGTGTCCTCTGAGCTCCCCGGAGGAAAGCTGGCCCTGCAACAGAAACACAGGAGAAGGGCGTCCTCAGCACCCACCGCCCCTGCCCTCACCCTGCTCCTCCGTGGACCTCCCGGTGCTCCAGGGGCCTGTTTCTGTGTTCTCAACTTTTCACACTAAGGCCTGAGCTGCCAGGCCAGAGGCCTGGCCCCCCAGGGGTGCCTGTGCTCCAGGGGGAGGCTCTGGGAAAGCTCTGTGGATCAGCAAGGCTAAGGAACTTCTGCAAAATGAAGCACCAAGAAGGAAATGCAGGGAAAGGGCGGCTGAAACCCCCTTACGTAAGTGGTCCTGCCTGGCTGCCCCAGAAGCCAGCGGGGGGTGGTCACAGTCGTGGTGGGACATGGCAGTGTGGAGGTGGGACATCCACATGTCCGGACAGTCATTAGGGCCTCCAGGTCATAATCTCACCCAGAGACCCTTTTGGAAAAACCGACTGTACCGGCAGCTCAGGTGGGGAAGTGCCGCAGCCTGCTCCCCCGCACCTTCACCCCGGCTTGATGTTTCTGCTGCCCCCCTGCGTAGGTGGCCTCAAGGACCCCACCTTCTCATGGTTCCTCCCACATCCTTCATGTGCTGAACTGCTCGTCAACTACTGGTTTATTTACACTGGTGCACAGCAGTGGAAGGTGAATTTAGTTACTATTTAACCAAATTATAATTATATTTCATACTGACTTTCATGCTCAGTATTTAATACTCTGTCAATTTCCAAAAAGAATCTATACTTATTCATGGATACAGAATCTCATCACTTTGTGAGTTTGGTGTTTTGAAACCCAAGGTAGGCCGTTCACTCTCTGACCCCTGCTTGTCAGGAGTTGAGTCTGTAGGTAAAGGTGGGCTGCTTGTATGGAGGGTGTGTGAGCATCAGCCTTTGTTATTATGGATGTAATGTAGCATAACTCCTGCTTTTGTGTTTCTTCTTACCCGATTCTAATTTTTTTGTATGGCTGTTTGTTCCTTCCTGATTCTCTTTAATATTTGATTGAAAACATACACACTTTTCCATGCCTGTTTATAGGCGTGCACATAACTCATGTGTGTTTGTACCACTCCCAGGTTCTTTAAGTAGTAGGATAGAGATAGAGACACAGATATCATAATGAAGGTATTTGGGAAAATGGATAAACAGATACAGATATATTTCAATTTATAGATATATAGCAAAGACATGGAAAGACATGGATATTGACAGACATACATGATGGAGATATGTTAGTATTACATATGCATATTCACATAAATGTAGATTTATAGATAAACACATATACATCCCTAGAGAGGATGACTCTGATATTGACACTATGGCAGCCTGAGCAGAGTGGAACCTCCTTTACTTGTGTCAACTCCCTCCTGAAAGTGGGACCACTCTCTCCCTCTTCAGCGGAGAACTTCCCATCCCAGGGACGCACACCGGGCAGCTGGAACCCAGAGGTTAGGGGTTTGCGTCCGGCAGCGTCTGCGTGTGAAATCCCAGAGCAGCATTCTGACTGCTCCAGCCCGGGTCGCACAGCTGTCCCTGTGCGAACACGCCCATTGGGGGAGATGGGGTTACAGGATTGGCCTGGCCCACGTGACTCTGGGTTGATGCTGGGGAAGGAGCAGTTTTTCTCCAAGATGGCAGTTGTGTTAACAGGAGAAAGAGGCAAAGGGAAGTGGGTGGGGGTGGGGGGAACTGCAAGAGTCTTTTACTTTGTTTTATGCAGGTGTGAAAATGGCCCCTGTTTATACGGTTATGGGACCACCTAGGCTTCTAAAATATTAAAATGCCACCTGGAAATCACTATAAAACAACTTTGAAGAGTTTAAGGACCACTGAACTCACTGTTCCATCCTGGGAAATGCCATGTGGGACACTCCAAGGGCCATTATGTGTCTCCAGAGCCATGAGCTCTGGCCAGACTGAAATCATCTGAAAAAGCCCAACCATAAGTACCTGACTGACCTTCTGCAGGAGGGGAGAAACCAGACCACAGCTCACCTGTGGCCACAGGGAAAATCAAAAAGTGCAAGTTCTTAGGAGCCAGAAGAAAAGCCTTTCATGGGACCCTTTTTCTTGGAGGTGCTGTGAAATGCACTTGGACAACATGTTCCTCATCCCCTCTAGGCTCTGACTGCCCCGCGGTACAAAGCCCCAGCTTGGGTCACCCTGAATGCCCGAGGTCACCATGTGGACAAAAGCATCCCAGGGACCCAGAGTCTCTATGGTGTGGCCTGGTGGGCATTTCTGGGATTTATGATTGATTTGAATACCTCAGTCTTCAAAAAAGGGTCAGAATTCTGGGTGGGACTTCTGGAGGACTTTTTTGCACAAAAGTATTTGCAGTTACAACTACAGAATTCCTTGAAATCATGAAGCTACATTTGGCCCCATCAACATCCAGAGTGACCCAAAAATGTGAATAGGACCTGAGTGTTCCCGTAGAAACAGTGGTTAGATGCCAGGCAGGCTGTGACCAGAGAGAGGGGTGGGAAATCTGAGCTTGGAAGTAGAAGGGCTGCAGTAAGAATAAAACAATTGTTTCAGTTTTGCAAGATGAAAAAGTTCTGGAGGTGGATGGTGGTGGTGGCTGCACAACAATGTGAGGTTTTAATGCCACTGAACTGTGTAGTTCAAATGGTTAAAGTGACAATTTTATATTATGTCTCTTTTATTATAATTCTTTTAAAAGAAAAGAAAACTGTAAAGTTGGGGTCTAAAAATATTCAGGTAACAGAGGAGCTGGCAGAGTATTGTAAACAACTACCACTGTGTTTGCATCGGCCCAGCAAAGCAGGGCGACAAAAACCAGGGATAGAAAGAATGATGGATTGATTTGGGGGAATATTTTATATTTGTTTTCTCAAAACGTGTCTTAAAGTCTTTTAGGGGAGAAAAGATAGAATTTTGTTTGACATTTTTCTTCTTTCTGTTTCCTGTTTAATATTTGTTTTGTTTGTTTCCATTTGAATTCACAAGTGAGATGGCACCATAGACTTTTCGGTACTTGGGTTCCTTAGAACTTAACCAGACCAAACTGTTCATGAGGAAGAATTTGCTCTGATACATTATTTCCCAGAAGTTTGCTGAGCACCTGTTACAAGCTCCAGTCCCAGGTTCTCAACAGGGTCACAGAGCCAAGCAGTCCTGTACCTGCTTTTTGATTCTAGTCATGGAGCTCAACTCATTAGCAGCCTGAGTAATTTAATCAAGGGAGGGGATTATTTTCAGGGGTTGTAGCTATACTGAGGGTGAGATCAGACTCTATCATCACAAGCAAAAGTTACCAACTGATGAGAGTCCTGAGCCTCAAGCCCTCAGGCCCAGGACAAAACAGTGGCCAGACACAGCCAGGACAAGGACAGGAGGGGCTGTTCTAACTCAACTCTGTGGCCAGAGGGTGCACAAGGGGTGCCCCCAAAAGGGGATTTCAAGGAGTTGCCAGCCCCCTTCCATGTGTACCCCTGGACATGCTGGTGGCACAGCAGGAAATGACCCCAGCACACAGCAACTAATCTTTCCAGAGCCACCCAGGCTCACGTGGTTACTGGCCCACGACTATTGGTCACAAAGACAGCTGTTCCATCAAAACGGAGTGAAGAGGTGTGTGGGCCTGGGGAGGCGGGGAAGGAAAGGAGACTCACGACTACCCAGAGCAGAGGTCCCCTGGGAGCGGCCGTGCTGCGCTGTCCCTCGCGGGGCTGAGGCTTGGCGAGGGCAGCCTGGCCAGGTGATGAAGGCCCTGACTCCAGCCTGCAGGGTGCCTGCCAGGGGGACAGGGAAGGGACCGGGACAAGGTCTTTTTGAATGATGTGTCTTGTCCCACTGCAATCACAGAACTTTACAATGAAAAGAGGCTCCCAGGTGGGTTAGTGCGACTACACTCAATGGGGTCTGGATGGAAAGAGTTGGAGAAATTTAGAAAAAATAGCATGGCTCAATTATTAACAATCCAGAGCAAGGCTCAGGTCAGCTGACCGCACACCTAGGGATGTTTAGAAACCTCTATAATGCTAATACTGTGATGCAGTGTGTGTGTGTGTTAGGGAGCCAATTATTTTATTCTGTCCTTCCAGGTTGGCTAATATAATAATCACATTGACCTAAGACAGATTACAGGAGAAAACAAATGCAATTATGTATGGGAACCCCATGAAAGTATGAGACCCAAGGGCAGTTGGACAGCTGAGGCTTATCTGACAGCCTGAGCCAGGGAATGCGATGGAGGCCTGGGGCTCAAAGCGGAGGCAGGTATGTGCAGGGTGACAAGGGCAGCAGATGTTCGCCTGCCATACAGATAGGTCTTTCAGATAAAACTTACTCTGGTAATAGCTCCTTCTGGGCTGGTTTCCACACCTCAACTAAATACTTACTGTTAAGTAGTTAAGAAAGAGATAAAAGTTTTTCTTAAATCTACTGAGTCTTGATTGTCTTCTGTTTCAAATAGCCCACGTGTCATCGTGGTACATCTCGGGGAGTCTCATTAGACCCTCTTCATGGGTATGTGTGTGTCATGAGTATACAGGATGTGTGTATATATGCACATGTACATCTGTGTATGTGGTATGTATTATGTATAAGTGTTGTGTATTTGGTGTGTTTATGTGTGATATGTGTTGTGCGTGTGTGTGGATGTGTGTTGTATATAAGCATATGTCTGTATGTGTGTCTGCGCTTTATGAACTGAGGGTGATCTCAGGCCATAAAAAGAATCTGCTCTCCTGGCCAAGAGCCCTGATTCCCACCGAGTCAGCCATGAGCGTCCGGTTCCACAAGCAGGGTGACCAGCAGCGTCACGAGAACGTTCCCTCTCTAACCGCCACGCCAGCCCCTGCCCCTGTGTGACCCCCGGGGAGCCCTCAGCTTGTGTCACAGCCAGGGCCCGTGACCATCTTCCCATCTCCGAGGAGGGGAGGCAGTCACCCTACAGGGAGGCCTGTGCTGCCTCCCCTGGGTCATGTGACTCTGTGACCAGCGCCCGCGTGGGGAGGAGGAGCCAGGCGTTCACTGCTGAGCATCTGCTCCTGCCTCTGCGGGGGTCAGCAGAGCACACAGGCCCGGTGGCGGCCCTCCCCGGTCCGGCAGTGCCCTTGGCTTTCAGGGCGATTTGATGCTATGAGACTGTTGGCCTTTTATTTTTCTAGACATTTTAAAGTAACTGAACTCTTTAAACATAACATTATGACAGCTCTTTTTCTGTGTTATTAGAAGTGCTTCAGAAATATCAGTTTCTATGGCTGCGTAGCACTGTGACGTTGTCCCAGTGACTTAACTCTTCCTAACCATGAAACAGGCATTTTTCTTATTATAAAAAAGCTGAGCTAAACATCTTTATGCAGTTTTTTCTTCATTTTGAATTGGACATGAAACGTTTTCTTTTCTCTTGCTCTATATAAAGAACAAAATCTAAAGAAAAGTTCTTGCTGAGCAAAATATTGCATTTTTCTTGAACTCTGGTTTAATTTTTTCCCAGAAAAACATTATTTTATTAATTAACTTGACTCATTATTCTTTTCTACTACATTTTTTGCTACATATAACAGCTTTCAGAATATCACTCTTTGAGGAAGAACAAAAAGAAACTTCAACTTACCACATCATGAGAGCCAAAAATTTTTAGTTATAATCATAATTATTGATAGTTTGAATATATTTAATTCCAAGACTTATTGATAATACCATAGAAAATTTTAGGATTGCTTTTAATTTGCAGGTACCTGTATGTAGGTACATTATTTTTCATACATGAGCTATCAGACTTTCTGACATGTCAAGTTTTCACATCAGTGACTTATTATTAACTTGTTGAATTGTCAACACTCACGAACCAGGTTGTCTCGTTTATGTCCATCTGGTTTTATGTCCTGAGTTTCTGCTCATATTTTGGGTGTCTCATGCCTCTGAATCAACTGGCAAAAAAGGGACTTCTCATGCTACCTAGGTAATTGATGTTCACGGCCAAGGTAGAATAGGACTGCTACTCTAAATGGAGCTAAGAAAGAATACATTTGGAATGCAAAAGATCCCCTGAGGTGTCCTGTGATTAAAGTTTATTAAAAATAACCACATCCCAATCCAGGCAGGACTGATAATGGCCTAGACTACTAAAAGTTGTGTGACTACATGACCAGTTACAGAAATGAGGATTATAATTCTCATGAGCATTTCCTTCTTATTTTGTTATGAATATGATTGTGTGTGTGCATAAAATGTCTTTGAGTTTTTTCTTTTTTATTCCCTTATCAGATAACATGAGACATTGAATTACATCATGGCATTTAAGCATTGTTGATTTTACTTTGTAGTGTTTAAGTTATGGGATTTCAAGGAAAAGAGTAAACATCCCTCAAATGTCTCCCTCTCTCTTTTGGCGAAGGTGTTTGTACATCATTGGTTGTATTTTGACAATTGTATTTTGCAGAACTATAACTTCGTTATTTTCTTTATTTGGAGATTAAATATAGTTTGAGAAGATTCATATAGGTGCCAAATTCACAAAGAATGGATATGTGATGTTTAATTTTAGTGTCAACTTGGCTGGGCCATGGAGTAAGCAGACACTTGGTCCGACAACCTGGGTGTGTCTGCGGGGCACTTTGGGATGAGACTGACAGTGGAATGGGCAGAGTGAGCAGAGCAGACTGTGTCCCTAGTGTGGGCAGCCTTCATCTAACCAGCTGAACCTTGAACAGAACAAAAAACTGAACCTCTTGCAGGCAACAGGGTCTCCTCCTACTGACTGCTTCTTAGCTGGAACATTGGTTTTTTCCTGCCTTTGGACTAGAAATGAAACACTATCACCTCTTGGGCTTGAAGCCTGAGTCTTCAATTTGCCAAATACAGTTCTTGAGATTTCTCAGCCTCCATAATTCATGCACCAATTCTTTATAATGAACATCTTTATATGCATACTGTTGGTTCTGTTTCTCCTGAGAGTCCTCACTAATACAGGCTTATCTATGAACCCCAGGGGTCTAGGGACATCAGATCTGAGGCCTTACCCTAGAGGATTTTTAGTTCTCAGGGTTTACCCACAAGGCACAGAATATACAGGACAAATCTGGGGTCAAATATTCAATGACTCGATACTGTTTGGTTCTTATCTAATTCAACTACAGGACACTCACATACTTTTCATCTTATCCTCTCGCCTCATAGTCCAGGCAGCCCTCCTACCCCAGGACACACATGGTGGGTCAGGGTCACATGACCTCAGACACCATTCCTCAGCTGTGGTACGAAGATGCTTGTGATGTTGCAAACCTGAAAGACAGGCAGGCTTTAGTAACCTTTATACCTGTGCTGCTGACATTGCAGCTCTTCTTGTGGACCCAGCTGACTGCCCCCAGGCCCCTCAGGTGACTGCTGTCTTCATCCCAAGTGTTGGGAAGGGGCCAGTGTCTTGTGTAAGAGGCACAGGACGATGATGCTGTCTTCACATGACTCCAGTTGCTGCCTGCAGGTCTGGAATTATTGCTTGAAAACCTGATTTCTGGACTGCAACACTGGGGTTTTAAGACTAAATAACTAATGTTACATTTGAGTTCATAAAATAAAATCACATGATTAGGATGTGATTGAGGAATAACAAAAGTTAATATTTTCTTCAGAGCGTTCAAAAATTATTCTGTATTGATCTGTATAACCAAGAAAATAGAGATAAGGCAGAAAAGTGGAATAAAATTAGCTTCCTATTCACATATACCTATTTGTACATGGCCACCCATCGGAAAACAGGAAATACTACATCATTTTATTTTTATAAATTGATTACACACTATCGTTAATTACAGATGACACTAGACTTGTTTTTTATGTTAGGTAAAAAAACAACTCATAATGAATTGATTTCTACCTTAGAAAACTCCCTATAACAATATGAATTTGTAAATTCTCAACAAATATATCCAAATGTAGTCTTGCCTGTGATGGGTAAGGGAAGGAAAGACTCACACTGTCTGAGCAAGCATCAGCTGAGTCAGCATTTTGGGAGGACATTTTGAAAACATCTACATAAGTTTTAGTGGGCATTCTAATTGATGAGATAAGTTTTTTTAAGGAACCAAAAAAATATCCTTTAAATGTGCCAGAATATTTGTATAACAATGTCCAAATTTATAACAGAAAAAAACAGTCTGACTACAGGACAAATATCCACCAGTAAAAAGGGGAGCAAAAGTAGGTAACAGTTGTGAGTACACAAAGCACAAAACAGATTACAATCATATGTAAATAATCATAACCTGTATGGCTTTTCCATACAAACAACTATAAACCTACATTTTCCCATGCATATGTATATGTCCACATTGTAGAATTCTATGTAAACATTAGATGCAATGCCACAGATCTATATGTGCTGACATAAAAAATGAAGATGACATATTTTTGAATGAAATTAAGTGATATATAAATTTGATCTGATACACAGTTTAAAAAGAAGTCACACTGTAATTTATTCTTTTCTTAGCTAGTAAATTACATAGAAAGAAGCTCAAAAACATTGTCCGGAGTATTTATTTTTGATTCCCAATAATTCCTCAATATATAGAATCACTTTAACTTTAATTACTATCTTGTGAGGTGGAGGAGTGAAGCCATCTGACTCCTCAAGAAAACCAGTTCTCTTAGGGGCTCATCTTAAAAAGAAAATACAAAGAAGTGTTATTTGTTCACCCAGCCCTACAGAAAATTGCATCCATGTGCAGGAATCAGGACTCAACTGTTAGCCGTACATCAATGCTGTCTTCATTGTTCTGACTGCAGCAACAGAGTTAAATAGACTAGAGGGCTTATAAACAACAGAAATTTATTTTCCACTGTTCTGTAGCCTAAAATTGCAAGGTCAAGGCACCAGCAAATCTGGAGTCTGACGGGGGCTCATTTCCAAGTTCATAACCATCTTTTTTCGATGCCCCAACATGGTAGTATGAGAGGTAAGTGAGCCGCCTGGGGTTTCTTTCATAAGGGCACTAATCCCATTCATGAGGGCACAGCCCTCATGTCTGAATTAACTCCCCAAGACCCTGCTTTTTCATACAACCACCTTAGGGTTAGGATTTCAACACATAAAAATAGAGGAAGAGGGCAAACATTCAGTCTCTAGCAAACACCCAGTGTTTCTCACTCTTCATCCATCCCAGTGCAATATCAGTCACCACCTCCTTTAGGTTGCTGTGTATTTTTTGAGAATCTGCCCAGTGGTAAAGCTTTGTATGCATAAGCATGACTTGCCCCTCAAAATAAGTTTCTTCTAGCCCTGTTTCACCAAGTAGGGAAACAGGAGCTGAGAGACGTTAAGTGGCATGCCCAGGCTTCATATAGTGGGAAGGGGCAGTCTATACCCAGAATCTGCACGCGCATCTCCACTTGGCCCCGCTCACCTCTCTGGAAAAACACTATATGCATGAGTTGGTCTTGTGAAGATCTCTGTGAGGCCCTATGTTCTGAACACTCTGCACTAGCCAGTGAGTAGAAGGCTTCCATAAAGAAATTTAGTCCCTTAAAACCATTAGAGTTCCCAATGTCCCAGGAGAAACTTATAGTCTGGAAAACTGGAGCTTATTTCCTTTTGAGGAAATCACTTCTTCAGGATACTAAATGGTACCCCCCCCCACTCCTGCCATCACCCAGGATCCTGGGAGTGCCCTGCAGTCCCCAAAGCACTGACTGCTATGGAAGACTGTTCCTTGGACATACCATTTTATTGTTCTTATGGCTTATTGCATTTTCCAGAGATAATTGTATCAGTATTTCCAAGTATATGTGTTTGTTTTTTTTTAAAAAAAGACCTTTGTACTCTATCCATTGAATAGTGTGGTTTATGTTTTTCCTCCTTGAACCTGGTGATATCTTCTGACTATCCCTGATACAGTATGGGGACAGTCCTGTGATGTGACTTCTAAACCTGGAGCATAGAATGTCAACATTTCTACCTTACTGTGTGGTGACATGTATCTTTCAATAGAGCTGCTAGATGGATTTCTATTCAGAAGTGTTTATTTCCTCCACCTCCCTTTCATGGGCAGGTATACTTCCCTGTTTCGTTGGTGTTGGGTTCCACTGTGTGACTTGCTTTGTCTAGCGGAGTATGTGGAAGTGATAGTGTGCCATTTCTGAGCTTAGGCCATAAGAGGCCATGTGTGTTTCCACATACCCTCTCTGTCTCTGTCTTTGCCACATGAAGAGCATGATTTGGCCAAGCCATGGAGAATGAGAGATGCATTGAGGAGAGTTGTCTGATCTCCACTTGGTTCAGAAAACCTGCAGCCACACCACAGATCCGTGAGAAACAGAGAATGATCCTTGTTTTCAAGACTTTTTGAATGTTATGTTCACACAGCCATGGTACTATCTATGGAAATTTGGGGTATTTGAGTCCTGCTGACATTACAAATCCAAAAAAAAAAGTACTGACATCATAGCTAGAGGTTATCTGAACTCCATTTGTGGGCTTAATTTAAACTTGGGGAGAAAATAAGAATGATCTCACTTAGCATCTCACCACATCAAGTTATAATCGTGTATGTAAATAATGAAAAAGCCTCAACTATTATAATAGAATGTGAACTTATATATACTGATGTAATGCAGTGAAACTGGTGACATTGTATGACAAGTCAAAAATAAATAAATGAAATGTGAATTAACATGTGACATTGAAATCTGAAAACTGCATTTTATCGAAACAGTGGTCTAGCTTCATGGCTTCAGTTCACTTTCTGTGAGAAAATTTTGTTAAGCCCTGACTGGTGTGGCTGATTTGGTTAGTGTTGTCCTGCAAAGCAAAACACCGCGGGTTCAATTCCCAGTTGGGGCACATGGCTGGATTGCAGGTTCAGTCCCAGTCAGAGGGTGGATTTTAGAGGTAGCTAATCAATGTTTCTCTCCCTCTCTTTCTACCCCACCCATTCTCCACTCTAAAAATAAATAATTAAAAAAGGCTTTGTTCAATGTTGGCATGAAGTCTTTAAAGCCTTTACATAAAGCAAAGGGGCTTGCTAGTAAAGTACAGGGATTGGGGCGTGTGGTAGGTTTTTAAACCAGTTCTACTGCATTCGCATACAACCTCCATGAGTCCTGTCACTAAATGCGAAGAAAAGCCTAGAACTGCAGAGGTACAGGAATAGCCTCTCTGCAGCAGAAACAGTCACTGTCACACTGGTCCTGGGAAACTCATCACAGCAGCCACAGAGGTCAAGAAAAAGATTTTGTTAATAGAGAAAGAAGACACTCTTTGCTACATGTCTCTATCAGGTGGCACTTTGAACATCAAGTAGTCATTGGCATAGAGTGTAAATGAGCCATTTTTGGCACAGGTTCCTGTGGATGAACCATCAACCAAATTTATGCTGCAACAACAGCCATTTATTTGTTTGACACTGAAATAGCTCCTGACATCCATGTAATATACGTATGCAGGAGGAATGCTGGAAAATATTTTATCTTCACCAGAGAGGATAGACAAATGGCAAACAAGCATATGAAAAATTACAGTGCTAAAAAATTATAGTGTTCAACACTATTAGCCATTAGGAAAATACAAATTAAAAGCCAGAATGATATATCACTGCACACCTATTAGATTGGGTTAAATAAAAAATAGTATCAACAACAAATGATGGTAAGAAGGCAGAGAAACTGGATCACTCATCTGCTGCTGGTAGAATGTAAAATAGTACAGCTATTCTGGAGTATGATTTAACAGTTTTTCTTTCTAGTTGTATTGACATGTAATTGACATATAAATGTAAATATTGTAATAGTTTAAGATGCACAACATAATTTCATATATGTATATATTACAAAATGATTACCACAATCTGTTTAGTTAACATCCATCTTTTCACATTGTTGCAATATTTTTCTTGTAGTGAAAACTTTTAAGATTTACTCTTTTAGCAACTTTAAAAAGACACAATTCAGTATTATTAACCATGATCACCATGTGGTCAATTACGTCATCAGAACTTATTTATCTCATAACTGAAGTTTGTACCTTTTAACCAACTTTATTCATTTTTCCCAAAGCACTTTTTATAAAACTAAGCACACAATTGCTATATCAGCCATCAGGTACATTCTTTCTTTTCTATCAGCTCCTCCTTCTTGGAAGTGTTTCAGGTGCAGCGGACCAAACCGGCCTGTAGCATGAGCAGGGGACCTGGCCAACCATCTGCAATCCACTGTGATCTATTTAGAATGATCCCATGTCTCCGTCAGGCCAACTGGAGGCAATGGAACAACTCCCAGACCGTTTGTGCTGTTCTAAGAGCTTTTCTCATTCTTCTGACGATAAGTCCTGGGAAATATATTTCTATAATTTTTGAAAGTGAGTAAAGAAATCTGAAAATTAACCCAACAACAAGAAAATAGAATGTATTATTGGAAAGTAAAAGCATTTTGATGTGACCACTTCACTCAAGTAGGTGAATTGCAAACCTACCAAACCAAAAGGAATACTCAATGCAGACTGAGAGAAGAAGGTAAGGCTGCAGGGCAAGAAAAGCATTTACTCAGGGTCTGGAATTACAGTTTGGGAATAAAGAAGCTGGCAGCAACCAGAAGAGCGTCCCATCCAAGGATTTGGCAAAAGAGCTTTTGAAAGGCTGAAAAAGAGTATCCAGGTTACATTAACTATTTACCAAAAAATATGATTAGAGAAAAAATAAACACTTTTATATTTTGCAAGTCATTAGTTTCTCATGAACATCTCTTTCTGTTACTGAGGAAGAAATATTTTTTGCCTAGTTCTCGTAAAGCACAGCCATTTTTACAGTCCTTGAGAAGCCCCTGCTCTGCAAGTAACTTCTTCTTGGCAAGTCAGCAAGGTCAGTGAGATTTGGTTGTCCAACAAAATGACATCAAAAATATAAGATGGACGTGGTCATCACTTTTTGCCCAAGAAAAACTTCTCCATATAAACTTGGGATGTTTTGCTGGGTTACTGACTCCAGTATGGTGGTTTTGGTTTATTTTTTGTTGTACACTGTGTATCCCCTCAAAATCCTAGTGGGGGCTGACTCATTATCTTGGTTTTGTTGTCGTCAAAGCAGACCTATAGTTGAGGGTCAAGCACAACTAACCTTTATCCTCAAACCATATGATCCACCTAGAAATCCACTTTTGAGGACTAGGTTCTTGTCATGTGTCACTGCAAGGCCTCACCCAGCACTGACTTTTACTTTCCCAGGCATTTATACCGATCCACACTGCAGCAGCCAGGATATGGACCACGGGGTTCTGGTGGCTGCCTGTGGCTTTGAAGAAACACAATTGGATACACACCAATAAATACTGGGTTGTCAATAACAGGTGTAAAACACCAAAAATACTTATTTTTAAGGTAGTAAAGAGAATCTTTGGAATTATTATTTGGATACAGGTTTTCGGACATTAGAGCACATTTCTGATATCCTAGAAGTCTTTACCCCACTTAGGGTGAAACAAACATAGGAATGTTTGATTATAACATTAAGATACTTTCTCAGCTTGCTAGGGCATTAATATAGTTTTGGGACCACTGCATTTGCAAATTTGAATTTTTAAAAATTATTTATTTATTTATTTTTCAAATACATTTGTTTCTGCCATCCCCCCACTTTCCCCTGCTCCCCTCCCCCTCTCCCTCCCTCAATCCTTCCCCACTTTGGCTTTGTCCATGAGTCCTTGCTATATGTTCCCTGACTTGCCCCTTCCCTTCCTTTCCCCCGCCCCCCCCCGCCCCGCTCTCCTTCCCTCTTGTCTCTGTTGGTTTCTTTTTTCTTTCAGTGTTGCTGGTCTTATTTTCCTTGCATCTTTGTATTGTTGGTTAGGTTCCACTTATAGGTGAGATCATATGGTATTTGTCTTTCGCCCCCTGGCTTATTTCGCTTAGCATAATGCTCTCCAGTTCCATCCATGCTGTCGCAAAGTGTAATAGTTCCTTTTTTCTTTTTGCTGCATAGTATTCCATTGTGTAAATGTCCCGTAATTTTTTGATCCAATCATCTACTGAGGGTCACTTAAGTTGCTTGCAGCTCTTGGCTATTGTAAATTGTGCTGCTATGAACATTGGGGTGCATAGGTTCTTTTGAATTGGCATTTTGGGATTCTTAGGGTATAGTCCCAGCAGGGGAATCACTGGATCAAAAGGCAGTTCCATTTTCAGCTTTTTGAGGAAATTCCACACTGCTTTCCACAATGGCTGCACCAGTCTGCAATCCCACCAACAGTGGACTAGGGTTCCCTTGTCTCCGCAGCCTCGCCAGCACCTGTTGTTTGTGGATCTGTTTATGATGGCCATTCTGACTGGTGTGAGGTGGTACCTCATGGTGGTTTTGATCTGCATTTCTCTGATGGCTAGTGATGCCGAGCATCCTTTCAAATGTCTCTGGGCCCTCTGTATCTCTTCCTTGGAAAAGCGTCTGCCCAGGTCCTTTGCCCATTTTTTGATTGGATCGTTTGTCTTCTTGGAGTGGAGTCGAGTGAGTTCTTTATATATCTTGGAGATCAAACCTCTATCTGATGTATCATTAGCGAATATATTTTCCTATACGGTTGGCTCCCTTTTCATGTTGCTGATGTTTTCTTTAGCCGTGCAGAAGCTTCTTATTTTTATGAGGTCCCACTTGCTTATTCTTTCCTTTATGCCCCTTGCTTTAGGAGACATATTGGTGAAAAAATTTCTGCGTGGGATATCTGAGAGTTTCTTGCCAATGTTCTCCTCTAGGACTTTGATGGTGTTGTGACTTATATTTAAGTCTTTTATCCATCTTGAGTTTATTTTTGTGGATGGTTTTAGCTGATGATCCAGTTTCAATTTTTTGCATATAGCCGTCCAGCTCTCCCAACACCATTTGTTGAAGAGGCTATTATTGCTCCATTTTATGCTTCTGCCCCCTTTGTCAAATATTAGTTGCCCATATAGACCTGAAAAAATACAGAAAATAAATTTTTAAAAATTTAAAAAATAAATAAATAAATAAATAAATAAATAAAAACAAAAACCAATATAATTAATGTCTGTAATATAGAATGAAGCCAACTCCCTCTTTTTGCAGCCAGCCAGCTAAATCAGTCTATCCAACCTAACTTATAGGGCAATGTTATGTCTGTTCAAATATTTAAATATTTTCTTTCAGAACCTCAAGCTGTTGTACCACTTTACCTGGTTTATAAACAAAGAAACATCATTCTCTCCCATAGAGGACAAGCGCTGCCTCGCTGTACTTGTTACAGCCTTGTGCCTTCTAAGACTGTTTCAGCCAGACTGCCAATGATTTCTTGCTGTTCTGTAAGAGCAGTGGCAGTAAAATTCCATAGTTGCGCTACAAGAAGAGAAAACTTTCTGATAGAATTTTTTATTTCAGCTACACCATACCAAGGAAAGAAAGCTCTAGTGAAGGCATATCCAAAGCCTCGCTGATTTACTGTGGAATATGCAGTGGACAGAGAAGCCATGCCCCAAGTCTTCATTCCTTTTGGTCCATTGTAGGGCTAAACAGAGGCAATCTGGCTTCCTCGCGCAGCTACCTGGGGAACTAATATAAGTAGTGTTCTCATAGCCTGACACTGGACCCGATAAGCACTCCCATAGCCTTGAGAGGGCTCACATGCACAGAATCTTGCCATGTTACACACCCTGATTTGGCTCCCTGATGGCTTTTTCTGATTCCAGTAATTAGGTGGTAGGGGGTCTCCGCTGGGACACAGGAGAGAGAGGGGACAGGTGACATGCCCATGTGACATGCGGGGACATACAGCTTGCAGCATGCATAGATTTGCCCACCTTTGAATAAAGGCATGTCAAGCATCCCCACAGCTCCATGAATATTCTTCCATCTTCCCGAATCCCATGAACCTGTCTGGTCTTGAAAGGTCACAACACATCCATTTTGGTTGCAGTTTATAGACAAAAGAGCCTAGATTGGGGATAATGGCAATAGAAGGACAGTCTTTCTGGTTACAGCATCAGGTACTAACATAACAATACCACATGTGCCTCACCATCAGGTTGGTAAGGGACATAAATTCAGGCCCCACATAAAAAGAAATGCCCCAGTGCCTTCAAGTGAGAACACATAATTAAGCTGAGATAACACTCATGTTTGGGTGTCCTTTTTTAAAAAAGATTTTATTTATTTTTAGATAGAGGGGAAGAGAGGGAGAAAGAAGGGGAGCGAAACATTGATAGGCTGCCTCTCTCACATGCCCGAACCGGAGCCAGGCCCACAACCCAGGCATGTACTCTGACCAAGAATTGAACCAGCAACCTCTTGCCTTACAGAATGATGCCCAACCAACTTAGCCACACTAGTCAAGGCTGGGTTTCCTTTTTAAATGATCATCATGAATCCACGAGTCAGTCCATGAGTCAGCAGCACAGGGTTAGTAAGTAATACCTGATTATGATGTTTTCCATTGAGGCTGAAGGCCATCCTTTGGAGATGGTATTTCCAATAGATGATTTTCGGGTTCAGGGTCATAATGTAGACCTTTGTCTCCCAAAAGGGCAATATAGAAAGATTTCTCTATGAGCTCTGAGATGGGCTTAATAACCCTTATAAATTCTTCATAGTAAATCAGGAGGTTTTCTTTTAGCAGTGCAGGTTCATACCTTTTTTAATCTAATCCCATGGGTCTGCTGGTAATCCTTTCTGAAAGAGACCGTCTGTGCTTGCCAACGGGTTAGATCTTAGGTTGAGCAGTACCAAGGAAAGAACCTTAGATTAAGGCCGAGTAAAAGACTCTACAGGTTTTGCCAATTGAATTTTGATTATCCTGTTAATATATTCTACAAAACCAGAGGACAAGGGATAATAAGCACAATGAAAAGGTTGCAAAATCAGCAGAACTTACAAACAGATTGTGCAATGTGTCTGGTAAAAGAAGTGGACTGGTCACTATGAAGCTCTAGGGTTCCTTAAGCAGGGAAGATCTTCTCTAGGAGCATTGTTCTTACTGCTGAGGCTGTGACTCTGAGGCATGGGAATGCTTCCACCCAATGAGAAAATGAATTATTACTAATACATACCTGTATTCTTAAGAGGAGACAACTGAATAAAGTCCATTTGCCAGATCTCAAAGGGTCCTAAAGCAAGAGAAAACTCCCCGTGGAGGTATTAATGAGCTTTCCAGGGTTGTGCTGTGGGCAGATTTGTCATTTTTGGTATGCCCGGGGAAGTTATATTTGGAGGTGTCTTCCAGTGATATTGTTTCCCCATGAAACCATCTTGTCAGTGTTGCAGTGAGTTAAGTGATCTACATATTGTAATATGTGATGTTGAATACAATAAGGGAGAAGTAGCACATCATTTGTACCTACCCACAAGTTTCTTTTGAGGTCAAATGTGAGCTCTGTTTCAAGAATTTTTTCCTTCTATTTTATAGAACAGCTAAATGTTGTGCTTCCATAATGTTATCTTTTAAATTTCCAGTGATTTCAGCCAGTAGTATGGGCACTTAATTAGGATCTAAGATTGTTTTTGCTTTAATATTTTTTTATTTTTTATTGATTTTAGAGAGAGAGGGGAAGAGAGAGAGAGTGAGAGAGAGAGGGAGAGGGAGAGAAACATTGATCTGCCATTCCACCCATCCATGCAGTCACTGACCACTTTATGTGCCCTGACTGGAGATCAAACCCGCAATCTTGGTATATCAGGACAATGCTCTAACTAACTGAGCTACCCAGCCAGGGTGTGAAGTCTGAGATTGTTTTAATGCTGCTAACTTAGCAGCAAGATCAGCCAAATTATTACATCTAGTTTCCTTCGTGTTTGCCATTGAATATCCAGGGATTTTTATGATTGTTAAAGAAATTAGGTAACTGAGTAGCCTCTAAGAATTCTAAAACATAAAAACTGTTGTTTACCTTTTGTCCAGAAGAAGTCATGATTTCTGTCTTCAAAGCATACTAAAGTTATGGGCAGCCCCAAAGGTAAACCTGCTGCCAGTATAAATATTTGTGTTTTACCTTTGGCCAAATTGTGAGCTCAAATATATGCAGGGAGCATTGGACAGAAGTTGCCCAAGGCATTGGGCCAGCTCAGTTATCATTAGGACAGACAATTGCATAGTCTACTGGATAGTGACCTGTTTCAACTTTTAGGTAAGAACCATTAGTAAACCAAACTCTCTGAGCATTTTTAAGAGGTTTTCCTATAAATTAATTTGAAGAGTTAGTAGTCAGTCTATTAATGTCAGGCAACAATGAGGGTCTTTGTTGGAGGGCAGAGGAAGGAGAGTATCAGGATTCAGAGTGTTTCAGTGAGCAAGAGTCACATCAGATAAGGACAATGAAAGAACTCTGCTGAGTTCTTTCACAGAGGTGCTGAGTATGAGAGTTGAGTAAGGCTGTCACTGAATGAGGCAAATTATGAGGCAGTGAAGAGCTCATCATGATTTCTTCTACCTGATGTAGTACTTTGGCAATGGTCACAGTAGCTCTCACACAGGAAGAGAGATATTTGACCACCAAAGCTACATAGTATCCAGTGGACCTATGTTGGCTCCGGTGTTGTTGGATCAAGAAACCTAAGGAATTTCCTTCTATTATATAGACAAAAAAAGTAAAAGGTTCAATTGATAACTACAATGTCCTTCTCTGACAAACATAAATAAAAATGACAGAGGTCACAGGACCCAGGGTCATATATTTGAATACTGAGCAGAAATTCTCTAGCAAACACAATGGAGTCATCTTTGGAGGTGAGGAAAATTTATCAATACTGGCACAGAGCTCAGCTTTAGTCCATAAGGTATAAGAAATAATAGGTTGTTGTCCTGGGCCAGGTTCCCTGGACAGGTTAACTTTAAATTGGGTGGTAAGAGCAGGGAACCCCAGTGGAGCCATCAGTATAAAAACAGAGTTCGGTGAGTGAAGGGTAAAGACGGATGGGAGGGGATGGCCGGCAGGCAGCCTAGGAGCAGAAGGCGCAGGTAATAAGATGTCAGAAGAACACGTAGAAGTTTCCTTAAGTTCTGTAAGCCTCTGAGAAAACTCAGAGTTTACTTTGGTTAATTTTGTGTTTGTGTTTTAGAGGAAAGCAATTTTTGAGCCACTTAGACTTTGGAGGTCTTTAAATGCCAATTAAAATCTGCTTTCTATTCAGGTTGCTTAGTTTTGTAGGCTGTTTTTTCAACTGACTGAGCACGTAAGACTAATTTGGGTATTTCAAAAGAGCCCCAAGTAGGCCAGTTTAATTATAAATAATTTCAGATAATTATGGTCCAGTGAAAGAGAAAGTTGCATGGTGGGGGCCTGTAATTTTTGTGCATAAATACAGCAGGAGATATATAAGGTTCAGCAGTCCTTCTCTTAGAAAGTGAACTTTTCACTTTTCAAAGAGTAATTATTCATCAGATGGATATTTTAGGTCCTATAGACAAACTGATGGCAACAAAGGACACCCCAATATGCCTGGGCATCAACCAAAGTGGGAAGTTCAGGTCCAGGAGGAACTACCACAAAGATCTGGGACCACCAGTAGAGAGGGGACAATGGACTCCTGCTGGACCCCTACTGGAATCTGTGGAGGGGCCGGAGGAGGAGACAAGTCACTCTGGAATCCACTCCTCTGACACCATGTAATGTCATTCAATTTTGACCAGAACTGTAAGGCAAACGAAAGATTTATCTTGGGGCCTTTTTTAGAAATTTCAGTTCTAGAGACACAGATTTCGGTAGATATCCAACTGTGTTCTGAGGGGGAAAGAAAAAGATTTATAACGACAGAAAAAGAGGAACTTCCAAAGGGATTACACAAACTGCATTGAAAGAGCCATGACTGGTGCTGGCCAGCAGCCTTACACTGTGCTGTCCATGATTATTGTTAGATAAAACATTTATTTTTTTTATACAGATTTCAGTGATACAGAGCCAGTTGCAGGTATTGTATCAGGATGCAGCCATTTGTTTTTAAAAGCTCAAATTTACACGGAGGGCAGTGAGTTAGCTTAGCTTTCCAGAGGCCTACTGACTCCATTTAGATTGCTCTTTTGACAATATCCATTTTTCTGTTTTCTTTTACAGAGGGAGGGTCACTGAGCAGAAGAGCATGTGGCATGGAAGATATGGTTGTAGCCATCTTTTGAAACTGCAATCTGCCACATTCAGTCTCTGAAAATCCTTTGTGGCTGTCATCTTGCCTTTCCATGGCAGGCCAGCCCAGACAGCTATTCACAGAGTCCTGGAAGTTCAGCCACAACTCTTAAAGAAATGCTTAGGTGCTGATATGAATAGAAAGAGTGAGACCTTTTGGATGTCCAAATGATTAAACAGGTATTAGAAGCTTCTATAACTTTCAAAGATATTTATACTTATTCTAACTTGTAAAGAGTTTCAAACTGCATTTATCATAAAAAGCATTGTAAAATCAGTCAATAGTATAAGATGCAAAAAGATGAAAACAAATTGAATTACTACAAAAGACTTATCTGTAGCATAAATTTACTGTCACTAATTTTCATATTCTACATATCTTCATAATTTCTATTATATTTCAATATCAAAGAAGGCAAGTGATTCAGAATATTATGAAGAGTAACCGAGGTCTGTGGGTGTGTAATTACAATCTTGGGTACCTTATAGGAGAGGAAAAGGGCTTAGAATAGTTAGGGAACTTTTTTCAAAGCAGCAGGTGTATTCCTATCATTATCACCAAAGGAGACATTATTAAATCCCTTCTTTTTCCAACACCTGATGATCAAAGAAGACAGCAGTTATAATTAGGCCACATTTGTGTGTTTCTCTAAAAAATTATAAGTGGTTTGTTTTTAAATTCATTTTTCTTTCAACTGATATAAAAGTCTACAAAAGAGAAAGCACATGTATTTTAAAGAAAAATATTAGTACTGATATATATATACGTGTGTGTGTGAATATATATATATATATATATTCAGCACTGAATTTCACAAATGTTCAGAGTTACCTCTTTTTCTAAATGAGCCAAAATGTAAAACTATTACAAAGAGCTACTGCACAGTCTCTTTCTCCCCAATACTTTATTTAAAATTTTATAGTTTACATATCTAAATGTTATTTTTTCAATTTATTCCTTCAAAAATTATATTGGGCACCTTCAATGTGCCATTACTGTGCTGAGTTTGAGGATGCAAGTACGATGCAAATGATCACAGTCCCTGCTTGTGAAGTTCACTTTCCCATGGCAGACTTAGCAAATTAAAGCCTGGCACCCATCCCGATGCCATCGCAGTGCTGGGATGAGGACTCTAAAGGGGGCGGGGGTATGCAGCAGAGAGGACAATCAGATCCAAACACAGGGACTTGGTCTCTCTAAGGGTCAGGAAAGGCCCTGAAGAAAAGCCGTCTGAGCAAATTTTAAGATTTCATACTTGTCCTGCCTGGAAGGGTAGTTTCTATTGTACCCTATTATGCTGGCTTTTTTGTAATGGGTATTCACTATTTTAATGAGGTAATAGGTTCAGAAGTATATCGTTGAAAAAAGTTTAAAAACTGACAAATAAAAAGGAGGAGGAATGGGGGGGGAACAGACTGTCCTTTGATACAATGATTAAAGACAAGTCTTCGATTTGAATGATTTAAGTACCCTGAGATTCACACTACACTGCTCACCCAGCCTGTTCATGCAGCGCATTCATAAGGAACTGTGACTGGCCTCCAGTGTCCTGCATGCCAGTGTCGGCAACGCTGTGGACTTTGATTCAAGTCATGGGCTCTTGGATCAAAGTCAGCATCCACAGTGGAGAGAAACAGAAAGAGAACCTTGCTAAGAGTTTTAAAGACAGATGCACATGGAAGAATAATAGCAAAGGATGATGTTTTAATACAACACTTGGTGAGGATGTGGAGGAAAGAAAACCTTTGTATGGATTAAAAATATGTTCTTATTGCTGTGTGTATGTTTTCCTGGATGAGTTGAAGTTTCCTCAGCCCCAAGGCTAATGCCTTCACAATGGCAAAGAAATTGTTAGAAATTGTGTGACCCACTTGGGATATACCTTCCAAAGTCTCTAGAGATAGGGGTACCCACATCACTGATCAAATCATATGAACCTCAACAGTCAGCCTTGCAAACTTCGTGGAATCATGACTGACCCTAGCATCCTCAGTTATCCAGCAGGGTGGAGGAAAATAATGAAAAGCTGGATTCAAGCAAACAAATTGCATTAAAGAGGACTGAATGAACTTATGAGAAGGGCTATAATTTTAAAATTTTTATTTGAAATATTTCTGATTTTCAAAATATTTTTATTTCCTGATATAAGAAGCTTGTTTTCTCTTAAACTACCTATGACTTAAAGAAATTCATCAGATTATGCCTTCACAAGCAATGTTGAAACATTTATATTTGTCTTGCTACCTGCTCCTTTCAGAAGTATAGATTCTGAGTGAGTTTGCATAGGAATATAAGTTCAATAGGAATATGTTATTTTTATAACAGGACATAGTTAGAAATTTGTTTATTACCAAGAACTTGAGTGGAATATGATGTTTGAGAGAGACATGCATAGACTCTCAAAAGTTTTAGGAAGTTAAGACTGACTTTGCAGGTAGATAAAAACCCATCATAAGAAAATGACCTGGTACTATATATGATTCACAGCAGTCTTTCCAGGTTAGAAATGAAGGTAATTTTTCCAGCACAAAGAAAGAAATGCCTCAAGATATTTTGGGGAACTTTAAGAAAGAGAAAAATTCACCCAAATTGATAGATATTGCAAGCAAATACTGATGGCAAACTATGTGGCTGGGCTTCTTAGCACTTAGGGGCTAATTGGAGTTCAATGTGATTTTTTTATGTGTTCTCAGAAAATGAGATTTAATAGAAATCTACGGTATCAATGACTGAGAGGTTGGGGCAAAATCCAAAATAGACTGAGTTGGGTGGTTCTTGGACTGGGACCACATCCCCACCCCCCCTCCTTCCCTGAATCTTGATCAGCACCTTCCCCTTCACAAGAGTTCCACTAGCCCCATTGTCTAGACTCCTGGCAGCCCAACCCTGCTGTCTTCCCCCAGCAGAATTTGAGACAGACTGAGTTGTGTGGACCTAGGCCAGGGGCCATGTTTTTCCTCACACACCTGACTGGATCAGAGAACTCCCTTCACATGGCCAATTCTTCCTCTGTTTGGTCCTGATGAACTCAGCAGGCCTCACCCTAACTATTCCCTGAGGCCCTGTGCCCAACACCAAATTGTGCAAGCACCCAAAGGGTGACAGCTGGATTTGGTATACCTGAAGACATTTGCTGAGTACACTGAGACCCAGGATTGGACCCTAGTTTAAACCTATATCAGTCTGGTAAACACTACCTGCCCCCAGCTGGTCACTCACTGAGAACTTACCTCATGCAACTTAAGAACCACTAGGAGCTCTTTCAGTGACTGAGACTAACAGGCAGCTGGCAGGCAAGGGAGATGGCAGCAGATCTCAAGGTACCTTTGGACTTTTGCTGACATGCTCTGGTCCTGGTGCTGGTAAAATCTAGCCTTATTGTGAAATTTGGTGCTTCCTGCATGCAGTCAGGCCCAGCACAGGCCACAACAAACTGTGGATTTCTTGGAACTCCAAACAGGTTGCCCTTGACCAGTTACAGGCAGAGCCTGGTACAGTGGACTGCACATGAGTCTCTCCAAAGAGGCCCAAAGCAAACCCACCTAGTGGCCAGCTTCAGACAACATCAGAATAGGATCCAATAAGCTTCACAAGCAGCATATACAAAGGGAAGTCTTGGCAGGCACCAGACCCTGCTGAGGCAAATTTTACTTCATGTCCTCAGCACCTGCACAGCAGCTCACACGTGGTGATCAAGTTGAGCCTCACAGTCAGCGAACCTGAGGGTCAACCCCTTGCACAAGTGGACCAATAGCAGTCAAGACTCAATTACAAAAGAAGGGCCCACATAAAACACACAAGGGACATTCCTAGAGCACCCAGCTCCAGTGATCAAAGAGATTGCACCACTGGACCCCTGCTATGTAAAGCTACCTCACCAAGCCTGGGAGTCATATCAGACCTAGAAACAAACACAAAGAGGCAGCCAAAATGCAGAGACAAAGAAACATGCTCCAAATGAAAAAAACAGGGGAAATTTCCAGGAAAAAAGAAATGGAGGCAAGCAACTTATCAGATAATGGTTACAAGGATGCTTGACAGCATGAAACAGGACCTAGACCATAAAAAAGAACCAGCCACAAATGAAGAGTACAATACCTGAAGTAAAAAAATACACTGGAAGGAATAAGCAGTAGATTATATGAAGCAGAGGACCAAAACAGTAATTTGGGAGACAACATAGAAAAAAATACCAAATTAGAGCAGCACAAAGAAAAAAGAATTTTTAAAAATGAGGATAGTTTAAAGGACCTTTGGAGATACTTAAAGCATAACAACATCTGCATCATAGTGGTACCGAAATGGGAAGACAGAGAGCAAGGGATCAAGAACCTATTTGAAGACATAATGACCAAACGCTTTATTGACCTGGTAAAGGAAAAATGCAACAAGTCCAGGAAGCACAGAGTCCCAAACAAGATGAACTCAGAGAGACCCCCGTCAAGACACATCATAATTAAAATGGCAAAAGTATAGAAAAGCATCTTAAAAGCTACAAAAGAAAGATAGTTAGTTACCTCCAAGAGAGCTCTCATAAGACTGGCAGCTGATTTCTCAACAGAAACATTTCAGACCAGAAGGAATTGGCATGAAATATTCGAAGTGATGAAAACCAAGGACCTACAACCAAGACTACTTTACTGGGCAATGTTATCATTTAAAATTGAAGGAAAAATAAAGAGGTTTCCAGACACGAATAGAGAAAGGAGAAGAGGAAGAGGAAGAAGAAGGAAAAGGAGGGGGAGGAAGAAGATGAGGAAGAAGGAGAAGAAGAAGAGGCAGAGGAAAAGGAAGAAAGAGGAGGGAGGGGGAGGAAGAAGAAAGCAGAAGGAGGAAGAGCAGGTAAACATAATAAGAAGAATAAAATGGCAATAACTACATACCTATCAATAATCACTTTAAATGTAAATGGCTTAAATGTTCCAGTCAAAAGACATAGGGTAGCTGAATGAATATGAAAACAAAACCCATATATATGCTGTCTACCAGAGACCCACCTCAAAACACAGACCAAAAGTAATATATGGAAAAAGATATTTCATGCAAATGGAAGGAAAAAAACTGGGGTAGCAATACTTATATCTGACAAAATAGACTTTAAGACAAAGTTATAGTAAGAGACAAAGAAAAACACTACATGATGATAAAGGGAGCAATCCACCAAAAGTATATAACCCTTGCAAACTTTATGCATCTCATATAAGAGCACCTAAATATGTAAAGCAAATCTTGATGGGCATAAATAGAGAGACTGATCATAATACAGTCATAGTAGAACATTTTAACACCAGTTGACATCAATTGATAGATCTTTCAAACAGAAAATCGCCAAGGAAACTACAGTTTTAAATGACACACTGATCAGATGGATTGAATTGATATCCACAGAGAATTTTACTCCATAACAGCAGAATATACATTCTTTTCAAGTGCACATGGAATGCCTTCTAAAATAAACAACAGGTTAGGACAAAAAAAGTGTCAATAAATTTAGAAGATTGAAATCATATCAAGCATCTTCTCTAGCCATACTGGTATGAAACTAAAAATCAATCACAAGGAAAAGAACTAAAACACACACATACACACACACACAAAGCAATGGAGGCTAAATAACAAGTTACTAAAAAAAAAAAAAGAAACAAAACAGGTTAACAATGAGATAAAGGAATAAAAGATACCTTGGAACAAATGAAAATGAGAAAACAACAACCCAGAATCTACGGGACACAGCAAAAGCAGACATAAAGGGAAAATTCATAGCATTGCAGGCCTACTTCAAGAAACAAGAAAAATCTCAAATAAACAATCTAATTTTCCACTTAAGGTGCCACAAAAAGAAAAACCAACAAGTCCAAAGTGAGTAGGAAAAATTAAATAATAAATATCAAAGCAAAAATAAACAAAATAAAGTCTTAAAAAGACAATGCAAAAGAAATGAAATAGAAAAGATCAATGACTGTTTTTGTCCTACTTATGCCAATTACAGGCCCAATTTATTGAAACTAGATATATACAATGAATTAGTATTACCTTGGCTTTGGTAAAATGAGGATGATTTTAGAGAGAAAAACTATTTCAATAGACACTATAATACACAAATTTAAATATTAAGTTATCATCTGGTTACTTATCTTTAAAGTTTTTTTCACCTAAAATAGAATAGATTCTGATTTTTTTCTAATGAAAGTGTTTGGCTGCAGCTTTCTGAAAAAGTGTTTCATTTTTTTTCTCTTATTCTTTACTTTGGAATTATTAAGAATTAATATGGTTTTATGCATGGGGGTAGGGGACGTTGAGCCTTGCTATTACAGAAGATAACTAGATGATATAATATAGGCTTTGGAAAAATCATCACAACAGGCTACCTGGTTGGAATGAATGTTCCCTGGCAATCCAAGTCAGATCTGGGGAGGCCACTGAAGAAACACAGGGAGATGCCTGAGCCAGGCAAGCATCCCAGACTCCTTTATAAACAGCAATCTCCACACCAAAGATAAGTGAATGAGTATGAAGGCTGCTCTAACTCTGGGCCTTGGGCTCCTCCTCAGGCTTACATCCCTCAGACCAAAATGTGCACTCCCACTCAGGAAAGCCATGACAATAGACCTTGGAATTGCCTTCTGTTGCATTTGAAATCCCCTAACTATGTGTGAATGAACTTTACCCAAGTTACTCCACCAGGAATAATTGTTGGTAACATAACTCAATGGTCCTGCAGTAGAAGGGCACTGGGACTACTACTGGCATGAACTGAGGCAGCCCTAGGACTGGCTGCTCCATGTGGGGGATTTACCTATTATAAGGCCACTCTCAGAAACCTCACCCAGGCCCTAGAAGATCTAACCACCAATAAAGGAGAAGTATTGCAAGGGAGTTAAGGATAATTTGGCACTGGCTAATTTAGTTCTAGACAACAGGCTAGCTCTTGACTACCTCCTAGGTGAATAGGGTGGTGTATGTTCTGTCTTTAATAAGACTTGCTGCACCTATGTCAGTAATTCAGGTCAAGTTGAAACCAATATCCAAAAGATTCATGAACAACCCTCGTGGCTATATAGGTGGAATCAGGGAACGGATCCTAACATCACCTGGGATACTATTAAGAGCAATCTTTCCACTCTCACCTGGATTTAACCTTTCCGTGGCCCCTTGTGACCCTGGTTTTCCTACTTATCTTTGGACCATGTTGTTTTAACCTACTTGTTAAGTTTGTACCCTCCAGGTTGCAGCAGTTTCACATGAAGTTTGTGATCATGCAAGGCTGACAACCAGTCCCTCCCAATGAGCCATCAGAGGTTGGCTCCTATAGCAGCAAGAGATTTCTATACCTCCCAGGATGCTATTTGCATCCCCTCTCTGCAGGAAGTAGTTTCAGAAGAGCACTTCTATCCCTATCCCTTCAGATTAAGACAGATAAAATCTCATAGGGGTGAATGAGACAGGCTGAACCTGATAAGTTTAAAAAGCAAAGAGCTCTGATTTGCACATGCACTGGTTGATACCAGATCATAGAGGAAACCTAGAATTCAGAGAAATCTACCAGCACCTGTGTGAAGAACTCAGCACTATATAAGCCAGAACCCTGCAGCAATTTCTGAAGCCATCTTCTTCATTAGTGTCTGCTCTCTTGATGCATGAATCTCCCTCCCTTTCTCATATCCCTCCACCTTGTTTTTAGTAAATCTCTTCCTTTGAATCTGTTTCTTTTTCTATCTTGATGTCTATCTTGGGACAGGGGTGGCTAGAATCCCTTCACTGGTTGCTCTGGTGAACTGGCTCAATGTGGAGGAAAGAGCAGTTCTTCCCCAGAAGGCAGTTCTGTTAACAGAAGAAAGAAGCAGCGGAAAGAGGAGGGAAATTTTAAAAAATACTGTAAAAGGCTTTATACTTATGTTTTATACAGGTGCAAGGAGGGCACCTGTTCATAAAGTTATCAGGCCACCTTGGCTCCTGAAATGTTAAAGCCACAGAGAGATATCACTGCAACCAACTTGAAGATCTTAAGGACCACTGAGCTTGTTGTCCCATCCTGGAAAATTCCTTGGGGGACATTCCAGGGGACATTAAGGGTCTCCAGTGCCATGAACCCTGGTAAGGCTGAAACTGTCTGGCAAAGCCTCGCCATAGGTAACTGGCTTGACCTTTTGCAGGAAGAAAGGAATCAGACCACAGGTCATCTCTTAAAGCCACCTGAGAATCAAAAGGTGCAAATTGAAAGGGCCCAAAAGAAAAGCCTATCATGAGACCTTTTTTCTTAGAGTTTCTGTGAAATGCACTTGGGCAACATGTTCTTCATCCCCTCTGGGCTGTGGCAACCCCTTCATACAAAGTCCCAACTTGGGCTGCCCTGGGTGTCTGACGTCCCCTTATGGACAAAAAGCATCCCAGGGACCCAGAGCTTTAAAGTGTGGGCTGGAGGCCTTTTCTTCATGGGAGTTCTGATTGGTTCCAAAATCTGGGTCCCACACTTTCAAAAAGGAACCAGAACTCAGAGTGGGAGTTAGTGAGGCTTTTAGCAGAAAGATGTTTACATTTACACCTACAGGACTCTCTGAGATCATAAAGCTATATTTAGTCCCATCAATGTCCAGAGTCCACACAGTCTTACCAAACCCTGAAGGTGTGACCCCTGAAAAGTCACACCAAAGTGAAGGCCCATGACTACCTTCATAAACAGGAACCAGATGCCAGCCAGGCTGTAAAACCAAAGGATAGTCAGGTGATCTGAGCTTAAAGGTAGAAGGCCTTTGTACTCACTGAGAGTACAAAGACGGTTTCAGTGTTGCAAGATGAAAAACGTTCTGGAGATGGATGGTGCTGATGATTGCACAGTAACGTGGTCTCTTTAATGCCACCGCACTGCGCAGGTCATATCAGATGGGGTTAAAGTGACAAATTTTATGTTATGTCTCTTTTAACACAATTTTTTAAAGAAAGAAGGATAAAGCTGGAGCCAAACACTATGCAGGTAACAGTGGAGCTGGCAGAGTAATGGACACAACTACCGCTGTGTTTGCATCAGCCCAGCAAAGCAGGGCCCCACACAGGGGCGGATGAAAAAAATGATACACTGATTTCTGTGACACTTTCATATTTGTTATTCAGAGAATTATTTTAAGTGGTAATCATAGGAAGAAGATGTAAGAATTTTGTTTGGCTTTTTTCATTTTGTTGTTCATTTATTTATTTTTTTGTTTTTAGTATGAACTCACATAAGATATGGGACCATAGACTTTTCAGTGCTTGGATCTCTGATGACTTAATCAGGCCAAAATGTTCAGGAGGAGGTACCTGATCTGCTACATCATTTCCCAGAATTTTGCTGGGCACCTATTATGGGCTCCAGCCCCGGACTCATGACGGGGTCACGAAGAAAAGTGCACCTGTGCCTGCGCACTGAGGCTGGTCACGGGGCTCAACTCATTAGCTGCCTTAGGAATTTTCTGGGGAGGGGTAGTTAATTTTCAGAGAAGGTAACTATGCTTTGGGTCACAAACTGAGGGTGAGGTAAGATTATATCATTACAAGCAAAAGTCAAAAGTCTGCAAAAATGAGACCTGAGCCTCAATCTCTCAGGCCCAGGATGAAACAGTAGCCAGACATGGCCTGCACAGGAACATGATCATCTGTCCCAGTCAAACCTCCTGGATGGAAGGTGGACATTGATGTGACCTTGAAAGGGGATTTCAAGGTATAGTCAGCCCCCTTCCATGTGCACCCCTGGAAATGCCCATAGCCTAGCAAGAAATGACCCCAGGACACACCTGCTAACTTTTCCAGAACTACCCAAGCTCAGATGGTTGTTGGCTTCTGACCATTGTTCTCAAGGACTTTTCTTTAATTAAAAGGGAATGAAGAAGTGTATGAGCCTGGGAATGAATGATGAGTAAGATTTGTCATACATACCTGCAGCACAGGTCCCCTGGGATCAGGCTGTGCTGCCCTGTCACTCTCAGGACAGACCAGGTGCCACGTGCTGTGACTCCAGCCTGCAGAGTTCCTGTCAGGGGTACAGAGAGGGGACCAAGGTCTTTTTGGATGATGTGTCTGTCTTGTTGATATGAAATCACAGGATTTTACAATGAAAAGAGACTCACAGGTAGTTTAGAGCAACTACACTCACTGGGGTCTGGAAAAAGTGTTTAAGAGATTTAGACAAAATGGTACCATTCAATTATTAACAATCCAGATGAAGTGTCAGGCCAGCACACCACAGCTCTGTCCTTTATCCTCTTCTGCTAAGTATTTCTGTTGTAATGTCATCATGCTGTCTGCTGATTGTTTTCTCCTAAAGACGTGTACAGTGGAAGACGAGATGATCTGAGGCAAGACATCCTGGGTACCACCCCAGCTTGGCAGAAGCTTTTGGAATTTGGAAGGACATTTGTCTTTCTATGTAAAGCCTGGTTCTTTATTGAAAGCCAAAAGCTCAAAACCCCTTTTTTGGAATTTAAACACTGAATGTTGTACTTTCCACTTCTCTTTTAACAACCCTAACATGTCCCAAAGCAATGAGTAAACCTGGATGAATCAAGGGAGGGTTGTATATAAGAAGGTCAACAAGAAATGAACATTTTCGTTCCAAAAACACTGTCTTCATCATATTTAAAATTAAGGGACTGGGAGGAGAAGGGAATGAGAAGTCAGTTGAATGGGTACAAAATTTCAGTTTGAGATGACGAAAAAGTTCTGGAGGTTGGTAGTGGTGATGGTTGCACAATATGTGCGTACTACATCAAAAACAGTTACCGTGGTAAGTTTAGTTATGTATATTTCAATAAAAAATATTAGTCTGGCTTTCAGTAACCCCGTGAATATGGGAAGCTCTCCTGCTGCCTCTTGGCAAGAGAACAAGAAGCTGGGAACAATGGCAGTGGGCCATTAACTGTGAGAAACCAGCCTTGACTAGCTGCCTGGCCACAGTTGCCCCTGAGCGAGCAGGGGTAGAGCGCTCTGTGTATCCTCCTCCATGCCACAGCATGGTACACAAGGAGTGCACCTTGGCTCCCCCAGGGAGGATGAGAGATGCGTGCATGGAGCAGAGCCTGCTGAACCCAGCCTAGATCAGAGACCCTCTGGCTGACCCACAGAACTGTGAGAAAGAGAGAAGGACCATTCTTTGCAGGCAGAGTTTTGGTGCATTGTGTTACTCGGCCACACAGGTAATCAATACGGGGCTTGAGGGTGTTCGAGTCCTGCCGACATGACAGGCTCAGAAGAGTGGACTGGCCTCATAGCAGAGGTTATCTGACCTCGAGCTGTGGGCTTAATTTAGACGTGGGGGGAAACAGGAAAGATCTCACTTAGTTCCTTACCATAGCAAGTATAATTGTAACCAAATATGTAGTTGCAAATATAATCTAAATAATGAAAAAGCCTAAGTATTATAACAGAATAGGAACTTACATGTGCTGAGGTGACCCAATCTGTGAGTCTGATGACTTTATATCTGCAGCCAAAACTAAGTAAATAAAACATGAATGAACACATACAATGAAAACTGAAGACTGGATTTTATTGGGACTGCATGGAGCCCCCTGGCTTCAGGTCCTCAGCACGTTTTCCATTAGACAATTTTGTTACGTGTTGGCCTGAAACCCTTAAAGCTCCTTTGTTGCTTCTCATAAAGCAAAGTGACTTGCTAGGAAAGCAGCTGGGAGTTTTAAAACCACTCCTAGTGTATTTCCATGTGACTTCATTGTGTCCTGTCACTAAATGCAAAGAAGAGTCTAGAACTGCAGCGGTACCGGGGCAGCCTGCCTGAAGCAGAGACAGCCACAGTCCCAACTTGTCCTGAGAAGCTCACCAGAGCAGCCACAAGGGTCATGAGAAAGATTATGATAAAAGAAGAAGAAGACACTTTTTGTTACATTACTCTGTCAGGTGGTACTGCTGAACATCAAGCATTCATTGGCATATATGTAAATGAACCACATTCATTTGCAATAGCAGCAATTATGTTTGACACTGAGTTAGCCCCCTGGACATCTGTGAATTATACATTGAAGGAGAAGGGCTGGAAAACTGTTCACCTTCACAATAAAGACATGTAAATAAATGGCAAATAAGCACATGAAAAGTTGTTCAAGTTATTTCCTAAGGAAATGCAAATTAAACTGGAGATGATACCTTACTACACGCCTATTACATTGGTTAATATTAAAAAATTGTGTCTACACCAAATGCTGGTAAGAATGCAGAGAAACTAGATCATTCATCCATTGCTGGTGGGAATATAAAATGGTACAACTCTTCTGGAATATAGCTTAGTAATTTATTTTTTGTTTTATTAAGATATAATTATATGTAATATTGCATCAGTTTAAGGTATACAACATAATGATTTGATATATCTACATTGCAAAATTATTACTGCAATAACTTTAGTTAATATCCATCACCTCACTTAGTTACAATTTTTGTCCTTGAGATGAGAAGTTTTAAGATTCACTCTCTCAGCAAGTTTCAAAATACAATAAAGTAGTATTAACCAGGCACCATGCTATTACATCTCCAGAACTTCTAAGTGAAGTTTGCACCTTTTGACCACCTTCATCCATTTCGTTCACCACCCAAGCAGTCTTTCTATAAGCATACAAATACCGTATGATCCAGGAATTACCCTCTTCTTTCTTTCCATCACTCCCCACGCCTTGAAAGTGTTTCAGGTGCAGCTAATCAAACTTGTCTGCAGCATGAGACCTGGCCAATTATCTACAATTACAGTGGTCTATTTATGATAAGCTCATGTCCCAGTCAGGCCAACTTGAGGCAAAGCAACTGCAAAACTACGAGACAGTTTATTTTAGTAGACAACAGACTTTCCCTTCCTTCTGAACATGCCATTCATAGAAATATGTAAGTCTGTAATTAGAAGAAGTGGGTATAAAAAGTCTGAGAAATAAAATACATGGAGAGAGAGAAAGGGCACCTGATAGAGAGAAAGCACTCAAGTAGATAAATTCCAGATCTACCTAGCTAGGAAGGAATCCAGTTGTGCTTCAAGAAAATCTACCCTGATTCACAGCCAGAAGAGCATAAACTATGTTAAAATTTATTGAGTTAGGTGTCTGACACTTGAAATTAAAAGTGTTATTCTAACACAAAACCAGTACTTGGATATAGGGTATTATATATAAATAAGAGTCCGTAGAGCGTGAAATTGGCCCAGCTGTAACATGGCAGATGGCAGTGAGGACAGCTCTATCCTCACTAGCTAAGAACTTGAAAATAGTTGTTCCAGGGTGCTTGACCTGTCACCTGTTTTCCCTGGAGACATAGATAACAGCAGGTAGGTCTGGAATGTTGGAAAACTGCAGAAAGATTTTAGAGTGTAGAGATGTGTTTGTTTCTCCTTGTAGCTTTCAATAATATTCAGCAAATAAGAAACAAATTTTTTTAGAAACAATTTTTTTTACAAAGAAATTTCTCTGCATGCTAGCCCATCTGGAAAGAGAGGAAAGGAAATAAAACCTCATTTTTAAAAAAAGACCTTATCTGTGTTCAAATAATTAAAGATGTTTTAGATTCTGCTTATCTTTTTATTTGCAGTTTTGAGATACTAAATTCTTTGTCCCTGGCCAAATTGGAATTGCGGCTTAAAGTGAAAGGAGTTAAAAGAGCAGGAGAAAATGACAGTTTCCTCTCTGGACTTAAAAAAAAGAAAAGTTATTGTATTTTTACCATTTAACTCCCTTCATCCCTTTTTTCCCATTGCAATTTATTCTACATATCTATGAGATTGATTTTTTCACTTTGAATTCCACATATATGAGAGATCATACAGTCTTTATTTTTCATTTTCACTGTCTCTTGTATTTTACTTAGCATAATGCTCTTGAGATCCATCCACATTGTCTCAAATGGCAAGATGTCATTCTTTTGATGGCCGAATAATATTCTATTGTATATTAACCACAGTTTTTTTAATCCACCCATAAATGGATGAAAGCATGTTGTTTTTATATCTTTGTTATTGTAAATAATGCTGCAATAAACATAGAAGGCATATATCATTTTGGGTTAGTGTTTTTATTTTCTTTGGATAAATACCCAGTAGTTAAATCACTCAATCTTATACTAGTTCTATTTATAATTATTGAGAAACCACCATACTATTTTCAATAGGGGCTGTAACCATTTACATTCCCACCAACAGTGCCTAATGGTTCCCTTTCTCCTCATCCTTGCTTTTTTATTTCTTACTTTTTGACAATAGCCATTGTAACAGGTGTGAGGAGATACTTCATTGTCATTTTGAACTACATTTCAAATTAATTATGTTGAGTATTTTTTCATGTACCTGTTGGTCATTTTAATATCTTTCAGGAAAATGTCTATTCAGGTACTTCAACTCATTTTGAATCACATTATTATGATGATCATTATTATTGCTATAGGGTTGTATGAGTTCTTTATGTAATTTGGATATTAACTTTTTATCAGCGATATGACTTGCAATATTTTCTCCCATTTACTGGTTTGCCTTTTCATCTGTTGATAATTTCTTGCTGTGCAGAAGCTTTTAGTTTGATGTAGTTCAACTTGTTTATTTTTACTGTTGTTGTTCTGGTTTTGGTGTCAGATTCAAAAAATTATTACCTAGTCTATGTCAAAAAATTTACTGCCTACGTTTTCTCCTAAAATTTTTTATGGCTTGAGGTCTTACACTCCAGTCTTCGATCCATTTTTCATCAATGTGGTTGTTCAGTTTGTTTAACACTATTTAATTAAGAAACTGTTTTTTCCCCATTGTATGTCCTTAGCTCCTTTGTTGTAAATTCATTGACCACATATGTGTGGATTTATTCTGGGCTCTCTGTTCTGTTTCACTGATCAATGTGTCTGTTTTTGTGCCAGAGCCATGCTGTTTGATTGTTACAGCTTTGTAAAAGAGTTTGAAATCTGGGGAGGTCTCAGAAACTGGAAAACCCATTTATTAATTTGTTAATTAAAATACTTGTTTAAATAAAAAATGCTCAATAACAAAAATGAACACAAAGTAAAATGCTATTGTCTCCAACATAGCCCATTCTTTCTTCATATCAGAGATAAGTATTACAGTTTGCTATGTATTATTCTAGGTTTTTGTCTACATATAAGCTTATGTCTACTTTCAAAATACATAGACCCTTTCATTTTATTTTATTTTATTTTGGCTTTCCATGGATCATACTGTGCACATTTTCCTGAAATTTGCTTTTTGACTCTGTTGTAAATGCTGGACACTTTCCCATGTTTGTATACATCACCATAAATAAACTTTCCCTAATTAGTAACATTTAGGTTTTTTTCAAAGTCTTACTGTCACAGGGAGTACTACAGTAAAAACTTTTTATTATATGAAATATATACATTCAAAAAATGATGAACATTACCCTGACCACTGTAGTTCAGTTAGTTGAGCCTTGTCCTGCAAAGCAGAAGTTGCTGGTTCAATTCCTGGTCAAGGCATAAGAACTACTAAACTTCACGACAGCATGGATGGAACTCGAGAGCATTATGCTAAGTGAAATAAGCCAGGGGGCAAAAGACAAATACCATATGATCTCACCTATAAGTGGAACCTAACCAACAATACAAAGATGCAAGGAAAATAAGACCAGCAACACTGAAAGAAAAAGAAACCAACAGAGACAAGAGGGAAGGGGGGATGGGAGAAAAGTAAGGGAAGGGGAAAGTCAAGGAACATATAACAAGGACTCATGGACAAAACCAAAGGGGAAGAGTTGAGGGAGGGAGGGAGGGGGGCAAGGGAAAGTGGTGGGGGGAAGGCAGAGACAAATGTATTTGAAAAAATAAATTAATTAATTTTAAAAAAAGAGAGAGAACCCATTTCTTCACACTTTCACCAACCCTAAATATCATCAATCTTTCATACTTACTCAAAATTGAGAGCTTAAAATAGAAGGATATCTCATTTTAATTTGCATTTTCTACATAATGATAGGTGAGCCTCTCCCAGTACTTTATCTCCTTCAGCTCACACTCTGAGATCAAGTCAGGCCATGAGGTTAAATCTAGAGCAGGAGCCAGCCTTCTCTCTTAATTCCTTGACTTAATGCTTTCATCACATGGGAGGAACAAAAGAGATGAGACATCAATGTCACCTAAGACTGAAGTTGAAAATTGAAATCCTTTGGAGGACCAAGCAGGGAATTGCCAGTGAAAGCTGAAGGAGAAACAGCGGAGAGTGGTGAGGATTTGGTAGTGGAGGAGTGCCAGCCTTACTTACTAAAAGGATTCATTTGTAAAATTGCTAATGATTGTAGAGGCAGAATTTCACTGTCTGAGACTTTGCAAACTTGACCTAAAATGATGAAGAGCTGATTGTCAAAGAAATATATCTAAATACCAGATTATGGTCTCAAAAAAAAAGTCACATGTTAAAAATTCTAAAAATTTACTAATTTTTTTGTTTTAAATTTTAAGTTAAAGTTTTTTGTCTTAATTTTATTTAAACGTCATCATGAAGTTTATTGTTTAGAAAGCGTATAAAACATATAAATTTTTCACCTAATTTAGAACTAAAAAGAAAGATCAAGTGAGAATGATGTGAATGCACCAGAAAGCTAGTATTAAGAATTTGATTCCTTGCTTACTTATGTGCATATGTTTAAATAAACACATTCTGAGTAAAAAAAAGTTTTGGAATTTTAATATTGCTTTATAATTTTGCAAATTGTTTTTAACTATGTTTAATATATTTTTTCAGACAATTAGAAGAATTAGTCTATTTACTTAATTAACTAACAATATCATTGAGGGCAATAGACACAAAGAAAATAATGTTATGATATGTGCTTGCAATAGAAGTTTGCATTCTGCACTATGGGAAAGCAAGCAAGCAAGCAAGCAAGAAAGAAAGAAAGAAAGAAAGAAAGAAAGAAAGAAAGAAAGAAAGAAAGAAAGAAAGAAAGAAGGAAAGAAGGAAAGAAAGAAAGAAAGAAAGAAGGAAGAAAGAAAGAAAGAAGGAAAGAAAGAAAGAAAGGAAGGAAAGAAAGAAAGAAAGAAAGAAGAAAGAAAAAAAGAAAGAAAGAAAGAAAGAAAGAAAGAAAGAAAGAAAGAAAGAAAGAAAGAAAGAAAGAAAGAAAATGTCTTATATTGACTGAGGTGTCTGGTCAGACCAGAGTGGTCACATTTCAGGTGTGTATTAAGAAATAAATTTCTTAATTTATTTCAGGTGTGTATTGACTAAAGAGACAGCAAAGAAAAATATGTCATTTAGACAGAACATCTGAAAAGACTTGGAGATGTAAACAAGCCAAGAATTCTTAAATCTATTACTAAGTTGAACCCCTTGAAATGAACATTTTGAAGGTCAAAAATAGTTTTAACAGTCTCATTGTATAAGTCAATATATTTTCTCTAAACTTTTCTATTCTGCAGCCTATTTTTTAAAAAGACCCAGCAGCTACAGTAATATTGCAATATTAATACTCATTTAAATTAGTTTATTTGTTTTTGTTATCTGATTCAAACTTCTTGCTTCATTCTTTTTGATTATTTGATTACCAACCCATGAGGAAGAAAAGTTTTGGTCATAGCCTGAACCAAAGGAAACAGCTGCATCTCTTACAAAAAGAGTCTGCCTATTGGGTCAATGCTTTTCCAAAGTTCCACTTTCTACAAAGAAGCCCCTTTGGCTCTAACTGAAATTAATGACTAGTCACTAAAGGCAAAAGAGACTAAGTGTGGACTTAAGCAAACAAACAATTCTGTACTAGTTAACCATGACAAGTTTGAGCTCCATCCGGTCCAACTCCATCCTTTTATAGTTTATGTTTTAGAGATGAGGAAACAGCCCAGAAAAAGATGGCATGACTTGCTCAAAATCACTCAGCTTGCTGGTGGTTGAGTTGCCTTCTAGCACCCAGACCCTTGTGTCTTTTTAGTCTTCTTCCTACTCTGTCATCTTTCAAGAACATTTAAACTGTGAACATATCACATCTTATGTTGTCGCTCATACAATTCACAGGCACCATATAATATTTCTCAGAAATAGAGAACTTTAACTTTTGACACATTCCCATAGTAGATAAAGAAGATATTATTTTTCTATTGGAATGGGGAAGCATAGAGAGTTCAAATCACTTGCCCAAGGACTTTCAAGTGACACTTTTTTTTTTCAATTTTGCAGCAGGTAATTCCTACTTGATATGGTTCTTGTGAAGAGTAAGTTAAATCAATTCTATAGGTAAGTTGCCTGGTAAATGAGTTCTCAATACATGTTAGCATTATCAATTATTTAAGGTAATGACCATGAAGATGATAAACATGGTGGTAAACATAAATAGTACATATTGTATACATAATACCATATAATCAACATAATTGATTTTGTAATAGTAAACTTGAAATTAGGACATCTCCCCAAAACATGACAATTAGTTCACATTTTGCCTATAAAATGAGCTGGCCTAGGACTTGTGAGAAAAAAAAATTTTTCATTCACTACAGGTGTGAGTACACATTGGAATAACTTTTTTCACCAAGTATATAGTTCCATTTCCATGAGTTAATTTTATAATTATATATATATATACATACACACACACATATTCATATGCCAAGATGTTCACTGCAGTGTTGCAAACAAACTGATAATCTAAATGTTCACAAGTATGTATAAAATAAATGGTTATAAGAATTATGTATGGTCAAGCAGCAGGGTGCTATATGTATTTTGTTACTATGCCAGACAAAGAGATGGTTATTAAAGCAGAAAAACCTGAATCAAGGCACATTTGGTCCATGATGGTTGGTCTTTTATTTAATGTTGTTCAGAACTTTTCATTTTCCTAATAAAATCTGGAGAGGAGGAGGCTGTATACTTTTCAAGGTACCTCTGTCAGAGGGAGGGGATGGCTACATGGAAACCTCACCACTTGGGACCCCAAAATGAGAAACTGCCAAGTTTGTTAGGTCCAGGGGGAAGAAAGGAAGCACCAGCCTATATGTCATCCAAAGGGAATATTTGACTCACGCCGACTGCTCCACCGGAAGGAAGCTCCCCAGCACAGGGACTGTGTCAGTGCCAGTTCATCAGTGATTCCTCAGCACAGGACCTGCCATAAAGGGACTCAGTAAGGATCTGTAGAATGAATGAATGGCATTACATCATTTCCTGAATCAGGCCCTTGCGCTGTCATTAACCCAGGTCCCTGTCCTTGCCACTCTAACACCTTACGCAGTGTCCCCAGAGAATCGGAGGGTGGAGGTCATTTGCAAAGAAAGAAATGAGGACAAACCCACCCCCACAGATCTGGCTGAAGGGCTGGTGGGAAGGGCAAGGCCCAGTCATTGGGGTCCCTCGGGACTCCGACCTGGTACTCTAGGCCAGGGCTGTGTGAATTAGACCCTTTGTCTCACACCCGCCGCTCTTCCTCTAAAGGAATGGGAAGCACATTGCGCAATTCCGTCACCCTTCTTAGTTCATTTCAAATCCATTCGTAGGTCCAAGAGAATCCCTGGAGGGGAGATCCCAGGACAACAGGTGAAATGTGGAGGAAATCTGGCAGACGACCATCCTGAATGGGAAGGAGGCAGTTCCCATGGTTCTATGTTTTCCCTCAATCAAGTTAAGTTTTCTCTAATGCCTTGCAGCAGGATTCTAGATGAATGGCAAGTGCAATAAACATGAACGCTAGCCAGTGTCTCAATGGCACAGTAGTCACTGCAATGTTAGTGTGTCTTTACATTAAATGCCATTTAATCAAAGACATCCAATTTTAAGTGAGAAATTTTGGAAATGGCTGGTTCTATCAATACTGATGTGACCTCCATTCTCAACACAACCTTATGAGATTATTGGCATTAAGCACAGTTACAGTGCATGAAACTTGAAACTAAGGCTTGAAGAGGGTAAGTTATTTGCTTGAAGTTTGTGCTTACCAAAGACAACATTGGACATATCTACACTTCAAAGTCACTGCAGTTGTGTGTTAAAACTATGAAGTCAAGGAGTTCAAAAATTGTTGTTGCTACTTGTTTGTTACTTTTCCAATGACTGTATTAATGCAGATATGGCAGTATCATAGAAAAGTTTTTAAATAGAAGCTTTGGGATATTCAGTAATTTTTGTTATCAAAGTTTACTATTTTGAGGAAAACATAATTATGTGTTAATGCTCTCCTCCAGTTCAATGAAAATAATAATAAAAAAGAGAAAGCATAAATAAATTTCACTGCTTCATCAAACTGAAACACAAACCAGAAAAGTAAAACAGAAATGACAATTTAGACAAGTCCCCTTTTTCTCCCCTTTCATCAATTGAGCAAAATGATCAAATTATCCATGCTGAGGCGGCAACTCTCCATTACACTTACTGAAAGGTTTTGTCTGTTGGGTGCGATGCCTACCTATATCTTCAGCGTGCTCAATAAGGGTACATGCTACAATATTTTACCCGCTGATTTTATCATGCTGGTACTCTTAGAAATTACCAGGTGAGACATTTGGTTAAGACAAGTCTTTGCTATATGTTTGTTTTTACTATTTCCCCACAAACTGTTTCTCTTTCTCCTGAATTGTCCTGAAGGTCTGTCTTGGGAACGGAACAGAGACTTGCTGGTCAATCAACCAAACTCCAGGAACACTATGAGACCTCACAGAATATTCAATGATTTAAATCAATACATCTCTCTGTTTTCTTTATTTTGAGATAAATACACATATCATAAAATTCGCCTTACTGAAATAATACAATCTGCTGATTCTAGTTTATTCACTAGAGTGAAATGATGGTTGCCAGTAACTAGGGGAGGGTGCAAAGGATGATCATTATTTAATGGGTACATATTTTCAAGTTGGCAAGATGAGAAGAATTCTGGAGATCAGTGATTGTGATGACTACAGAAAATGTGAGTGTACTTAATGCCATTGAATTGTACATTCAAAATGGATATAATTGTAACATTTATGTTACATTTATTTTACCACAATTTAAAAAGAAAACACTACTAACAGAGAAAATGCAACTGACAAAGTGGAGGAAAAATATTCATCAATCATATATCTCATAAATGTGTAATACCCAGAATATATATAAAACTCTTAAAACTCAACAATGAAAAATGAATAACCCAATTTAAAAATGAGCAAATAATTTGAATAGATGTTTCTTCTAAGAATATGTGCACATAGCCAAAACACACATGAAAAGATATTCAACATCATCATTCATTAGGTAAGTGTAATCCAAATCCACAATGAAATGTCACTTTTACCTAGGGACATGGAGACAATTAAAAGTGAACAATAAGATGTATTAGAGAGGATGTGCAGAAATCAGAACCCTCATATGGTGCTCACAGGAAAAATCAAATGGTATAGCCACTGTGGAAAACAGTGTGTTATTGCCTCAAAAATTGTTACATACCAATTGGTATGTAAACACTCTAAGAAATGAAAACATTCCTTCACACAAAACATTTCTACACAGGTCTCCATAGCTGTGTCATCCATAATGGCCAAAAAAAAGTTAAAGCAACACAAATGTTCATCGATTAATGAATGGATAAAAAATATGTATCGTTCATGTTTTGAAATACCACTCAACCATAAAGAGGAATAAAGTACTGATGAATGCTGTCATACAAATAAACCTTGAGGACATTATGCTAAGTGACAGAAGCCAGACTCAAAAGGACATATCTTTTATGGTTCCATCTCTATGAAATGTCAGAATACACAAACCTGTAGAAACAGAAAGTGGATTATGAGAATGGGGGTAAGAGGAAGTTGGCATTAACTATGCACTAGTCAGTATGACTTTTCTTTTGGATGTTTCTTTTGGGGATGTTGGAAATATTCTGGAATTAGACAATGGTAGTAATTGCATAACATAGTGACTATACTACAAATCACCAAAATATTCCTTTAAAGATAGTGGGGTTTTTGTAATGAGTTGTATATTTCAATAAAAATGTTATATGCATATATATATATATATGTGTGTGAAATGGAACATAAGTATAAATCAGTCCCTGTACCATGATGATAGGTGGTCAGGACAGAAAAGACCTCTGCACTGTTAACAGAGTCAGCTTGCACACGGATGTGCTGGGGAGATTGCAGCATTATTACAAGGATTCTTGTGATGATGATGATGATGATGATGATGACGACAAAGATGATGGTGATGACGGCAGTGGTGATAATGACAATGATGATGATGACACTAATAGCTAATTATGAGGAGAGACCCCCCAAAACACAGGATTGATTTATTTAAAAATGTGCCTTTATTCTTACATGTTTAAACTTCAGTCACCTTCAAAGCACCCTCCATTTGATGCAATACACCTATTGAGACATTTTTTCTGAACAGTTTTTTAACTTGTCAGTTTGATGACTTTTAGTGCTTCTGCCATTCTTTGTTTCATCTTTTCCATATCAGCTCAATGTTTCCCTCTTTTTTCATCCAGAAAAACAAAAAAAATTGTCACTCGGAACAAGATAGGGTGAATGGGGAGAGTGGGGAATGGGGGTCATAGTGTTTTTGGTCAAAAATACTGAACACTTAGTGGAGTGTGGTCAAGTGCACTTGTAAATCACCCATCATGAAATGGACAAACACGTTTAAAGAATCTTCAGAAAAAAATTAACTGAAGCCAAACACAGCTTTTCACAATAATGCCAGCTGGTACACTGATACTGATGGAATCCTAGAACACTCAGTCAGGGAAGCCTGTACAACAAAAGTCCTTCCCTCCAAGAGATAATTGTGGTTTCGGGGGGGGCCCTTTCATAGCAGGTTCCTGGCACTGTTCTGGGCCTGTTACATGTGCCTGGTCATATACTCTTCACAACAACTTTATGAGTGCAGTTCGTGGACTTGAGCACGCATTAAAATCAGCTGAAAAGCTTGTGAAAACAGATTTCAGACTTCCAACTTTCTGTTTCAGTGGGTCTGTTATGGACTTTCTGAACTGGCTTTTCTAACAAGTTCCCAAGGAATGCTGCTGCTGCTGCTGCTGCTGCTGCTGCTGCTGCTGCTGGTCAGGGGGCCCACATTGAGAACTAGCACCCTAGAAGATTGGGGCTACTGTGTGATCAACACAGAGTTACTGATATGACACTGTTCTCAGAAGTGATCAGATAGTTACCTAAAGGCAGGTTGATGACTTTTGACCACTATGTTATGATAGAGGCAGTATTCACTTTCCTGCAGTAGACATTTATCTATATACAGATTTTCCTTCTTTAAGCTTCTGTTGAAACTATCATTTGTGGACTTCCAGAATGTGGAATTCTTATCCACAATTATAATGTTGTATTCCACACAACATTGTTTCTGTTCAAGGACCTCAGTGCACAGGAGATGAAGTGCAGCATTGTTCCTATGCCCATGGATTCACTGGTCTTACTACTAGCCCTAACATTTAAAGCAAGTGGCTTGATAGAATGAAAAACTGTCCCTTGGAAGAGTCAGTTCCATGCCAGCTGGGCGGCAATATGTAGCAGAGCTAAGGGAAGGTTTTCCAGGAGGCTCTATATGGTCCAAACTAGTGTCAAATATCTGGTGTTGTTTCTCCAGTAGTCTGGATTTGAAGGCCAGAAATAAAGAAATGGAAATAGTTATCACACCACTTACTGCTATCAGTAGTGACCCCCTAGTGAAAATTTCACTTCCTGTTTCAACAACCTTATACTCTGTTGCTCTACCAGATTTAATTTCACTAAGATGAATGATTCCATCAGGAGATAACAACAACGATTTTACTGAACTGGAATTTAGGATTTAAGATTACTTTCTAGCCACTTTTGGTTTCTCATGCCTCTGAATCAAGAGGCAAAGAAGGGAATTACATGGTCTGGCTGGGGCAATTGATTCTAATCACCAGTGGTAAATTATGCTATTCCAAAATGGAAGTGAGGAAGAGTAGGTCTGAAATACAAGTGATTAATTATGGTATCCCAAGAATAAAGTCAATTGGAAATAACAACAACCCCATTCAGGAAGGACAGTAATGGACTAGACCCTTCAGAAGTAACAGTTCGGGTGCTTGCTGAAGGCAATGGGAATACTCAATGGGTAATGGAAGAAAGTAATATAATAATAATTACTAGCTATGTGATACCACATGACCAGTTACAGTAATGAGTATTGTAATTATGAGCACTTTCTCCTTTTTGTTATGGATGCTTTTCCTCTGTGTGCATAAAACATCATTTTTCCCCTCGCTTATTTCAATATCATGTAACATAAGATGCATTGACTTTATATCATAGTACTGAAGTATTCTTGATTTTACATCACAGTACTGATGTTAGGAGATACCAAGGAGAAAAGAAAATACCACTTTTACCTCTTTATCTCCTTTTCAAGGAAAAGGGTTAGTGTGTTTTTTGATTGTATCAGGATAGTCGCATCATGTTGTGAATAATCATGACCTTGTTATTGTTTTTATTTGGAGATTAAGTATGGTTTAAAGAGACATGTATACGTGCCAACCAAGTTCACAGTGGGTAGACTTATGAGGGTTAATCTTATGTGATGACTTGACTGGGCCAGGAGTACTCAGGCATCTGGTGAAACATACTGTGTTTGTGAGGTAGCGTGGGCTTGAATTAGCATTTGTATCTATCTGTACACTGAGTAAAGCCCACGTCACGTCCTCCCTAATGTGGGTACCCCTCATCCACTTAGTTAGAGACTGACTAGACTAAAAGGCTGACCCTCTTGAGAGTGAGGGAGCCCTCTCCTGCCTAACTGCCTTCCTGCCAGAACATCTGTGATTTCTGCCTATGGATTCACACTGATACACTGGTTCTTGCCGGGCCTGAACACTGTCAGCTCTTAGACTGCGACATATACCACTGGGTCTCCAACTTACTAAATGCGGGTTTTGGGACTTCTCAGTTTTCATAATCACTTAATCCAACTTCCTGGAATAAACCTTTTTTAAATATATATACATTCTGTTGGTTTTATATTTTTGGAGAACCTGAGAAATGAAAGCTTCCCAAAATCCATCCATGAAAGCAAGGCATCTGTGACATCAGATTAGGAGCTCTGCTGAAGAGGCTTTTCTGTGCTCACAAAGCATAGAATATAGAGGACAAATCTGGGGTCATAACTTCAATAACTCAATACTATTGGGTTCTTATCTAATTCAGCTGCAGGGCACTCACACACTTTCCTACTTAGCCTCTTGCCTCAGATTCCAGGCAGCCCTCCTGCCCCAGGACATACATGGTGGGTCAGGGTCACATGACCTCATATACCTCCTGTGCAGCTGTGGTATGAAGATGCTTGTGATGTCACAAACCTGAAAGACAGGCAGGTGTTAGGGACAATTACACCTGTGCTCCACTATTGCAGCTCTTCTTGTCTATGCAGCTGACTGCCCCCAGGCCCCTCAGCTGACTGCTGTCTTCATCCCAAGTGTTGGGAAGGGGCCAGGGTCTCGTGTAAGAGGCACAGGACAATGATGCCGTCTTCACATGACTCCAGTTGCTGCCTGCAGGTGTGGAATTATTGCTTGAAAACTTGATTTCTAGACTACAACACTGGAGTTTTAAAACTAAAAAACTATTTATACGTGTACAGAAAATATAGTTATATGATTGGAATGTATGGGAAGAATACCAAAAGTTAATATTTTTTGAGATTGTTCAAGAATTGTTACTCACTAAATCTGTATCCACAATAAAATGGAGATAAGCTATAAAAATAAGAAGAAAAGTTGCTTCCTACTTTTTTGTACTGAATTTATACATGGCCACTCATGGGACGGGGTAAAATGTCACATGATTTTATTTTTATAAGTTCATTATCCACTAGAGATCTGTTGCAGGTGACACTCAACTATTTTTTAATAATAAAGACAAAAACAACAACTATATGAATTCACTTCCACAATAGACGATTCCCCATAACAATATAAATCTGTAAGTTCTCAACTAATATATCCAGTGTTGGCTGAGATGGGTAAAGGAGGGGAAGGCCTCACACTGTCTGAGGAAGTACAAAATGCCTCCACACTTATGAAGAAAAATTCAACAACATCTGAAAAGTTTTAATGGGCATAGTAAGTTACCTAGTAAGTTTTGAAGAATCTAAAAGCACATCCACATATATGTACAAAACTATTTGTATATACTGTTGAAATTTAAAATAAAAAATAATCTGAAGACAGGCAAATGTGTGCCAATACATGATCAAATTTATACAGATATTAAAACAATGCCACAATCCCATGATTCTTTAATTACATGATGAACTTGATACGTGAAAATAAATGACATATAAATTATATCTGATATACATAGAAGAGGAGATCATACAGTTGAATTTGTTATTCCTTACAAAATGAAATTTCATTTAAAAAAAAAAAGCTGAAAAATATTGTACCAAAGTACAATTCTCTGATTCCCAACAATTACTCTGCTAATCCAAATAAAAGCTTGGTGTCTAGTATCATTTCAACTATCATCAACCTCTATCCTGTGGGGCAAAGTATAGCCATCCTTGCTCTCCAAGCGAGACAGTCCTTCTCTTTGGGCCCCTCTTAAAAAGAAAGCCCTGAGGAGAAGCATCGTGTTTCCACCCAGCCCACAGGGACTTGCCTCTCTATGTGTGAATTCAGGACTCCGCGGGTAGCGACACGTCAGCACTGTCATAGTCTATTCCCGCTGCTGTACCATGGACTTGGGAGCTCATAACAACAGAGATTTATTTCCCTTTGTCCTGAGCCTGCAAATCCAAGATCAAAATACCAGTAAATTTGGGAGTTTTGTGAAGGCACATTTCCTGGTTCCTGAAGGGCATCTTTTGTCCTTGTCCTCACGTGGCAGAGGAGGTAAGGGAGCTCTCTGAGATCTGTGTCACAGGGGCACTCAGGTTCTAATCCCATTCGTAAGGAACCCCATCCCATGACCTAATCACCTCCCCCAGACTCCACTGCCTGATAACATGGCCTGGGCCATTAGGATTTCAACATGAGATTGGGGACAGGAGGACACAAATATTTGTTTACTCTCTAGCAAACTCATGGTATTTCTTTGCTTTTCATCCACCACAGGCATTAGTCTCCACCACCTTTAAAGTTGTGTTTATTTGCTGAGGAGTTTTCAAGTGTAAACACTAATGCTTTGTGCGCATTAGCACAGTTTACCCCTCAGAACAAGTTTCTTCTTATTCCTGTTTTACAGAATAATGGAGCTGGAGCTTCAAGGGGTTAAATGGCACACCCCAGGTTTCTACAACGGAAGAAGGAGGCCGTCTGTGCCCAGAGCCTGCACACTCCTCTGTGCTGGACCTCTCACCTTCCTGGGAAAGCCCCCACGGGCATAGGTTGATCTTATGATGTTTCTGACAGTACTGCCCACCCTACCTGTTAGCCCGTGAGGAAAAGAGTCCCAGAAAGGGATTTAGTCACTTACATCCAGTACAGATTCCAGTGTCCAGGGAAACATTTATATCCTGGAAAACTGGAGGTCACTTTCTTTTTTGGAAATCGTTTCTTCAGGAAACTAAATGATGGCCGCCACCATGCAAGAACGTGGGAGCTCCCTGTAGCTCCCAAAGCACTGACTGCCAAGAGAATTCTTTTCCTTGGAAATACCTGTTTTTGTTCTTGGGCTACCTCCATGTGTCCTGTCACTAAATGCAAAGAACAGCCTAGAACTGCAGGGGTACAGGGCCAGCCTCCCTGAAGCAGGGAATGATAATATAGCATTATACAGCTATTAGGTTGATTAAAACACACACATAAAATCATGACAGTATCAAATGCTGGTAAGAATTTTTTTTAATTGATCACTCATTTATATCTGGTAGTAATTAAATGGTTCAGGTATTCTGGAATACAGTTTGGCAGTTTCTATTTTTTCCAGTTTTGTGAAGATATAATTAACATGTAATATTTTATTCATTCAAGGTATGCAACATAAAGACACGAATACATAAATACGTATGTATGTGTGTATACATATATTTCAAATTGGTTATCACAGTAAGTTTAGTTAACACACATCACTTCATATAGTTACAATTTTTTCCTTCTTTTATTAGAACTTTTAGGATTTTACTTCCTTTGGACATCCAAATATAGGTATACCTTGAAGATATTGTGGGTGTGGTTCCAGATACCACAACAAAATAAATATCACCATAAAGCAAGCTGCATAAATTTTTTGGTTTCCCAGTGCATATAAAATTCGTTTCCACTATACTGTAGTAACAGGTATGCAATAGCACTATATCTAAACAACAACATACATCCTTAAGTCAAAAGTACTTTATTGCTAAAAATGCTAACTGCCATCTGAGCCTTGAGTAAGTTATAATATTTTGGCTTGTGTAGGGTTTACATTCAATTTGTAAAAAAATGCAGTATCTGAGAAGCATGATGAAGTGAATGTATAATGAAGCGAGGTATGCTGGTATATACCTATATAGTTTTTAAACCCCGGTAATCATGCTGTACATTATATCCTCAGAACTCACTAATCATCTAACTAAATGTTTGTGCCTTTTGTCGTATTTACCCATTTCCGACCCCCAAGCTGTTTGTTATAAAGCTGAACATGCAATTATTATATTGGCACTGGACAGGAACCTGGCCCTGAGTATGTCTGTCTAGGACCAGCTTAGTGTATGGGTTCTTGACTTCATGTAGGAAAGATTTTACAAGAGTCCAGGTGACTATGAGATACATTTATTAAAGCTGGGGACAAAAACAAACAAACAAACAAATTTGGGACAGTGAAACAAGGAAGGCATTAGCATAGAAGAAGCAACAGGAGAGCCTGGGCTGGGCTGCGTTAGTAACTGGGAAGTCAGAGGAAAGGGGGCCTTGGGGACAGGTGGAGGGGCTTAGCCTGGGACGGGCTGCTCCTGCTGCTGCTGCCCTTTTTTCCCCAGTCTCGTAGGGAAAGAAGTAACAAAAGGGAGAGCATGCATACTGGGTCCTGTTTCTTGAGGCTTTTCTCTCTCTCGTAGGCAGGAATCTTAGGGGAAGGCTCACAGGAGTGTTTCTGCAGAATATTCACCAGTTTTCCAGATGTGCTCTATCAAGGTCATGATCTGCACTGATAGGTTAGTGCCAGGGCAGGGGATCATAATCATTGCTGTTGGTCCTGGCATAGCTCACCTGGATTTCCTCCTTTTCTGGGCCCGGAGCCAAAATACAACTGAAGCCTAGATGTTATCTCTAGGGAGGTGACCCTCTGTATCTGGCTGTAAGTGGCTCAGCCATTTTATTCAGTTATCTGTCTCAGTTTCCCTATTCCCATGGCCAAAGAACTTTCCTAGCTTCTTACTGTCCTATCTCAATATCACCCAGCAACTGCCCTCTTTTTAAAAAAAATTTTCTATCACCTCTTCCGCCTAGGAAGTGTTTCAGGAGCAGCGGATCAAACCCTCCTGTAGCATGAGCAGGAGACCTGGCCAATTGTCTGCAATCCACTCTGATCTATTTAAGATGAGCGCATGTCTCCGTCAGGCCAACTGGAGGCAATGGAACAACTCCCAGACTGCTTGTGCTTTTAGACATGAGCCTTTTTCTTCCCTCTGGGGATACAGTCTTGAGAAATATACTGGATCCAGCAGAAGTAACGCCATTGAGTGTTGTTGGTAGGGTATGCGAATGTCTTGCACAAGACAGACAGAAATTTGAACATTTCACCTAAAATGTTATATGGTATGCTTAAGTGTAATGTTGTTATGTTACAAAATCACATCCTTATGATTCTGTAATATAAGATTTAGTATAAAGTACCAGCTCATTAAAAAGGGGCATTATTTGTGCCACAGCCCCGTATAAGTCTGTAATAGACAAATGTGAGGGTAAGAACTCTGAGAAGGAAGCCACTGACAATAGAATATCTGGGTAGAGACAAAAGGCACCTGGTTGACACAACATCACTCAAATAGGTTAATCCCAGCTCTGCTTAAAGAAAAACTACCCTCTTTCACATACAGAAGACTCTTTCAAAGGTTATTGAGTTAGGTTTCTATCACCAGGAAATGAAAGGTTTATGCCTAGTGCAGAAACCATACTTAGAAATAAGGTGTTATAAATAAGATGCCATAAAATGAACAAATGGCTGAGCTGTAATATGGTACATGGCAGTAAGAAAATTTCTTGGTTGACCTGTTGTACCTGGGGATATAGATAACAGCTAACAAGGCTGGAATATTAGGAAATGACAGAAAAACTTTAGAATGTGGGGGTGTATGGATGACTCCTTGCAGCCTTCACTGAGCTCCCACAAGAAACATACTTCTTTTACAGAGAAACTTCTGTGCATGCTAAGCCTTCTGGAAAGAGAAAAAAGAAAAAACCACGTTTGAAAGGCCCTTTCTCCATACAACTAATTGAAGATAAAGAAATAATATACATGGCGTGCTTAAGTCAAAAAAAAAACTTTTAATAAAAAGTTATAAGGCTCGGGTGTAACTAACCACCATAACCTACTTAGTTAGTGATTTATAGTCATCACACTGTGAGGTCATGTTTTCACTTGCAGATTTTGAAATACTGTACTCTCTGACCCTGGCTAAAGTTAGAATTGAGAATAAAGTAGAACAGGAGATAAGACAGGTGGAAGAAACAATAGGTTTTGTTTTTTTACCTCAGGCTTTTAAAATTTCTACTTACTTACTTATTTGTTTGTTTATTTATTTATTTATTTATTTATTTTTAGTTAACTATTTTTCCCTTTTATTCTTATTTACACTATTTCAGTTGTCCCAATTTTCCCCCCTTTGTCCTCTTCTGCCCAGCCCACTCCCCGCTCCCACAGTCAATCCCCGAACCATTGTCCATGTCCATGGGTCATTCATACATGTTCTTTGACTAGTCCTTTCCCCTTCTTTCCACCACTCCCCCTCTCCTCTCCCCTCTGGCTGCTATCAGTCTGTTCTACATTTCCATGTCTCTGCTTCTATTTTGCTCATTAGTTTATTTTTGTTCATTAGATTCCTCTTATAAGTGAAATTATATGATTTCTATCTTTCACCACCTGGATTATTTCACTTAGCATAATAGTATCCACTTCCATCCGTGCTGTCACAAAAGGTAGGAATTTCTTCTTTCTGCTACATCATATTCCATGGTGTAAATGTACCACAGTTTTTTAATCCATTCATCTACTGAGGGGCACTTAGGCTGTTTCCAACACTTGGCTATTGCAAAGAGTACTGCTATTAACATAGGAGGGCATAAGTTCTTTGAATTGGTGTTTCAATTTTATTTTTTTAATGGCTGAGCAATATATATATACTGTGGTAGGTATGATTACAACTTAATTGTTCATGAATCAATAAATGGATAAAGTAACTGTTTCCTATTCAATACACTAATCAAAAAGATTTGTGGACCCCTACGCTCTTTACAACATCATTTATAATAATCAAGATACAGAAGCAATCCAAGTGTCCATTCATAGATGAATGGATAAAGATGTATTATATATATATATATATATATATATGATCAAAAAAACAATAGTTAATGGTAAATGCAGTCACTGCAAAATTAGAATGCCTTTGGGTTAAATGTCATTTTATCAAGAACATGCTTATTTTCAAGGGAGAAATTCTGGAGATGGCTGGTTTTATCAGCACCTATTCTATCTCACTTAATTTTTAACCCATCTTTATGATGTCATTGGCATTTCCACACTTATAGTGAGTAAAACCAAGGCTTGGAGACAATATGTTATTTGCCCCAAATTTATACCTATAAAAGATGACATTGGATTTATCTGCATTTCAAAGCCAGTGCAATTATGTGGTAAAACCTTGAAATCAAGGTGTAAAAAAAAATTTTAATTACTTTGTCATTTTTTCACTATTTTAATGCAAACATGGCAGTAACAGAGACTGGTTTTAAAATAAAAGCTTTGAGATATTGTGTGATTTTAGTTACCAATATTTACCATTCCTGGCAAATTTTTTTCAATGTCCTCTTCCAGTTTAATTAAAATAATAAACAACAAAAAGAGAAAACATAAATGATTTTCACCACTTCTCCTATTCAAAAAGAAAAGCAACAAGATTAAATAGAAATGAATTCAATGTAAGAAAAACCCAAGCCCGTAAAGAATTTGTGTAACAGTTTATTTGAGCCAAACTGACAACCTATTCCAGGCACAAGATCAAAATAACAGTTTTGTGGTTTATTTTATTTATTTGAAATTAAGGAAGATTACATTGAGGTGTGAGAAAGGAAGGCTGGGATTGGATTATAAAATAGTTAAAAAGATAATGTGCTCACTTGAAGTTGTTTAGCACTTATTGCAAAGGTGTGTTAACCTAGATGCACAGAAACAATAGACAGGGCTTGCTTAAGTCAAAGATAAACCTTTTAATTAAAGGGTATATAACTGGGGTCTGACTACCCACCATGGCCTACCTGCTTAGTTGGTAATTTATAATCAGATCACTCTGAGGTTACTTTACATAGAGCCCCACTTTTCATCAAGATAAAGTTCAGACAAGTCTTTATTTTCTTCCCTTTCATCAATTACACAAATAATCAAATTGTCCACTCTGAGGTGGCAACTCCGTTGTACTTACTGAAAGGTTTTGTGCCTCTTGGGTGCAATGCCTGTGTGCTCAATAGGGGTAAATGCAACAGTATTGCATCAATTGATTTCATCATGCTGGTGCTTTTGGAAATCACCAAGTGAGGTGAGTCTTTGGTCCATCCTTGTTTTTACTATTTTTCCACAAACTATTTTTCTCTCCTGAATTTCCCTGGAGTTATATCTTGGGAAAGGAACAAACAATTGCTGATCAGCCCACTAGACTACAGCAGTGCTGTGAGACATCATAGAAAGCTAATGATGTCAATCAATCTCCCTCTTTCTTTTTTAAATTGAAATATAATTCACATATCAGAAAGTTCACCAAATTAAAATATACAATCCACTGGGTTTTTTATATTCAAAGAAAGTGGAAGAATGGTTGCCAGAGACTGGGGAGAAGAAGGAAAGGAGGATTTTATTTAATAGGTACATATTATCAGTTTAGCAAAATGAGAAGAATTCTAGTGCTGGATATGGTGGTGGCTACACAAAATGCAAGTGTACCTACTGAACTGTACACTTAATATGATTAAAATTGTAACTTATTTTTATGTCTCTACAATTAAAAAACATTATTGAGAGAGAAAAACAACTCAGGAAAAAACTATTTGGAGATCATATATCTCATAAATGTATAATATCTAAAATATATAAAGAACTCTTACAACTCAACAATAAAAAGACAATTATCCAATTGAAATATGTACAAATTATTTGAATAAATATTTCTCCAAAGAATATATGCACATAGCCAATGAGCACATCGAAAGATAATCAATATCATCACTCACTGGTAAATGCAAATCAAATCCATAGTAAGATGTCATTTCATTCTACTTGCATGGAGACAATTAAAAATGAACAAAAAGGTGTATTAGAGAGGATGTGCAGAAATCAGAATGCACATAAGGTGCTGATGGGAAAGTAAAATGTTATAGCCACTGAGGAACATCGTCTGTTACTGTCTCAAAAAGTACTACATACCAACTCATATGTATATACTCTAAGAAATGAAAACATTTCTTCACACAAAAAATTTCTACACAGGTCTCCATAGCTGTGTCATCCATAATGGCCAAAAAAAAGGTGAAAGCGACACAAATGTTCATCGATTAATGAATGGATAAAAAATACGTAACGTTCATGCTTTGAAATACCACTCAACCATAAAGAGGAATAAAGTACTGATGAATGCTGTCATAAGAATAAACCTTGAGGACATTATGCTAAGTGACAGAAGCCAGACTCAAAAGGACATATCTTTTATGGTTCCATCTCTATGAAATGTCAGAATACACAAACCTGTAAAAGCAGAAAGTGGATTATGAGAATGGGGGTAAGAGGAAGTTGGCATTAACTATGCACTAGTCAGTATGACGTTTCTTTTGGGGGTGTTGGAAATACTCTGAAATTAGACAATGGTAGTAATTGCATAACATAGTGACTATACTACAAATCACCAAAGTATTCCTTTAAAGATAGTGGGGTTTTTGTAATGAGCTATATATGTCAATAATATATATATATATATGAAATGGAACATAAGTATAAATCAGTCCCTGTACCATGATGATAGGTGGTCAGGACAGAAAAGACCTCTGCACTGATAACAGAGTCAGCTTGCACACGGATGTGCTGGGGGCTTGTTCCACAGAAAAGCCGTCTCCTTCTGCAGGTCTCTGGTGCTACTGGAGATTGCAGCATTATTACAAGGATTCTTGTGATGATGATGATGATGATGACAATGATAGCTAAATAACAAGTGCCAGGCACAGTTCTGAGCATGTTACAGATGCTCCTTCATGTACTCTTCCCAACCATATGCTGTGCTTCACAGACTCGAGAGTACATCAGAAGCATCCGGAGGGCTTGTGAAAGCAGATTTCAGGCTCCCATTTCCCTACTTTGTGTCTCAGTGGGCCTGGAATGGGGTTCTTGAATTGGATTTTCTAACAAGTTACAATCGATGCAGCTGCTGCTGGCCAGGAGATCCACATTGAGAACCACCATCCTAGGAGACGGGTGCTATTTTATGCCCATTTTACAGATGAGGATGGTCCCAGTTGTGGAAAGTACAAACTGCATAGAGTGCCAGGTTCCTCTTTCCAGTGAAAGAGTAATGTATATGTGCTTTAGGTCAGCAGAACTTAGAAAAGGAAGCTGAGCTTGGGTGACTGTGCCATCATCCCCCACCCCCAGCTTTCATCACTTACTTGGCAAATGGGGCTCTGGGTACCAGAGGGCACCAGGAAAAGTGAAACCTGAGCACGGAGACAGTCCTGAGATAAAGCGCTAAAGCTCCCCACGGCCATGTTCTGCAGCATTATTACAAGGATTCTTGTGATGCCAGCTTACCTGGTGTCATGCTGAAAGGAGACAGCAGGGTAGGAATTGCAATATTTGGCCATGCTATGTTTCTGTAAGATGTTATTTAACAGGTTCTGTATAAATAGATGGTACAATTTCTTGATTAAATGATCTGCTCCCATATTTCTCTGGAATTTAGATATGTCTTGGCCTCATTCTAGATTTGGACACATTTGGTACAAAAAAGAGCCCATGCATTCTCCAGCATATTGTGTCACATTCCAGAAACAAAGGGGATGCCATTGTTTGGAACAGCACCTGCCACACAGCTTGCAGTGAGGCTATAGCCTAAGGGGCAGGTGTTCAAGCAGTAGCAGGTTGTCCCGCCCTGTGCAATCTGGCACAGCTGTGGCCCAAGGGCAACTGCAGAATCGTACATTAGCATATGTACTTAGATACCTTGAATGATTGATTGTGTTGAAATCCAAAGGGTGTTGTAACAAAAGTACCTCCAGTCATTTTCAATAGACATACTTTTTAACTACTAAAGAGCTTCAGGCTTTAGTTGTGTTTTAGAGAGAACAGTTTCGGTATCCTCAAAGATTTTAAAATAATATTTAAATGAACTGATTTTTTAAATTGTATGTAGTTGCCAGAACCACTTAATATGGAGAAGATGATCTTTTCAAAAAATGAGACTGGAAAAATCAAACATTCACATGCAAAAGAATGAAATTTGACCATAACCTTACACCTATGCAAATATTAACACAAATAACAGACCCAAACACAAGTAAAATTATAAAATTTTAAGTGAAAACATAAAGGAAGAACCTATTAGTAATTTTTTGGCATAAGATATTAAAAGAACAAGCAACCAAAATATAGATGTTAGATATAATCAAAAAAATTGTTTAATGTCCATCTAAGATTACTAAGGTTACTAATGACTTAAAAAAATAGCAACTCACAGAATTTGAGAAAATGTTTGCAAATCATCTCAGATTGGAATCCTGTGTAATAGTAGTAGAAATGTAAAATGGTGCAGCTACTTTGAGAAACAGTAAAAAATAAACATAGAATTTTTATATCCAGCAATTCATTCTACTTGTATGTACCCAAAGAACTGAAAAAAGGAACTCAAACATTTGTACAATTATGTTGACAGCAGGGTTATTCAAAATAGTCTAGTGTGAAAAAGCCTATATGCCCACACAGAGATGACTAGAGAAACCAAACATACATTGACAACCAAAATATTATTCACTTAAAAAAATGAAAATTTTGACACATGCTAAAACATTTATGAACTTTGAGGATATGACATTAAGTAAAATAGCCAAGCACAAAATAAAAACACATATTACATGATTCTATTTAAGCGAGGTACCTGGAATAGTGAAATTCAAAGAGACAGAAAATAAATATGGCTGCTAAAGGCTGGGGAGGAGGAATGCAGAGTTCCTGCTTAACGTGGAGAGAATTTCAGTTTGGATGATGCATTTTCTAAAGATGGATGGTGGTAATGGTTGACATCAATGTGAATGAACTAAATGCCACTGAACTGTTCACTTAAAATTGTTTTTATGTTATATCTATATAACCACAGCACAAAAAAAGATATCTTGTTGTGATTCTAGAAAGTTCGTCAATTTAGCCATGGCTGGTGTGGCTCAGTGGATTGAGTGCTGGCCTGCAAATCAAAAGGTTGTGGTTTGATTCCGAGTCAGGGCACATGCTTGGGTTGTGGGCCATGTCCCCAGTAGGGGGCATGTGAGAGGCAACCAAATATTGATGTTTCTCTCCCTCTCTTTTCCCTTCTGCTCTCTCTAAAAATGAATAAGTAAAATATTTTTTAAAGTTTATCAATTTAATTAAAATTTGAAAATAGTTACTAGTCCACATGAACTGTGACTCCATTTTTATCAAAAAAAAATTGAGTATATGAACAGGAATAGATGTGGGAATGACTGTGAGGTAAGAATAATTTTTTCTAAAAGGTATTTTTTATTGTAAATGCATATTTTTACATAATAAAAAGGATGAACATGTTTCTGTTTTTATTAAAATATTAAACTAATATTTAATATGGAAATATATTTTCCTCAATTTCAAACTTTTTTCACAAAATATCATTTAAATGGTGATGTTAAATGTAAATCAGAGTTAAAATCATTGAAGTAAAAGTCTCAAGTAAATTTCTTAAATGAAATCTCAAGAGAAGTCGCTTGGACATTGAAGAAGACATAACAATCCATGATGCACAGAGTATGAGGCAAAAGCTGTTTTTACTTTCCACCTTTCCCCCCTTTATTGACCACATGTCTCTCTAAACATCTCGTTTCTGTTCACTCTGAGAAAGGCCTGAGGAAGAAGACTCCCTGCCTGGGGAAGACAGGCAAGGAGCACTGCAGACGCCAGCCTTCCCCGGAGACCCAGCCAGGCCCTCCGGTTCCCTTGCAGGGGTTTGGGCCTTGACCATCATGCCCCGCGTTTTGGTCACTGCCACTCCTCTCCAGACCCTTCCCAAACCCAGCCGCAGCCATCCGGAAACATGAGCACACATCGGCCTGGAGGCTCTGCCTTCTTCCACCGCCTTCCTCCTTTGCTGCAGAATAAACAGGGACCACTAGACGAAATTACTCTCTTCTCAGCCCTCCCAAGATTTTAACCAAAACTTGAGGACTAAAAGGACAGGCAGGGTTGCCCTGATACTACAAGGGGCTCCCTGTAAGCTTCTTTTCCTAAACCACCCGCCAAGGGCATGGATTCAGGGTAACTGGTTGATACGGGTTCCAGTGTTTCCGTTGGCACCCTCCTCAGCACTGTCCTGGGTCCTTCCAGCTACCTAGACCCTCCGAGGTTGCACTAAGGCAGGTAGGATCTGTCTTACAGGCAGGGACTGGTTGGGACCTGCTGAGCCCTGTAATCACCAGGGATTCCAGCACTAAGAGGCCCCGCCCATAGACCAACATAGCCAATGAGGCGTGAGTAAGAGATGGGAGCAGGGCGGGGTGGGCTGCTCCTGGTCCTTAAATGGGTGCCTTGGGGGCACCACCAGGTATCAGAGAGACACCTGGATCTGCAATTACTGATTGCACCTCTGCAGCTGCGACCACCTCAGGTGAGTGCTTCTGCCTGGCCCAGGTGGGTCTGGGCCGCCCCACGAACCAGCCTGTCCACCAGCCTTGGGGGTAAGGACTCTAGGACTTCAGGAGGAATGACCTTATTCCATTGCTGGACAGGACACAGCGGCCTGACCACTGGCCATGGGGTTGCCGGGCCCACTGCTCCTTGAGCTGTTTCAGCATTTTGTGGAATAGGCAGGAGTCTGTGTGTGGTGGGCAGGGAGCTGGGCTGCGTTCCCCCTTGTCCTGCCTGCTATGCTGCTGTCCCTTGGCTCTGGCCAGTGGCCTGAGCCCCAGAAGAGCCTGGTCCTGTCAGGGTGCAGCAACTGTGGACTGTTTGCGGGGGGCGGGGTGTTGTCTCTGGGCTCCATCATGCCAGGTGAGCACTTCCCTGGTTTGGGGGTGGAGAGTGGCAGAACGGTGGCAGAAGCCAAATGTGGGGGCAGCTGAGCTGTGGCCGCACTCCTGCCTACCTTCCCCTGGGAGGGCCTTTCAGAAAGATTCAATTCAAGAGGAGGAGGTTTGAAGGCATATCTTCACTCTGCCATGCAATAGTCAAGAAGAAAAGAATGGAGTTGTCCACCTATCACCTGGGATATCCGTCCCTACATGGGATCAGGGGATCAGAAGTCCTCGTTAGTGAGGTTTTCCAGCATCACCTCAGTAGTTTTCATAAATACATTGATGAACTTTTTTTTGTTGTTGTTCCTAGTTGCAGCCTCAAGATTCTGGCTCATAACTAACATCACACCTTCTCCAAATATAATCATCATTACACACCACTGTCTGAATACCTATGTGCTTCTCTGGCTGCTTTACATTTCAGTGACTGAATGAAAAACCTCCACTTCCCCTGATTTTCTCCATCTACATCCTTATCCTTTCTCTACAGTCCTTGTATAAGTACTTGGGAGGATAAATTAATTGTTTTAACCTCACAAAGTGGTTAAATGACTTAGAAGAAAATATGATGACTTTTTATAATTATTGGTCTAATTAGAGTCTCATTCCTCCTTTCCTAGGTTTTCGAAACATGAATTTTTTCATCTTCCTCACTCTCCTTTGGTTGGGAATGGCCTCAGCAGCTCCAAAGGTCGATCACAGTTTAGATGCACAATCAAACCTGTGGATGGTAACACCTGGAGCCGCACTTAATACGGTTGGTAACATGTGAGGCTATTCAGAGGGTCCCCACAGAAAAGGTCCATGCTGTTGGTGGTTTACAGCAGGGAGTAGCTTTTTGAGACTGGCTCTACCAAGACCATAACTTCATGGTACCCGTTAGTGACCCAGCAGGGCATTCATCCCTGCTGCGTGGGTGCTGGAGAGCAGTTCCCAGAAGTACAAAGCCTTTCCTGGCCATGGTTTCTCTTCCTCTCTGCCTGAAAATCCTCTTGGTGAAGGTGACATGGTTTAAATACATATAAAGACAATAGGTTATATGTTTGCCTCTAGGCTAAAGACACAATCAATAATGCAGCGGTAGAGAAAACCCCCGAAGTGCTTGAAAAGGATAATCAGGAACAAAGCGAAGAAGAAGAGAGCATCAGAACCGCAATGAATGCCCCTGGTTACATAAACCTGAGGATTAAAATAACCAAAGGGATATTTGACATGGTAGGTAACACCAGAAACTGTCTAGAGGGACCCTGGAGAGAATGTCCCTGCTGTTGGGGACTCACAGCAGAGGAGAGCTTCTAGAGACCAGTTCTACCAAGGCCATAACATCATGGCTCCCATTGTTGACACAGCAGGACATTCATCTCTGCTGTGTGGGTGCTGGAGAACAGTTCCCAAATCTATAAACACTTCCCTGGTCACAGTTTGTTTTCCTCTGTCTGCAAATCCACTAGGTGAAATGAGTTGTTTCTAAATAAAAATGTCAATGACAAGTTATATGTTTCTCTCCAGATTAAAGGTATAACCCGGAAATCAGCATTGGGAAAAATTGCCAAAGGGATTGGAAAGCAAATTCTGGGAAGCAAAAAAGCACAGATCTTAGGGGAAACTGGCAAAAAAATTGGAAAGAAAATTCTGGGAGAAATCACAAACCCAGAGAACTTGGGAGACATTGCCTATGAAATTGGAAAGCAGATTCTAGGAGGAAAGAAGACACAAGAGAGCTTGACCACACCTAACATGGTGAGTGAGGCATGGAATGCTCAATATTTTATGCTCCCTCTCCTCACTACTTTACCAAAATAATATATTGCATTATTACACTCTATTTCCTTTCCCTTGAAGCCCATTGAAGAATTATTGGCAGAGGACATATTGACTCCAGAGCCAGAGCACTGAAAAGAGAGAGTACCTCTACAGGGATCCCCTCCTCTATGGACTCAGAAAAGAAAGGCCCTGCAATGAGGAAACAGCTGTTTGGACTTGCTGCCTAGGAATTTCACAGTATGAGGAAGGAGCCTGCTTACAACAGGAGCCTGGACGTGTCATAAGCACCCAACATCGGCGTTCCTGTCCCAAGTCTCCACTTTGATTTTCCAGGTGCCCCTTTTAAAATCACTACTTAAATTTAAGCCCTGGTAATTTTAATGCCTTTCATTCAACCACCTTTGAAGCAATAGGTCCTTGCCACCCTGCTCTCTTTGTCCTCTTAACTCTGACCTGGACGGAGGACTACCCTTCCCCCAGCACTTTGTGCTCCTCTCCCGCCTCTCCCCCCAATTCTGGAATCTGTAAACAATAAATATTTTGATTTTGCTTTCCTGTGTGAGTGAATTCAAACTGTACCTCATCCATACCTACCATGTGCATATTTTTCATTGTGAAGTGTCAAGTGTCAAAAACTTTGAACCTTTTGGAATGTATAATATGCAACTCAAATTTTTATTTATCAACTGATGTGCTTATCTGTGAACTTTCTGATAAGGGCAAGATAACGGCTCCAGGAACCCAGCAAAGATCTGAGAGGGGCTCCAGGAACTCGTTGCTGTCCCCCGTTACAGCCTCTGCAGGTGGCATGGGCTTGGGGAGGCAGAACGGAATCTGCCCGTCTACTTATAATAATGCCAGATCTGTGACTATCACTCGGCCCCAGGTGACTTTCGGAACTGTGGTCTCCACTCTCTTAGTCGCTCTGATAACTGTTGTTTATTTTCTTTGGTTGGCTTGTTTTCAAGCGCCTGTTAGTTACCTCAGGAGCACTGTTCCCTCAGCCCCCAGGGACCGGACCGCTCTCCTGTCCCCCTGGGCACCTGCTGCAGAGCTGCGGTTCCTGCAGCCTTCAGGGTGGCTGCTCTCCGAGGGCTGTTATCAGACCCAGACCTCTTACATTCACAGATAATCGATAGACAACAGTGATGTGTCCTCAGAAGAGGCCGTCTGGAGGCCCTCGTACACAGCCCGCAGTGACCCCCAGAGCTGACCGAGGAGTGGGAACCCTTGCTCCTGGCTGTGCCGCAGTCAGCACTGGGGTGGGGTTTGGGAGCTGTTTGCGGCAGGAGTGCAATTCTCATTTAAAAACACCAGAAGCAGTTCTGAGGAATTTGAGAACCAGAACTGCTCTTCACGCTCAGGTGCCACATCTGACCTGTCGCCAGGTTGTGTGGATCATACAGGTTTGCAATGAAAATTGAGCCCAGAAGTCAGTGGCCCTAAAAATCTAGAGCCTCAAGCAGAGGTTGTGTCAGTCATTGAATTCCAAAGAAACTACGGACCGACCTCCAGGCCTCTGCTGCCGTACTGTAAAGTGACTGAATCCAAGGATGGGGAAAGGTGAAGGGTCAAGCTCACATGATAAGATGCTGCTGGACATAAAAAAAAATTTTAACCAGAATAACAAACTCACTCCTTTGGCCCAGCATGTTCTTGCTTCTAAGATTTGACCAGCAACTCTAGATCACAGCCTGCAATCCACTTTCTTTGGCACCGCAACCCTCCTTGTCCTTGACTTTAGTAAGGAAATGAAGACGTAAACTTACGGGGCAAGGATGGGAAAGCTAAGACAGGTGGCCCCACTGTGGCAGGCCACCAACCCCTGCGCCAGTACTGTCACTGCCCTCTAGTAACTAATCTATGGGTCTTATTCAAATTGCAACGGTTGTCCTTCTGATGCCTTTCTTCTGCTCCAGGGCCCACATTGCGTCTCCTTAGCCTCCTGCAGTCGGGGACAGTTTATCAGTGTGTCTTCCATGGCCCTGAGAAGTTGACAGCATCTTGGACTGAACTGCAAATGGCATTTGGTTTTTAAAGACATGAATGTGCCCGATAAAGCTAAAGTTCCCTCTGCCCGTCACTCCTGGTGTCATTCTGCTTTCCCCTCTGCAGGAAGATGACGAAAAACACATCCAAACCGGTAGAAAGCCTTTATAAGAACTTAACTGAACAAAGATTTTAGAGACATACCCAGAGGCAAGATCTCAATATATGTAGAAAATGCCCCAGAGAAAGGCAGTTTTCTAGTTTTTTAAAAAAATATATTTGGTATCAAAGGAGATTAAAGAAAGGAAGGTACATTAAATCTATTGGTGGTTAAGCGGTGGGAAAAGGCAAAGCCAGGAAACCTCTAGAATTAGATTAAAAGATGATGTGGTATCTTCTTTTACATTGGTCATCAGAGGGTATTTTCTATTTAACAACGGCAGTGAATAGAGATGGCGTGTGGGCATCAAGATCACAAAGGGGACACTTGGTGTTGTGCTGCTCTGCCGCCCGTGGGTCTGTGTGAAGGGTCTTCCCTTTACTGAGGAAGCTATCGGCCCGGGATGTGACTACCCACCATGACCTGCCCCGTGAGGAGTTAGTACCCAAAGCATCCTGTGTGGTCAGTTTTGGTCACTGGCAGGCCTCTATACTCCCCTTTTCGTTAAAACACCAGTCACTGTTGTGTTGATATGTCTTTCTAGATCTCTTATGTATAAATTTAATAAGTGGCATTTATTATAACATTCTGATTTTCTTTCAACTTCTGAGTTTAAGAGAAGTTCCAAGAATATCACAGTGAATCAGCATGTACTCTCCTCCCAAATTCATAGATTATTTACATTTTGCTACTTTTTCTTTACCCTCTCTCTTCTCTTTGTTTACTTTTTCACTTGGCAAACATCTTGACATTTAAGCCCTAAATAATTCAGTCTGTATTTCCTAAAGAGTATGAAATTTTCCTACATAACCAAAATATAATTATCACAATGCAGAAACATAATTAATATAATATTATTATTGAATATATAGCCCTCATTTAAGAATTTGCTACTTGTCCCTATATAATTTCTTTTTTATTAAGCTCTTTTTATTAATTTATGTATTTAATTTGGGATTCAGTTAAAATTACTCATTGCATTTGGCTGCAATCTCCCTTTCTTACTCCCTCTCTCTCTCTTTCTCCCTCTGTCTCTCTCTTTCCCTTCCCTCTTTCATTATGAAACAGGCCAGTAAGCCAGGAAAAGTATAACAGGGTAACTGAGACAGATATCTGAACAAAATGGCCAAGCAATTTAGTCAGATACAGGAGGCCACCTCCCTAGAGATAACATCTAGGCCTCAATTGTATTTCAGCTCCAGGCCCAGAAAAACAGCAAAACTCGATGGGCTACATCCAGGCCAACTGCAATGATTAGAGCCCTGCCCTGGCACTGACCCATCCGTAGAGACCACTACCTTCAGAGAGCACACCTGGAAAACTGATGAATGTTCTGTCTAAACTCTCACATGGGCTCTCCCTTAAGAGTCCTGCCTGCAAGAAAGAGAGAAAAACTCAAGAAAAAGAACCAAGTGTGCATGCTCACCCTCTGTGGAACAGCCTACTCCATTCCCTTTCCCCCTTCTTTGCCCACAGGCACATATCTCCTAAACTCTAAGGGACCCCAAGATTTGCAAACAGGGGAGCAATGGGCAGCAGCAGCTCGTCCCAGACTAATCCTCTGAAGCTGTCCCCAAGGCCCTCTCTTCTCTGACTTCCCAGCAAGTTAAGGCAGCCCAGCCCCTTTGCTAAGCCCTTCCTTGTTTAATGTCCCCAGATTTAAAAAACATATCTTCATAGTCACTTGGACTCATCTTGTGAAATCTTTCCTGCGTGAAGTCAGATCCCACACACTATAGCTGGCCCTAGACAGACCCACTCAAAGTCAGGCCCCTGTCTGGTAACAACTACATTGACCATTATTAAAAGTCCATAGTCTTTTCAGACTCTCCTCTTATGACATTGGATTTTTGGCCCAGTACTTGATACTTGAGATCCATCCATACAAATGCCCTGGGCCATTCTTTGCAACACCTGCACACATTGTTTCGCTGCTCAGGACTCTTAGTACTCTTAGCAGCTGGTTCCTCTGTCCAATTATGTTCCTATCTGTGGCCTTTTGTTGCCCCCTCTGGCACATCAGCACTGTGCACAATAAAATAGTCTAGAAACTGTGGATCCTGGAGCCTGCTAATTCTATACCAAAGTCCTAGGGAAGCTTCACTTTCTGGAGACCCCGTGGGCCCTGCGCCATTTCTGGGGCCACCACACCATGGAGGATGTCCAGCACTTGGAGCCCAAGATTAATGCAGAGTTGCTGCTGCAGATCATAGATGTCATGGACATCTGTGCCCATGACTTGAGCAGCGGGCCATGGCGAGCACCCTTACCCTGATCAAGACACACAACTTGCTTCATGTCTGCATGCACAAGGATGAAGTAAATGTCTACCTCTACAGTGACATGTGAATTGTCCCCATGAAGCACCTCACCCATTCTCCATGCAACAACTCCATAAGGGCCCAGTGAACCTCTCCAGTTGTATGCCCCAGTAGAGCACCAAGTCAGATGTGAACATCCACCTGTGTGTGAACAGGAGTCAAGATTGACAATCAAGAGTCAAGCTGCTTGTCCTTCTCGACAACAGCAGCCAGGGCATTGAGGTACAGGTGCATAGTCCAGAGAGAGAAAACATCAGTGCTGCTTACAAATGCTCCCATTTCACCATGCCCTCCCTCCTGGGGTGGAAGGTAGACACAGCAGCATGGTAATGAGGACGTATATGAGAATCCAGAAGACCCTGACCTATGTTTTGTGGCAATCCATTGTCACTTGTGCATAACAGATAGTTTTCCACATTTAGACCCTCATTCGATAATTTCCAGTACTTAAAGTCTAAAATAGAAAACAAAGGAAGGAAGTTTTCTTGCAGTGAATTTATATTGTGATTCAGTTTTAAATTTATATGAGGGAATATGCCCTAATTCTTTTATCTTGAGATGCATATAAATATATATGTAGTATGTCTATACTTACATGTTGATACATGTACTTTTACTCTGTAAGATGAAGTAAGATGTTATGCTTTTGTTTCTTTCCTAATTATTTATTTATTTATTATAGATGAACTGTTGCTTGCAACATTAGTATGTTGGTCTTATTCAAAAAGAATCAATTTTCTTCATTTTGTTTTCACTCACCAATGCCCTACATAGTGGGACAAGCCAATATCAAATTCAAAAACATTAACCTAATTTTTTCAATGATGGAAGCAACCCAGTTTATTTATGGGTATAATTATTACTAAAATTGGAAATGGTTTGGAAAGTAAAAGGAGTCCAAGTGATTTTCACATTTGTTCTCACTCTATTTTTTTTCTTCTTTTCTTTATACTATTTTTTTCCATTACCATTTTGTCTCCTTATACCCCCCATCAGCAATCACCACACTGTTGTCATGTCCATGAGTCCTTTTTCCTTATGCTCAATTCATCCTTCCCCTTAGGTCCCCCTGCCCCCCCACTAGCTGTCCATCTACTCTCCATCTTTGAGTCTGTCTCTGTTTTGCTTGTTAGTTCAGTTTGTTCATTAGATTCCACATATGACTGAAATCATATGGTATTTGTCTTTCTCTGACTGGGTTACTTCACTTAGTGTAATGTTCTCTAGGTCTATCCATACTGTTGCAAAGGGTAAAACTTTCTTCTGTTTTATGGCCAAGTAGAGTTCCATTGTGTTAATGTCCCATAGTTACTTTATCCACTCTACTATGAATGGACACTTGGGCTGCTTCTATATCTTAGCAAGTGTAAATAATGCTGCAATGAACATAGGAGTGCTTATATTCTTTCAACAAAGTACTGTTTGAATTCCTTCTGTTATATTCCCAGAAGTGGGATCACTGGGTCGAAAAGCAGATCTATTTTTAATTTTTTGATGTGTCTCCATACGGCTTTCCGCAATGGCTATACCAGTCTGTATTCCCACCAACAGAACATAAGGGTTCCCCTTTATCCACATCTTCACTAGCACTTGTTGTTTGTTGATTTATTAATGATAGCCATTCTGACATATGTGAGATGATATCTCATTGTGATTTTAATTTTCATTTCTTTGATGATTAGTGATATTGAGCATCTTTTTATATGTCTGTTGGCCATCAGTATGTCCTCTTTGGAGAAGTGTCTATTCAGATCCTTTACCCATTTTTTAATTGGGTTGTTTTAATTTATTTGGTGTTGAGTTTTGTAAGTACTTTATAAATCTTGGCTATTAACCCCTCCTTATCAGATGTATCAGCAAATACGTTCTCCCATCCTATGGGTTGTCTTTTTATTTTGTTGGTGATTTCCTTTGCTGTGCAAAAACTTTTTAGTTTGATGTAGTTTTTTCTTTTGTTTCCCTTGCCTGGGGAGATGGATCCAATAAAAAATTTCTACAGGCAATGTCCAAGATACTGCTGCCTATGTTTTCTTCTAGGATTTTTATGTTTTGGGGTATAACATTTAACTCTTTGATCCATTTTGAATTTATTCTTGTGTGTGGTGTAAGAAACCATTCTAATTTCATCTTTCTGCATGTATCTGTCCAATATACCCAAAATTATTTATTGATTGAACTATCTTTAGCCCATTGTATGTGCTTGCTTCTTCTGTCAAATACTAATTGACTATGAAGGTGTGGGTTTATCTCTGGGCTCTCTATTCTGTTGCATTGATATATATGTCTGTTTTTATGCCAGCACCATACTGTTTTGATTACTATGGCCTTATAGTTTGATATTAGGCAGAATGATTCCTCCAACTTTGTTCTTCTTGCTCAGTATCACTGTTGCTATGCAGAGCATTTTTGGTTCCATATAGATTTTGAAAGATTTGTTCTAGGTCTATGAAATACATCATTGGAATCTTGTTAGGAATTGTATTGAGTCTATAGATTCCTTTGGGTAGTATGAACATTTTAATGATGTAAATTCTTCCTATACATGAAGACATACTTCCACGTATTTGTATCTTCTATTTCTTCCTTCAGTGTCTCACAATTTTCTGAGTACAGGTCATTAACACCCTTGGTTAGGCTTAATCCTAGATATTTTATTATTTTTGAAGCAAATCTAAATGAGATTGTTTTCTTAATTTTCCCTTTCTGTTAGTTCATCATTGGCATATAAAAATGCAACTGATTTCTGGATACTAATCTTATACCCTGCTACTTTGCTGAATTCATTTATCAGTTCTAATAGTTTCTTGGAATTTTGGGGGTTCTCTTTGTACAGAATCATGTCATCTGCAAATAAAGAGAGTTTTACTACTTCCTTTCCAATTTGGATGCCATTATTTCTTCTTCTTGTCTGATTGCTGTGTCAAGGACTTACAGCACTATGTTGAATAAGAAAGGTGAAAGCAGATATCCCTGTTTTGTTCCCAATCTTAAGGGGCGCACTTGTAGTTTTTGCCTGTTGAGTATGATGCTGACAGTGGGTGTGTCCTATATGGCCTTTATTATGTTCAGGTATGTTTCTTCTATTCCCACTTTCCAGAGAGTTTTGATCATAAATGAGTGATCAAAAAGTTTTTATCAAAATCTTTCTTTTCATCTATTGATATCATTATGTGTGTTTTTTCCTTCATTTTGTTTATGTGGCAAATCACACTTATTGGTTTATGAATGTTTTACCAACTTTGCAATCCTGAAACAAATCTCACTTGATCATGGTGTAAGATCTTTTTGATGCCTTTCTATATTTGGTTTGCTAATATTTTGTTGAGGGTTTTAGCATCTATGTTCATCGGGGATATTGGCCTATTATTTTCTTTGTGTGTCTTTTCCTGGTTTTGGAATTAGGATAATGCTGGCCCAAATTCATTTTATAGGGCCAGCATTATCCTAATTCCAAAACCAGGAAAAGACACACAAAGAAAGAAAATAATAGGCCAATATCTCTCTTGAATTTTAAGAAATAGTTTGAGAAGGAGAGTTGTTAGTACTTCTCAAAATGTTTGATAAAATTCATTTGTGAAGCCATCTGTTCTAGGGCTTTTGTTTGGTGGGAGTTTTTTTTATTACTTCTTCAGTTTCACTGGGTGTGATCCTCTATTCAGATTCTCTGATTCTTACTGATATGTTTTTTGGAAAGTTGTATGTTTCTAGGAATTTACCCATTTTGCCAGCTTGTCCAGTTTGTTGGCATATAATTGTTCATATTTTCTTACAATTCATTGTATTACTTTATTGACGGTTGCTATTTCTCCTCTTTCATTTCTGATTTTATTTTGGGGTCTTTTTTTTCTGGATGAGTGTTGTTAAATGCTTGTCTTTCTTGTTTATCTTTTCAAAGAACCAGCTCTTGGATTTATTGATCTTTTATATCATTTCTTTAGACTCTATTTCATTTATTTCTGCTCTGATCTTTATTATTTCGTTCTTTCTACTTGCTTTGGTTTTTGTTGGTTTTTCTTTTTCAAGTTCCTTTAAGTGTGAAGTTAGATTGTTATTTGAACTTTTTCTTGTTTTTGGAGATAGCCATGTAATACCATGAATTTCCCTCTTAAGATTGCTTTCCCAGTGTCCTACAGATTTTAGAGCTGTATCTTCATTTTCATTTGTTTCAAGGTATCTTTTGTTTTCTTCCTTGATCTCGTTGTTGACCATTTCATTGTTTAATAATAACCTGCTATTTAGCTTCCACATCTCTGCGTGTTTTTCAGTGTTCTTCTTGTGATTGATTTCCAGTTTCATAGCATTGTGGTCAGAAAAGACGCTTGATACAATTTCAGTCTTAAGTTTATTGAGACCTGTTTTGTGTCCTAACATGTGGTTTATCCTAGAAAACATTCCATGTGCTCTTGAAAAGTATGTATATTCTGCTGCTTTGGGGTGAAATGCTCTGAAGATATCAATTAAATCCATTTGATCTAGTGTGTCATTTAAGCCCACTGTCTCCTTGTTGAAAATCCGCAACTATGATTGTATTTCTATTGATCTCACCCTTTATGTCCATCAAGGTTTTCTTTACATATTTAGGTGCTGCTATGTTGGGTGTATAAATGTTTGCTAGGGTAATATTCTCATGTTGGATTGTTGCCTTTATCATTATATAGTGTCCTCTTTTATCTCTTACTATTGCCTTGGTTTTAAGCCTATTTTGTTGGATATAAGTACTGCTGCCCCCACTTTTATTTCTTTTCCATTTGCATGAAATATCTTTTTCCATTCCTTTACTTTTAGTCTTTGTTTTTGTGTATGTTCCAATCTGAGATGCGTCTCTCAGAGGAAGCATATATTTAGATCTTGTTTTCTTATTCATTCAACTACCCTCTGTCTTTTAGTTGAAGTATTTAAGCCATTTACACTTAAGATGTTTACTGACAGATACATATGTAGTGCAATTTTATTGTTAGACTATTTTCCTCTGGGTTTTTTTTTTCTCTTTTTTCTTCTTCATCCTCTAAAAGCAAGCCCTTTGACATTTGTTGCAGTACTGGTTTGGTGTTAACATACTCTTTTAGCTATTTCTTGTCTGAGAAGCTCCTTATTTCTCCTTCGATTTTTTAAAATTTTATTTTAATTTATTTTTTCAAATACATTTGTCTCTGCCTACCCACCACCACTTTCCCTTGCCCCCTCCCTCCTTCCCTCCCTCAGCTCTTCCCCTTTAGTTTTGTCCATGAGTCCTTGCTATATGTTCCTTGACTTTCCCCTTCCCTTCCTTTTCCCCGTCCCCACCCTTCCCTCTTGTCTCTGTTGATTTCTTTTCCTTTCAGTGTTGCTGGTCTTATTTTCCTTGCATCTTTGTATTGTTCGTTAGGTTCCGCTTATAGGTGAGATCATATGGTATTTGTCTTTCGCCCCCGGCTTATTTCACTTAGCATAATGCTCTCCAGTTCCATCCATGCTGTCGCGAAGTTTAGTAGTTCTTTTTTTCTTTCTGCTGCGTAGTATTCCATTGTGTATATGTACCATAACTTTTTGATCCAATCATCTACTGATGGGCATTTAGGTTGCTTCCAACACTTGGCTATTGTAAATTGTGCTGCTATGAACATTGGGGTGCATATGTTCTTTTAATTTTAAGTGATAGCTTTGCTAGTAAAGCAGCCTTGGTTTCAGGTCTTTGATTTACATCACCTTGAATATCTCAGGCCACTCCCTCTGGCCTGAAATTTTTCTGCTGAGTAATCAGATGCCAGTCTAATTGGTGCTCCCTTGTAGGTAACTACCTGCTTTTCTCTTTCAGCTTTCAGGATTCTCTCCTTGTCTTTAAGCCTTGTCATTTTAATTATGATATGTGTCAGTGTAGCCTTTTTGGGTCCAGCTTGTTTGGGACTCTTTGAGCTTCCTGGACTTGGGTGGCTTTTTCATTCACCCGATTAGGAAAGTTTTCAGTCATTATTTCTTCAAATAGGTTCTAGATTCTTGCTTGTTCTCTTGTCCTTCTGGTATTCCCATCATGTGTATGTTGGTATGCGTCATGTTCTCCAAAATGTTTCTTAAACTATCCTCATTTTTTTAAATTATTTTTTAATTTTGTTGCTCTGCTTGTGCGTTTTTTTCTACCTTGTCTTCCAAAACACTGTCTCTATCCTCTGTTTGATCTAACCTAATATTTATTTCCTTCAGTGTGTTATTTATTTCAGATGTAGCATTCTTTATTTCTGGCTGGTCCTTTATTATGGTTCCTATGTCTTTTATCGTGCTGTTGAGTATCCTTATAAGCATTTCTCTAAACTCTGTCAGATAAATTGCTTGCCTCCATTTCATCTAGTTCTGGAGAATTCACTTGTTCTTTCATTTGGGGTCCATTTCTTTGTCTTCCTATTTTGGATGCTGCTTTATGTTTTTTGATGTAGTTGTCAAACTAATCACTCATTAAACTGATCAGGTGTTAACATAATCAAGCTGTAATCAATAGCCAGGCTTAAGCACTATAGGATGGAGCAGAGTAATTCCTGAGGGCAAGGATATTGCTTCCTCTCAGGCTGATGCCATTCAGAAAGAAATGCTCTGCCTGTGAGAATGGCTCCTGCAGTATGGGGAATGACTCAACACAGTGTTCTCCCCAGAGCCACTAATCCCAGACTCTCCTCAAGCATCTCTGATACACTCTGCCCTCTGTCTGCCAGAGCCCAGTCTAAGTGGCTTCAAAGGAAATTTTGTGTGTTGACCTTTTAAGAGGCTCTCTGCATCTCCAGCCATCTCTCCCTGGCAGACAGAAACCCTGTTGCTTTTCACAGCTTGATGTTGTTTGAGTTCCTTTCCAGCTCAGGTGCTGTAGGATGAGGAGCCCAGCTTAAGGTTTAGAGCCCACACTTCTCAGGGGAACATTCCAGCTCCTGAAATATCCCTCTGGAACTTTTAGCTCCTGCCCTTGGGAGCCCAGCCAACCCTCTCATGTCTCTTCTGCACTCCCTGCCAGTCAGATTGTAGTGATGTGATTTCTACTGTCTGTCCTTGGTTATAGAGTTTTTCCCAAATTAGTGTTCAGTTAGTTATTCTGGATGATTTCTCTACAATTTAATTGTAATTCCAGATTGGTCCTGGGAGGAGGTAGTGTAGCTTCCACTTATTCCTCTGCCATCTTTGATTCTCAAGTAGCAACTCTACTTAAGAAAAGAGGTTCCTTCTATTTCCCTTGGGCAAACCACGCACCCAGATGAAGTTGTTCAGTCTCAGCAATGGGAGAATACAGAGCTCTGTGTGTTTCTGTTCAAAGGTGGAGGGAATGGTGTCCTGCAGGAGCAAGAGAAAACCTTCTGCCAAATATTCATAATGTCCTGCCCTTCTTTCAATACAGACCGCTCTGCATAGGCATCAGGAGGAGACTCTAGATGTGACCTGCGTGGAATTGTAAGTGACAAAGCTCTAAGTGACCAACCTATGTTGAGTAGCACCTCACAACTCCCTTAAAAAAATAAGCAAATAAAAAGAATGAAAGGAATAAGACTAAAACTAGTGATTTTCTCTATAGTAGTGAGAATACAGTCTATTTCTGCTTTGTTCCAATTGACTACAATGAACAACATTTACATTTACAATCATAAAACAAGTAGTAACGAAATGAATCTAAAAACTACAGATATACATGCCACTGGCATTGAACTTGTGGTAGCGTGAAAGATAGAATGTCTTTATCTTGCACCATTTCCCTCCTTAATGTGGGCTCCACTCTCTCCCACTTCAATAGAGAACTTCCCATCCCAGGGACGCACACCAGGTACCTGGAACCCAGAGGTAAAGTGTGTGCCTCTGGCAGCATCTGCATATGAAATCCCAGAGCAGGATTCTGACTGCTCCAACCTGGGTCACAGAGCTGTCCCCATGCAAACGAAGTGGTTTGGGGAGGCAAAGTTGCGTGATTGTCCCTGCCCTGGTGACCCTGGATCAATGATGGGGAAAGAACAGTTCTCACCAAGAAGTAAGTTCTATTAACAGAAGAAACAGAGGGAAGATGTGGGCAAATTTTTTTAAAGTATTGTAAGAGTCTTTATACTTATATTTTATGCAGGTATAAGCAGAGCATTAGTTCATAAGTTATCAGGCCACCTGGGCTCCTGAAATATTAAAGCAACTGTTAGGAATCATTCCAACCCAACTTGAAGAGCTCAAGGACCACTGAGCTTACTGCCCAATCCTGGGAAATGCCATGATCAATGTTCCAGGGGATATTAAAGGTCTCCAGTGCCATGAGCACTGGTCAGGCTGAAACTGTCTGGCAAAGCCCCACTGTAGGTAACTGGCTTGACCTTCTGCTGGAGGAAAGGAACCAGACCACAACTCACCTCCTGTGGTAACACAGAGAATCAAAAGGTGCAAATTCAAAGGGGCCAGAAGAAAACTTATCATGGGACCCTTTTTCTTACAGTTTCTGTGAAATGGACTTGGACAATATGTTCCTCATCTCCTCTGGGCTGTGTCTGCCCCTTGGTACAAAGTCCCAACTTGGGCTGCCCTGGGTGCCTGAGGTCCCCTTATGGACAAAAAGCATCCCAGGGACTCAGAGCTTCAAAGGCGTGAGCAGGAGGGCATTTCTGGGAATTCTGATCGGTTCCAAAATCTGTGTCCCACACTTTCAAAAAGGAATCAGAACTCAGGGTGGGAATTGGTGATCTTTTTGCAAAAAGAGGTTTACAAATAAACTATAAGATTCTTTGAAATTATAAAGCTGCATTTAGCTCTGTCAGTGTCCAAGGACGACACAGTCTTACTGAACCCTGATCGTGTGAGCCTTGAAATGTTATCCCAAAGTAAAGGTCCACATCTACCTTCATAAAGAGCAACTAGCTGCCCGCCAGTCTGTAAAACTGAAGGATAGTCAGGTGATCTGAGCTTTAAAAGGGAAGACCTTCACTGAGAGTACAAAGACGGTTTCAGTTTTGCAAGATGAAAAACGTTCTAGAGATGGATGGTGCTGATGATTGCACAATATGTGATGTCCCTAATGCCACCGCACTGTGCAGGTCAGATGGGGTTAAAGTGACAAATTTTATGTTATGTCTCTTTTAACACAACTTTTTAAAGAAAGAAGGATAAAGCTGGAGCCAAACACTATGCAGGTAACAGTGGAGCTGGCAGAGTAATGGACACAACTACTGCTGTGTTTGCATCAGCCCAGCAAAGCAGGGCCCCACACAGGGGCGGATGAAAAAAATGATACTCTGATTTCTGTGACACTTTCATATTTGTTATTTCAGAGAATTATTTTAAGTAGCTATCATAGAGGAAGATGTAAGTATTTTATGTGGCTTCTTTTCTCATTGTATATTGTTTACTTTTTTTTTCCCCCTGTTTAAATATACACATGAAACGGTACCATAGACTTTTCAGTGCTTGGATTCCTGACAACTTAATCAGGCCAAACTGTTTCATGACGGGATATGTGATCTGTTATATCATTTCCCAGAATTTGCTGGTCACCTGTCACGGGTTCCAGCCGAGGTCAGACAATGGGGCCATGGAGCAAAGCGCACCTGCTCACCGAAGCTAGTCACGGAGCTCAATTCATTAACTGCCTGAGAAATTTGTTCTGGGGAGGGGCAAATTTTCAGAGATTATAGCTGTGCTTTGAGTCACAACCTGAGGGTGAGGTCAGACTTTATCATTAGAAGCAAAATTCTCCAATTGATAAGAGGCCCAAGCCCCATTCCCTCAATCCCAGGAAGGTGTAGCCTCCAGACACAGCCAGGACAGAGACAGGAGGGGCCGTCCCAACCTCATACCCTGACCAGATGGTGGACAGTGAAATGCCCTAAAGGTGATTTCAAGGAACAGTTAGCCCCCTTCCACGTGCACCCCTGGAAATGCTGGTGGTATAGGAGGATATGACCGTAGGACACAGCTGTTAAGCTTCCCAGAACCACCCAAGCTCAGATGGCTGCTGGCTTATGAACATTGTTCACAAAGATAAGCCTTTGTACAAAAAGGAGTGAAGAGGTGTGTGGGCCTGGGAATGAGTGATGAGTAAGATTTGTCACACATACCTGCAGCACAGGTCCCCTGGGATCCGGCTCTGCTGCCCTGTCACTTTTAGGACAGACCAGGTGCCAAATGCTGTGACTCCAGCCTGCAGAGTTCCTGTCAGGGGTACAGAGAAGAGGCTGAGACATGGTCTTTTTAAATGATGTGTCTTGTCCCACTGAAATCACAGAATTTTACAAGGAAAAGAGACTCCCAGGTTGTTTAGTGCAACTACACTCAATGGGATCTGGATATAAAGAGCTTAAGAGACTTAGAAAAAATTGTACCATTCAATTATTAACAATCCAGACCAGTGCCAGGCTAACTGACCACAGCTCTGTCCTTTATCATGTTCTGCTAAATATTTATATAGAAATGTAGTGTGTGAATATACATGCTTATGTGTTTATATTGGTTATATGCAGATGTGTGCATAAATGTATGTGTGTAAGTATATGTGTATATGTGTCCTGTGTGTGCATGTGTATACATGTAACTATGTGCATGTGTCCCTATTTGTAAGTGTATGTGTGTATATATGTATATATTTATGCATTTGTATGTGAATGCATGCATGTGTGTGTTTATGTATATGTCTATGTGTTTGTATTTGAATGTATAAAGTGTGTACATGTGTATAAGTATATGTGCACATGTTGTGTGAATAATATGTTTTCATGTATAGTGTATAAGTGTGTGTTTGTGTGTGGTGTACATACTGTGTATAAGTGTGCGTATAATGTGTATATGTTTGTGTCTGTGTTTCACGAGGTAACAGATTCTCAGAGAATGTTTTCTGGCCAAGAGCCTTGATTCTCACTGATTCAGCCATGAGGGCAAGGTGACTAACATAACATTATGAAAACTACTGGAGAAACTTCTCAGAAAAAAATTAGGCTTTAAATAATGAAGTACCAGCTAAAGACACTTACATGTAGAGAACACCCAACCCCAGAGCAAAAATGCGAAACCAAGTATTTTGTAGAATGTTCTAACTTGTAGATTTAACTGATTGCTTTCTCCTGGTGACATTTAAATTTTTCCTCCATAAACTTGACAAATGTGGACTAAAAGCTTAAAAATTTCTCACTTATTTTGGCAAGAATGCTGTACTGGAAATAAGATATAAAAATGAATTTCACTTTGTGTCCCTAAGCTGTAGCCTAAAGCTGTTTTCTAAAAATGAACAAATTTTAGTTTCTCTCCCTGTGAACCCTGAGAAGCACTGCTGTAGGCCAGGGGTTTCCACAGTTTGGAATTCCATGCAATATAAAAATTTCATAAAGAACACAAACTGAGTTTTAGTGTTGCAAAGTTAGACCACTTAGAAACAGCAACAACTAGCAAATGCTCTCAGCAGTCACTGAAAAACAATTTAAACATTGTTGTACACAAAAAGAAAAGAGAAAAATTTTGGAAAAGGATATTAGGATTGTTATAGGTTTAGAAAAATAGATATCCCTTTCAATTAAAGAATTTATATTAGAAAAAAATATCTTCCAGGGATCCTCTTTCTCATTCCAATAAGCCAGTGATGGGTCCTCATGGGCATGTGGCTTTAAAGTTTTATTTTGTTTTGTTTGTCACAGGATGTCAGCATTTGGAGGAAACCTGGAAGTCACAACCCCGTGACGGAATCCAAGGTCGGTCGGTCTCTTCTCAACCAGTCCCAAGATAGAGACTTGAAAAAACAGATTTTAATGCATAAGTGTGCTAACACTTGCCGCCTGAATGTCCCGTCATTGTTCTGTGTTCCAGGTCACATAAAAATCCAGATTCCTTGTTTACAGTAGGTATTTAATCAGATTTTAAAACAGTTATCAAGCTGCCTACTGATTGATTTCTTTTCCTAAAGATGTGTACGGTGGAAGACAAAATGATCTTGAGTCAGGGCATCCTGGGTGCCACCCTAGCTTTGCAGGAGCTTTAGGAATTTGGAAGGACTTTTGTCTCTCTGTAAAAAGCCTGGTTATTTATTGAAAGCTAGAAGCTCAAAAATGCTCTTTGGAATGTAGACCCTGAACATCTGGCTCTTGTACTTTTCATTTCTCCTTTAACAACCCTAACACTTCCCAAAGGAATGAGTAAATCTGGATGAATCAAGGAAGGGTTGCATATAAGAAAGCCAACAAGAAATGAACATTTTCATTCCAAAAATACTGTCCTCACAATCCTTGAAATTAAGGGGATGTGAGGAGAAGAGAGTAAGATTGAATGGAGGTGGAAAGTGGTGATGGTTGCACAACAGTGTAAATGTATTACATAAAAATGGTTAAAGTGATGATTTGTTATGTATATTTCCATTAAAAAACATTCGGCTTGCTTCCAGTGAGCCGGTGAGTATGGAGAGCTCTCTTGCTGCCTCTTGCAAGAGAACAAGGACTTGGGAACAATAGCAGTGGGTACTCTCAGGAGGTCAGTGGTGACAACCTGGGAGACTACAGGCCTAAAATACAAGGCGTGTCCAGCCACCTGTCACTGCAGTTAACTGTGAGAAACCAGCCTTGACTAGCTGCCTGGCCACAGTTGCCCCTGAGCCAGCAGGGGTAGAGCGCTCTGTGTATCCTCCTCCATGCCACAGCATGGTACACAAGGAGTGCACCTTGGCTCCCCCAGGGAGGATGAGAGATGCGTGCATGGAGCAGAGCCTGCTGAACCCAGCCTAGATCAGAGACCCTCTGGCTGACCCACAGAACTGTGAGAAAGAGAGAAGGACCATTCTTTGCAGGCAGAGTTTTGGTGCATTGTGTTACTCGGCCACACAGGTAATCAATACGGGGCTTGAGGGTGTTCGAGTCCTGCCGACATGACAGGCTCAGAAGAGTGGACTGGCCTCATAGCAGAGGTTATCTGACCTCCAGCTGTGGGCTTAATTTAGACGTGGGGAGAAACAGGAAAGATCTCACTTAGTTCCTTACCATAGCAAGTATAATTGTAACCAAATATGTAATTGCAAATATAATCTAAATAATGAAAAAGCCTAAGTATTATAACAGAATAGGAACTTACATGTGCTGAGGTGACCCAATCTGTGAGTCTGATGACTTTATATCTGCAGCCAAAACTAAATAAATAAAACATGAATGAACACATACAATGAAAACTGAAGACTGGATTTTATTGGGACTGCATGGAGCCCCCTGGCTTCAGGTCCTCAGCACGTTTTCCATTAGACAATTTTGTTACGTGTTGGCCTGAAACCCTTAAAGCTCCTTTGTTGCTTCTCATAAAGCAAAGTGACTTGCTAGGAAAGCAGCTGGGAGTTTTAAAACCACTCCTAGGGTATTCCCATGTGACTGCATTGTGTCCTGTCACTAAATGCAAAGAAGAGTCTAGAACTGCAGAGGTACCGGGGCAGCCTGCCTGCAGCGGAGACAGCCACAGTCCCAACTTGTCCTGAGAAGCTCGCCAGAGCAGCCACAAGGGTCATGAGAAAGATTATGATAAAAGAGGAAGATGACACTTTTTGTTACATTACTCTGTCAGGTGGCACTGCTGAATGTCAAGTACTCATTGGCATATATGTAAATGATCGATACTTGTTTGCAACAACAGCCATTATGTTTCATGTGTCAGTCAGGCCAACTGGAGGCAATACAATTGCAAGACTTTTAGTAGACAACAGCCTTTCCCTTCCTTCTGAGGATGTCATTCATAGAAATACCTAAGTCTGTAGTTAAGAGGAGTATAATAAGTCTAGGAAGCAAAACACATGGTTCAAGAAAATCTACCCTGCTTCACATCCAGAAAACCATAAACTATGTTAAAGTTTATTGAGTTAGGTGTCTGCCACTTGAAATTAAAAGTGTTATTCTAACACAGAAACCAGTACTTGGATCCAGGGTATTATATATAAATAAGAGTCCATAGAGCATGAAATTGGCTCAGCTGTAATATGGCAGATGGCAGTGAGGACAGCTCTATCCTCACTAGCTAAGAACTTGAAAATGCTTGTTACAGGGTGCTTGACCTGTCACCCATTGTTCCTAAGGATATAGATAATATCTACAAAGGCTGGAATGTTAGAAAACTTTGCAGAAACACTTTAGAATGTAGTGATGTATTAGTAACTCCTTGTAGCCTTCTCAAATCTTTAGCAAAAAAAGAAACTTTGCATGCTAGACCATCTAAGAAGAGAGAAAAAGAAATAAAACCATGCTTTAAAAAAAGAGAGAAAATTTAAAAAAAAAAAAAGAACCTTTCTGTATACAAGTAATTAAAGGTGTTTTAAATTCTGTTATCTTTTTACTTGCAGAGTAGAGATACTAAATTCTCTACCTCTGTCTAAAATTGTAATTAAGACTTAAAGTGGAAAAGGAGTTAAAATGTCAGGATGAATTAATAGCTTCTTCTTTGGGTTAAAAAAAAACATTTCTTATTTCTTATTTTTTTACCATTTGACCCCATTCGCCCATTTTTCTCACCACAATTTATTTTCCATATCTATAGACTTAAGTTTTTTGTTTTTGTTTTTGTTTTTTTGGATTCCACATATAAGAGAGATCACACAATATTTATCTTTCACTGCTGACTTATTTTTATTTAGCATAATGCCCTTGAGGTCCATCTGGCAATATGTCATTGTTTTGATGGCAAAATAATATTCTATTGTATATAAAGCACAGTTTTTTTTGATCCATCCATAAACGGATGAAAACTTATGTTGTTTTTATATCTTTGTTATTGTAAATAATGCTGCAATAAACATAGGGTGCATATATCGTTTCAGGTTAGTGTTTTTATTCTCTTTGGATAGATATGCAGAAGTTAAATTGCTCAATCTTATAATAGTTCTATTTTTAATTATTGAGAAACCACAAACTATTTTCCATAGTGTCTGTAACAATTAACATTCCCACTAACAGTGCATAATGGTTCCCTTTCTCTTCATGTTTGCTAAACTTTTTATTTCTTACTTTTTGACAATAGCCATTTTAACAGGTGTGAGGAGATACCTCATTGTTGTTTTGAACTGCATTTCAAATTAGTTATGTTGAGTCCCTTTTCATGTACCTGTTGGTCATTTTAATATCTTTCAGGAAAAATGTCTGTTCAGGTACTTCAACTCATTTTGAATCACATTATCATAATGATCATCATTATTGCTATAGGGTTGTATGAGTTCTTTATGTAATTTGGATATTAACTTTTTATCAGCTATATGACTTGCAAATCTTTTCTCCCATTTACTGGTTTGCCTTTTCATCTGTTGATAATTTCTTTGCTGTGCAGAAGCTTTTAGTTTGATGTGGTTCAAATTGTTTATTTTTACTGTTGTTGTTCTGGTTTTGGTGTCAGATTCAAAAAATTATTACCAAAATCTATGTCAAGAAATTTACTGCCTATGTTTTCTTCTAGAATTTTTATGGCTGGAGGTCTTACATTCAAATCTTCAATCCATTTTTCATCAAAATTTTATGTATGGTGTTAGATGGCACTCCTGTTTCATTCCTGTTCAGTTGGTTTAACACTATTTAATGAAGAAACTGTCTTTTCTCTATTGTATGTCCTTAGCTCTTTTGTTGTAAATTCATTGACCATATGTGTGTGGGTTTGATCTGGGCTCTCTATTCTATTTCATTGATCTATGTGTCTGTTTCCGTTCCAGTACCATGCTGTTTTGATTATTATAACTTTGCAAAATAGTTTGAAATTTGGGTGGGCTCCAGAAACTAAAAAATTAATAAATAAGTAAATTAATAAATTTAAATTTTTGTTTATATAAAAAATGTTGAATAACAAATATGAACACAAAGAGAAATGTTAGTGTTGCCAACATATCCCATTTTTTTCTTACTGTCAGAGATAAGTCTTAGAGTTTGCTATATATTCTCCTGGATTATCTCTCTATGTAATTTTGTCTATTTCAAAATACACAGTTTTGGTCACATTATTTTATTTTTGCTTTCCATGGGGTCATACCATGCACATTTTTCTCAAATTTGCTTTTTGACTAAGCTGAATATGCTTGACACTTTGCTTTGTTTGTAATGTCACCATAATTAAACATTTCCAAATAGGGGACATTGAGGTTATTTTCAAAGTTTTGTTATCATAAAGAGTACTACAACAAAAACTTTTGAACATGTGAAATATGTACATTCAAAAAATTTTGAACATTTTTCAGCGTTTTGATCAAAAATTGCTTTCTTACAAAAGTAAACAAGAGAGTGCACTATGGAAAGTCAATAAAATAAAATGTCCTATATTGAGGGGACTGGCCAGACAGGAATGGTGACATTTCTTCTGGGTATTAAGGAATAAATATGAGTATATTAACTAGAGAAAAGGCAACAAGAGATATGCCATATATTAAAAAGAACATCTGAAAAGGCCTGTAGGTTTAAACAAACCAGGAATTCTTAAATCTTTTGTTTTGTTGATCCACTTGAAATTACAATTTTGAAGGTCAGAAATCTGTGAATATCAGCATTCTCACTGGATAAATCAAAGCCTCTTCTGTAAACTTCTCTATTCCACAGCCAATTTATTTTAAAAGGCCTAAAGCTTTCCTCAAGACACTGGGTACAATACCATTGTAGTGTTAATACTTACATGAATTAGTTTATTTGTTCTTATTATCTGATTCAAACTTCCTGCTGCATTATATTTCATTATTTGAGTGCCAACCCATGTGGGAACCAAGTTTTGGCCTTAGCCTAAACCAAAGGAAACAGCTGCATCTCTTACAATAAGAGTCTGCCTACAGGGTCAATGCTTTTCCAAAGTTCCACTCTCTACAAAGACGCCTCCTTGGCTCTGACTGGAATTAGTGACTACTCACTAAAGACAATAGGCCTTACTGTGGGTTTAAGCCAAACAAACAATTCTATATGTTTTAACCCTGAAAAGTTTGAGCTCTATCCAGTCCAACTCCATCTTTTTATGATTTGTATTTCATTTTTATTAAAAATATTGGGATGACATTGATTAATAGGATCAGGTAGATTTAAAGTATACATTTCTATGATATATGATCTCTATATAATTGTGTGCCTACTACCCAGTGTCAAATCATCACCCATCACCATGTAGTTGGTCCCTTTTATCCTTTACTATCCCATCGCCACCTTCCCTCTGGTAATCACCATAATATTGTCTGTATCTATGGGTTTCAGTTTTATATCTCACACATGAGTGAAATCATATGGTTTTTAGCATTTTATACCTAACATTTCACTTAGCATGATATTCTCAAGGTCTATCCACGTTGTCGCAAATTGCTGTATTTCATCTTTTCTCATAACTGAGTTGTATCCCATTGTATATATGTACCACATCTTCATTATCCAGTCTTCTATCAAAGGACATTTCATTGTCTCCATGTCTTGGCCACCATGAATAATGCTGCAATAAACATAGGAATACATATATCTTTGCAAATAAGTGTTTTTGATTTTGGGGGGAGATACCCAGAAGACCAATTTCTGGGTTATATGGTAATTTTATTCTTATTTTTTGGGGGAACCACCAGAGTCCCACAGTGACTGTACCAGTTTACATTCCCACCAGCAGTGAATGCGCGTTTCTTTTAATCTACAACCTCTCCAACACTTACTACCTGTCTTGTTGATAATAGCCATTCTAACAGGTGTGAGGTTAGATTTTTTGGTGGTTTTGTTTTGCATTTCCCTAATAGCTAGTGAAATTGAACATCTTTTCACATATTTGTTGGTCATTTCTCTGCCCATCTTTTAACTGGATCATTTGTTTGGTGTTGAGTTTCATGAGTTCTTTACATATTTTGGATATTAACTCCTTTTTGGAGCTATTGTTTGCAGATATCATTTCTCATAAGGTTGGTTGCTTTTTTGTTTTGTTGGTGGTTTCTTTTGCTGTGGAGAAGCTTTTTCGTTTGATATAATACCATTCATTTATTTTTGCCTTTGCTTCCCTTGACTTTGGGGTCAAATTCATAAACTGTTCTCAAAGACCAAGGCTTATACGTTTAATACCTATGTTTTCTTCTATATACTTTATTGTTTCAGATCTTACATTTAAGTCAGTCATCCACTTCAAATTAATTTTTGTAAATGGGAACAAACTGTAATCTAGTGTAATTTTTTTTGTATGCGGCTTTCCAATTTTCCTAGCACCATTTATTGAAGAAGCTTTCTTTTCTCCATTGTGTGTTTTTGACCCCTTTGTCAAAAATTATTTGCCCAAATACGTGTGATTTTATTTCTGGACTCTCAATTCTGTTCCATTGGTCTTGTGTCTGTTTTTCTGCCAATACCATGCTAGGGTTTTTTTTTAAAGATTTTATTTATTTATTTTTAGAGAAAGAGGAAGGGAGGGAGAAAGAAAAGGAGAGAAACATCAATGTGTGAGAGAAACATCGAATGGCTGTCTCTCACATACCCCCCACTGAGGACTTAGCCCACAGCCCAGGCCTGTACCTTAACCAGGAATTGACCAAGTGACCCTTTGCTTTGCAGGAAATGCCCAACCCATTGAGTGCAACAGTCAGGGCTACCATGCTGTTTTGATTATCATACTTCTGTAGTATAATTTGAAGTCAGGTAGTGTGATACCTCTGTCTTTGGTTTTTTTTCCCCCCTCATTATTGCTTTGGCTATTCAGGGTCTTATGTGGTTCCATACAAATCCGATAATGTTTTGTTTTATTCCTTTTAAAAATTACACGCTGGGATTTTGATGAAGATTGCATTAAATCTGTATATTGCTTTGGGTAATATGGCCATTTTAGCTATGTTGATTCTTCCAATCCATGAACACAGAATATCTTTCCATTGTATTGGGTCCTGTTGATTCTCTTTTAATACTTTCTAGTTTTCAATATATATCCTTCACATCCTTTGTTAAGTTTATTCCTATGTATTTTATTCTTTTGGTTGCAATTGCAAAAAAAGTTTTATTCATTTCTTTTTTTAAGTTGCATTTTTCATATAAAGGAAAGCAATTGATTTTTGTATCCTGCAAATTTACTGTTTTAGTTTAATATTTTTAATAATTTTTTAGTGTAGTATTTAGGGTTTTCTATATACAGAATCATGTCACCTGCAAAAAGTGATACTTTTCTCCATTACAATTTGGATGACTTTTATTTTGTTCTCTTGCCTGATTGATCTACTATCTAGGACTTCCAGAACAATGTTGAACAGCCGTAGTGAGGGTGAGCATCCTGGTTGTGTTACTGATTTTACAGGAAAAGCTTTAAAATTTTCACCATTGAATATGACATTGGCTAAATGTTTGTCATATGTGGCCTTTATTATGTTGAGGTACATTCTTCCTATACCCATTTTACTGAGTGTTTTAATCATTAATGAATGTTTTAACTTAGCAAATTTTTTGCATCTATTGATAAGGTTATATTGTTTTTATTTTTTGTTTTTAGAAATGAGGAAACAGAGCCCAGAGAGAGATGACACGACCTGCTCAAAAGCACTCAGCTTGCTGGTGGTTGAGCTGCCTTCCAGCACCCAGAGCTTGTGTTTTTTTAGTCTTCTTTTTACTCTGTCATCTTTATAGCACATTTAAACTGTGAACATACCACATCTCATGTTGTCACTCAAACAATTTGCAGGCACCATAAAATATTTCCCAGATATATAGTAATTTAATTTTTGATACATCCCCATTAGGTAGAAAAGGAAGATGTTATTATTTCCATATTTCTATTGGAATGGCAAAGCAGAGAGAGTTCAAATTACTTTCCTAGGGTACACAAGTAACATTTTTTTCAATTATACAATGAGTGAGTAAATCTTACTTCCTATGGTCCTTGTGAGGAGTAAATTAAATTAAACCAACTATGTAAAGTGCCAGGTGCATGGGTCCTCAATATATGGTAACTAGTGTTGCCATCAGTTATTTAAGGTAATGACCATGAAAACAATAAACATTATGGTGAACATAATACCACATATGTGTACATAATAGTACACAACTTACACAATTGATTTAATAATAGTGAAGTTGAAATTAGAACACCCCCCCAAAATATGCCAATTAGGTAGATCACATTTTGCCTATAAAATGAGCTGCTCTAGGAGCTATGAGGAAAAAACATTTTTATTCATTGCAGGAGGGAATACACATTGGAATACGTTTTTTTCAGCAAGTAGTATCATTTCCAGGAATTAATTTTTATAATATTTATATATATATATATAAAGATACATGTGCCAAGATATTCACTGCAATATTGCAAATGAAAAAAAAAGATAATCTAAACATTCATGAGTAGGTAAAAAAAAGATTGTGAGAGAAATTATGATATGGTTGAACAGTTGGATGCTGTGTGTATTGACGAAGAAAGATGCCCTTAATGTATTTTATATTGGGTCTAAAATAGAAGAGTTTGTATTATTTGATGCCATTTATAATAATAGACATTTGTTTAATATTTTGTTGGTGGACAGGGATGGATTCTGTATTTATTCTCTTAAATGAAAATTTAGCTACCTGAGCAAGAACTCTAAGGTGGTGACAGTGTTTTAGTTAAATTTCAAAGGCTCCTGCATTCCACCACTACCTGTCCCTTCTGATTGAATACCAGCCCTTGTGGTTTTTGGTAGCACAGGCAGACCTGCAGTTTAATAGAAAGGTCATCACAGGCCTCACATGCAGGCAGCTTGAGGGTCAATGGTACAGCGAGAAGACTCTTAGAAGACCAGATGCAGGTCACCATCAAGTGAGCTACAGCAGAGCCAGATAGCAGACAATGGGCCCCATCTGGATCAACAGGGCACATTAGGTCCATGAAGGGCACTTGGTAGCCTTGGCTGGAATGTCTTTATCTAATGTCATTCAGGACTTCTCTTTTTCCTGATGAAATCTGCAGAAGAAAAGGATTCATGTTTCCTGAGATTTCTTCTATCAGGGGGAGGGGATGGCTACATGGAAACCTCACCACTTGGGACCCCAAAATGAGAAACTGCCACGTTTGTTAGGTCCAGGGGGAAGAAAGGAAGCACCAGCCTATATGTCATCCAAAGGGAATATTTGACTCACGCCGACTGCTCCACCGGAAGGAAGCTCCCCAGCACAGGGACTGTGTCAGTGCCAGTTCATCAGTGATTCCTCAGCACAGGACCTGCCATAAAGGGACTCAGTAAGGATCTGTAGAATGAATGAATGGCACTCATCATTTCCTGAATCAGGCCCTTGTGCTGTCATTAACCCAGGTCCCTGTCCTTGCCACTCTAACACCTTACGCAGTGTCCCCAGAGGATCGGAGGGTGGAGGTCATTTGCAAAGAAAGAAATGGAGACAAACCCACCCCCACAGATCTGGCTGAAGGGCTGGTGGGAAGGGCAAGGCCCAGTCATTGGGGTCCCTCGGGACTCCGACCTGGTACTCTAGGCCAGGGCTGTGTGACTTAGACCCTTTGTCTCACACCTGCCGCTCTTCCTCTAAAGGAATGGGAAGCACATTGTGCAATTCCATCACCCTTCTTAGTTCATTTCAAATCCATTCGTAGGTCCAAGAGAATCCCTGGAGGGGAGATCCCAGGACAACAGGTGAAATGTGGAGGAAATCTGGCAGACGACCATCCTGAAGGGAAAGAATGCCACTCCCATTAGTTTATGTTTTCTCTAATGCCTTGCAGCAGGATTCTAGATGAATGGCAAGTGCAATAAACATGAATGATATCCAGTGTCTCAATGGCACAGTAGTCACTGCAATGTTAGCGTGTCTTTGGATTAAGTATCATTTTCAAAGACATGTTTGATTTCAAAGGAGAAATTCTTGTGATCGCTGGTTCTGTTAAAACTGGTGTTATCTCACTTAATTGGAACACTAACTACCTTATGAGGTGTTTGGTATTAACCACATTTATAGTGAATGAAACCAAGGCTTGGAGAGGATAAGAACAGCCTTCTGCTACAGAGACAGCCACAGTCCACACTTGTCCTGAGAAGCACATCTAAGCAGCCACAAAGGTCATGGCCAAGATAATGTGAAGGGAGAAAGAAGACACTCTTTGCTACATTTCTCTATCAGGTGGCACTGTTGAGCATCAAGTACTCATTGGCATACACGTAAATGAGCCATTTTATGGAAACGTGCCTGTGCATAAACCATCCATGGGGTTTATGTTAACACAGAAGCTATTTTCCCTGACACTGAATTAACTCTTAGTATCTCTGCATTATGTGTGTGTGTGTGTGTGTGTGTGTTTGTGTACAAATAAAACTTCTTTATTTCCAAGGGAAATATGTAAATTGCAAATAAGTACATGAATACCTAGTACATACCATTAGACATTAAGATTATCCAAATAAGAACCATGATGATACATCATTACATAGATATTGGTTAAACTTAGTGATAAAAACAAATGCTGGTAACATTGCAGAGAAAATAGACTACTCATTAATTTCTGGTGTGAATATAAAATACTGCAGGTACTCTGGCGTATAATGTAGCTGTTTCTATTTTTTTCCAGTTTTATAAAAATATAATTAATATGTACCATTGTATTAGTTAAAAATGTACAACATAATGATTTCCTAAGTGTAATATATAAAGAAATAATTATTGAGACTTCAAGATGCTGGAGGAGTGAATGGAAGTCACACTGACCTACTCCCAGGACCACTCTGGAATTACAAATAAATTGTAGAGAAATCACCCGAAACAAACAACTGCACAATAGTGAGAGACAAGACTTATAACTTCAGACAGAAAAAAATCAACTTTAGCCCAACCTGACTGGTAAGGAGTGTGGTAGAGACTTGAGGAGGCTGGCTGGGCGCCCATAGGCAGCAGTGCCAGAGGAATATTTAAAATGTCCAGCTGGATCCCCCTGAGAAAAGTGGGGTCTGAACCATACACAGAGATCTCCAGCCTACAGCACCAGAGCCCAAAAGTACACAGATAACAGCCAACTACGAAATGCAGCAGGGTTGCTCTCTGCCAGAGACAGGTGGCTGGAGACACAAAGAGCTGTTTAAAGGGCCAACACATAAATTTTTATTTGCAGCCACTTACTCTGGGCTCCAGCAAAGGCAGAGGCGGAGAAGGCTGGAGCTGTCTGAGAAGAGGATGGGGAAGGAGGCTTTGTGGGGAGAACTGAGAGAGTAGTCAGTGGGATCCTGGTGTTGACTCCTCCCCCATACGACAGCAGCCATCTTGCTGAGGCTGACCACTCCCCTGAGTGGCAGCATGTGAGAGGACACAAATAGCCCTGCCCCCAGAAGTCTCTTCCCTGCCCCGGTGGTACTTAAACCTGACTGCTGAGTACAGAATAGCAGCCACAGATAGTAGATCCCTGGTTAAATGGGGTGTAGAATGGACTAGCGACACTTCAGGAGAGATTGGAAATGGAGCTTTGGGGAAAGAACTGAAAGAGCACCCAGCAGGATCCTAGTGCTGACTCCTCCCCCATATGGTAACAGCCGTCTTGCTCAGGCAGACCACTCCCCTGAGCAGCACCAGCAAAAGGACACAATAACCCTGCCCACAGGAGGGATTCTGCCCCATCCTGTGGTGCCTAAGCCTCACTGCTGAGCGCAGAGTGACTAGATTAACAAATGAGGGAGACATCCACTGACAGTAGATTCCTGGAAGTCTCGAAAAGACTCTCTGAGGTCACCTGGGGCCAACAGCTAACATCATCAGAGGCAGATCCAGAAAGAAAAAACAGCAATTTCCTACCAAAGAAGTTCACACCACAAAGTCGGGAAATCAAGACAGATCAATTTAAGAAGCAGAAGCAAAAAAGAAGAGTCTCACAAATAATGGGAAGACAAAGAAACACCTCCTCAATCGAAAGGAAAGGAGGAATTCCCAGAAAGAGAACTAAATGAAATAGAGGCAAGTAAACTATCAGATACTGAGCTCCAAACAATGGTTCTGAGGAAACTCAATGAGCTCAGTGAGCTCAGAGAGAATTACAAAAAACTACAGGGAAACTGCGAGGAACTTACTGCAAACTATATCAGCATGAAAAAGGGCATAGAAATTATCAATAAGAGGCAAGAGGAAATGAAGAACACAATTTCTGAATTGAAGAACACTGTAGAAGGAATCAAAAGCAGGCTAGATGAAGCAGAGGATCGAATCAGAGACCTGGAGGACAAGGTAGAAAAAAAGCTCCCAGAAAGAGCAAGGAAATGAAAAAAGACTCAAAAGAGAATGAAGAGGCATTTAAGGAAATGCAGGACAACGTGAAACGTAATAATATCCATATAATAGTTATACCAGAAGGAGAAGAAGAGGCACAAGAGACAGAGAACCAAAATGAAAAGGGAGCCAAACATATGGGAAAATATATTTACCAGTGATACGTAGGACAGCAGTTTGAACTCCAAAATATATGAAGAACTCACATGACTCCAGTCCAGGAAGACAAACAATCCAATTAAAAATGGACAAAGGACCTAAACAGACACTTCTCAAAGGAGGACATACATAGGGCTGAGAGACATATGAAAGGATGGTCAGCATCACTAGCCATCAGAGAGATGCAAACTAAAACCACAATGAGATACCACCTCACATCAGTCAGAATGGCCATCATAACCAAATCAACAAACAACAGGTGCTGGCGAGGCTGCGGAGAAAAGGGAACCCTAGTACACTGTTGGTGGGAATGCAGACTGGCGCAGCCACAGCGAAAAACAGTTCAGAATTTCCTCAAAAATCTAAAAATGGAACTGTCTTTTGACCCAGCAATTCCACTGCTGGGATTATGCTGTAGAAATCTCAAAACATCAATTCAAAAGAACCTATGCACCTCAATGTTCATAGCAGCACAATTTACAATAGCCCAGTGCTGGAAGCAACCTAAGTGTCCATCAGTAAATAAGTGGATAAAAAAGTTATGGTACATTTACACAATGGAATACTATGCAGCAGAAAGAAAGAAAGAGCTACTACCCTTCGCGACAGCATGGATGGAACTGGAAAACATTAGACTGAACAAAATGAGCCAGGGGGTGAAAGACAAATACCATATGATGTCATTTATAAGTTGAACCTAATCATCAAAACAGACAAGCAAGAAAAATATAGCCAGCAACATTGAAAGAAAAAACAAACCAACAGTAACAAGAGGGAAAGAACGAGAGGTTAACGGGGAAAAGAAGAAGGGTCAAAACAAGGATAAAGGACCCGTGGACAAAGGCACAGTGGGGAAAGATTGAGGGTGGGATGTGGGAGTAGGTGGGACAGGGGAAAGTGGTGGTGGGAAATGGAGACACAGGTATTTGGACAATAAAAAAATTTTTTTAAACTGTTGTCACTGTAAGTTTAGCTAACATGCTCCACCACATATAGTTGTGATGTTCTTCTCTCATGAGGAGAACACTAAGATTTACTCTCTTAAAAACTTTCAAATATAGTCATATCTCAGAGATATTTTTTGTTGAGTTCCAGACACCACAATAGAGCAAATAGGACAATAAAAGTAGTCATTAAATTGTTTTTGTTTCTCAATGCATATAAAACTCATGTTTGCTCTGTAATGTAGCCTACTCTGTATGAAATAGCATTACATCTAAACAGAAAATGTGCATACCTTTTTTTTAATACTTTATTGCTAAAAAATAGCTAACCATCACCTGAGTCTTCAGCATGTCATTATCTATTTGCTAGTGAAGTTCTTACTTTCAATTTATCAAGAATGTGTAATCATGACCTAACATTTCAGTAAGTGATAATGGGGTATATATTCTGCTTTATCTCAAGGCTCTAGCCAACTCTTTGTTTTCTTAGAGTATGTAAATAAAATCCTGTGTTTTTATTTCTTATCTAGCTTTTTATTTTTTTTACAGCTTAGAGAAATCTGTTTTGGGAGAGAAAATGGTGCCTGATAGCAGCATTATCATCTTTAGGAGATGATAATGCAGTAGTATTATCCACAGGTGTCCACAGCAAAGTGACAAATTCCAGTTTGAAGAGAAACTGAAAGGAGGGCAGTAAGTTTGAGAAGCGGTGGACTACTATGGCCTCAGCGCTCTCCATTTCCTGTGCTGCCTTTTCAGGATGAGCTGTACTTTGCATTTCTCTGCCTTGATATTTTTGTTCTGCTTTCCCTCTCCATCCTAAGAGAAGCTCTGCCAGCACTGAGATAGGGAAGATGGCTTTAAGATGGGTTTTTGAGGACATATTGGTAAGTCCCCCATCTTCCTGAATGGCTGGCAACTCAAATAAACCACTTTCCTTCTCAGCTCCTGTCCCACAAGTTTAGTTTTCCCAGTGACAGGTAGCCCACACCTGGGTGTGGGTCTTTTCACCCTTACAGATTCAGTATCTGGGAAGCCCAATAAAATGTGGTATGCCTGTATACAATACAGTTTTGTTAACCACAGGCACCATACTTTACTTTATATCCCAGAATGTATTCATAAGTGAAAGTTTGTGCCTTTTGATCACATTCACCAATTTTCCCTACCCCAAAAAACTGATTATAAAACTAAACATGCAATTTTCATATGACCCTGAAAGGCTTGTTTTTTGATTACCCCAGGAGCCTGGAAAGTGCTTCTGATCAAAGATTCCACCAATGTGAGCATGAGACCGGGCCACTCATCTGCAATCCACAGTGATCTACTTAGGATGAGCCCATGTCTCAGTCAGACAAACTGACTGAGCCGGGTTGACACAAACAGGGCTGTGCCATTAGACAAGAGACCATCTCCTTCTTCTCAGGATACCGCCCTTAGAGCGCTGTAAGTTTATAAATGCCAAACGCGAATGTGAGAACTCTGAGTAGGAAGCAACGTCTGGAAGGAAACAAACGGCCCCTGGGTGTGACAACATCAGTTAAGGAGGTTCACCCCAAACCTACTAAGCTTGTGAAGGAGTCCAGCTCTGCTTCAAGAAAAACTACCCTCTTTCACACGCACGAGACTCTTTCAAAGGTTATCGAGTTAGGTTTCCATCACCAGAAAATGAAAAGGTTATGTCTAATGCAGAAACCAGTACTTAGAAATAGGATATTATAAATAAAAGTTTGTAAAGTGGGCAATTTGCTTCGCTGTAATTTGGTACATGGAAGAGAACTTCTATCCACACTAAGCTAAGAATTTGAAGACATTTGTCACAAGGTGGTTGACCTGTCACCTACAGTGCCTGAGGATATAAGATAACAGCTAACAAGGCTGGAATATGGGGAAACGGCAGAAAAACTTTAGAATGTGGGGGTGTATGGATGACTTCTTGCAGCCTTCACTAAGCTCCAGTAAGAAACATACTTCCTTTACAGATAAACTCTGATACATCTGGAAACAAAGGAAAGAAAAGAAAACCTTGTTTGAAAGACCCTTTCTGAATAGAAGTAGTTGAAGATGTGTTAAATTCTGTTCATCTTTTTACTTGCAGATTTCAAGATCCTAAATTCTCTGTTCCAGGCTAAAGTTGGAAATGCAATAAAGGCACAACAGAAGATAAACAGGTGGAAGGAACATCAGGTTTTGTTTTCTTTTTTACCTCAAAGTTTTAAAATTTTAATATAATTTATTTATTTTTTTAGTATTTGAACTCCATCATCCATTTCTCCTACTTCCTAACCTTTTTCAGCAACTGCTAATTCTTTCTTATATCTATTAACTTGTTTTCTTTTTGTTTGTTTTAAACATCCAAGTATTAGAAAGACTGTATTATTTTCTTGGTCAAACTTATTTCACTTAGAGTAATACCATCAAGGTCCATCCATGTTGTAACAAATTGCACGATTTTATTTTTTTAATGGCTGAGCAATATCCTATCGTGTGAGTATGTATTCTAGTAACAACTTAATTGTCGTGAGTCAATAAATAAACAAAGAAGCTGTTTCTTAATCAAAACACTCGTTTGAAAAGATAGGTATACCCTTATTTTCCTTTTTCTTTGCCACATTGTTTACAATAGCCAAGGTATGGAAGCAACCTAAGTGTCCATCAATAAACAAATGAATAAAGAAGATGTACATATATACAATTAGCATGTCAAAAGCCAATACTTAATGACAACAGTAGTAATGGCAAGGTTAGTGTCCCTTTGGATTAAATGTAATTGAATCAAAGATATGTCAATTTTCAGGGGAGAAATTCTTGTGCTAGCTGGCTCTATCAACATCTCTGTTACCTCACTTAATTTTTTTAATTATCACCTGAGGATATGTTCTTATTGATTTTAGTCAGAGAGGAAGAGAAAAAAACATCTATTGGCTGCTTCCCATACACACCCAACCACAGACTGAACCTGAAACCTTCCAGCACATGGGATGACATCCAACTAACTGAGCCACCCAGCCAGGGTTCCTCCCTTAATTTTCAACCCAAATGCATGAGGTCATTGGTATTAACCACATTTATAGTGAATAAAACCAAGGCTTTAGTGGATCTGTCATTTGCCTCAAATTTATGTCTACTTTGAATTTATCCACATTTCAAATCCAGTGCTATTATGTGATAAAACCTTGAAATCAAGAGGTAAAAAATAATTATTTCAATTGGTTTGTCATTTTTCCACTGATTTAGTACAGATGTGGAAGTAAAAAAGACTGGCTTTAAAATAGAAGTTTTGGCATATCGGTAATATTGGTTACCAGTTTACTATTTCTGGCAAGACATTTATCAATGTTCTTTTCCAGTTCAATTAAAATAATGGGCAAGAAAAGAATGCATAAATTATTTTCATTGCTTCACCTATCCCAAAAGGAAAAGCAAAAAGATTAAACAGAAGTGAAATGTAAACATAAGAAAAATCCAAACGTGTAGAGAATTTTTGTAAGAGTTTATTTGAGCAAAAATGACAACATATGATGGGGAGCAAGATCTCAAATGTTCCAGATAATTACAGTTTTGCAGCTTCTTTTATGTACTTGAAATTAAAAAGGGAATGTAAGGGAGATAACATGAAAGTGGGAGAATCAAGACTGGGATTTGATTACAGGATAGTTAAGAAGAATATATACTCTTTTGAGGTTGTTTAGAATCACTGCAAAGGTGTGCTAACCGGGATGCACATAAACAATGGACAGGGCTTGCTTAAGTCAAAGATAAACCTTTTAACAAAAAGTTATATACCTGGGGCATGACTACCTACCATGACCTGCCCAGTTAGGAATTTATGATCACATCATAAATCACATCAAAAAGTAAGATCACATCACACTGTGCTCTTACTTTTCATAGAACCTCTCCTCTTAATCAACAGAAAATTCAGACAAGTCCTAATTCTTTCCCCTATATCAACTGGAAAAACTATTAAACTATTCATGCCTAGGTGGCAAATCTCCACTGCACTTACCAAAAGTTTTTGTGCCTGTTGTATGCAGTACCTATATCTTCAATGTGCTCAGTAGTGGTAAAAAACAGCACTATTTCTTCAACTGATTTTATCAGGCTGTCCTCTTGAAAATCACCAGGTGAGACATGTGGTTGAGATGAGTCTTTGTTCCGTGCTTGTTTCTACCATTTCTCTGCAAAATGTTCTCATTATCTTGAACTGCCCTGGAGGTCCATCTTAAGAGAGGGGCCAACAATTGCTAGTGAACCAGCTAGACTACAGCAATGCTGTGAGACATCACAAAATATCTAATGACTTTAATATATTTCCCTCTCTTTTCTTTAAATTGAGATATTATTCACACATCAGAAAGTTCGTGATATTAAAATATAAAACCCACTGATTTTGTTATATTCACAGAAAGTAGAATGATGGTTTCCAGAGGCTAGGGGAGAGAGAAATGGAGAATTTTTATCAATAGGTACATACTTCCGGACTAGCAAGATGAGAAGAATTCTAGTGCCAGGTGATGGTGACAGGCGCCCAAAGTGCGAGTGCACCTATGTCACTGAACTGTACACTTAAAGTGGTTAAAAATGTAATTTGATGCTAGATTTATTTTACCACAATTTAGAAACAAAATACTATTAGAGAGAAAATATAACTGCAGAGTGGGAAATATATTTGCAAATCATAAATTTCACAAATGTATAATATCCAGAATATATAAAGAACCCTTACAACTCAAAAATAAAAGTACAAATAACCCAATTTTAAATAGTCAAATGATTTGAATACATATTTCCCCAAAGAATTTATGCACATATCCATAAGCACTTGGAAACATATTTAACATCATCATTTATCAGAAATATGCAAATCAAATCCAAAAGGAGATACCACTTCTATCGATTAGCATGGACACAATTTAAAACCAGACACTAAGTTGTATTAGAGTGAATGTACAGAAATGAGAACATTCATAAGTTACTAATGAAAAAATAAAATAGTGAATCCACTGTGGTAGCAGTCTGGTCTTTTCTCAAAACCAAAGGGAGGCCATTCTTTGGAGCAGCACCTGCCACACAGCCCGCTGTGAAGCTATTGCCTAAGGTGCAGGTGTCCATGCAGCAGCAGGTTTTCCTGCTCTGCGCAATTTGATACAGCTGTGACCCAAGGGCAACTATTAAATCATATATTAGAATAGGCACTTAAGTATGTTAAATGATTGATTGGGTTGAGCTGCATGGTGTATTTAAAAAAGAATAAACCTCTGCTGATTTATAACATAATATCCTTCTTAATTAACTAATAGATTCAGGTTCTAGTGTATGAGAGGAGAGCTTCTATAATCTCAACGATTTTTTTAAAAAATTTAAGTGAACCAACCAATTTTTAAAAATTGTATGGGGTTGACCAGATTATTCAATAAAAAAGGATGATCTTTTCAGCAAATGATGCTTAGGAAGTCAAATATACAAATGCAAAAGAATAAAATTAGACCCTTACCTTAAACTCAAGCAAAAATTAATACAAAATGGATGGAAGATCCAAGCATAAAAACTAAAATTAGAGCCCTGTCCTGTGTGGCACAGTTGGTTCGGCACATTTCCACAAAGTGAAAGATTGCTGGTTTGATCCTCAGTCAGGGCACATACCTGGGTTGCAGGTTCAGTTCCCAACAGGGGCGCGTTCGAGAGGCAACCAATAAATATTCCTCTCTCAGATGTAGTTTCTCTCCCTCCTTTCTCCCTCCTTTCCCCTCTCTCTAAAAATAAATAAATAAAATCTTTTAAAAAACTAAAATTATAAAACTTTAAATAAAAACATGAAGAAAGAAACTCATAATACTAAATTTATTAGTAATTTCTGGTATAAGATTAAAAGAACAGGCAACCAATAGAGAAGTTTAATATGATGATCAAACAAAAATTCTTCAATGTCCACCCATAATCAAATGGCAAATCAGAGAATTTGAGACATTTTTGCAAATCATTTTAGATTAGAAAACTGTGTGATGCTGGTGGAAATTTAAAATGGTGTGGCCCCTGTGGGAAACATAGAAAAAAATAAACATATAATTTTCATACCCAGCAATTCATTCCACTTCGGGGTATATACCTAAAGAATTGAAAAGAGGAACTCAAACATTTGTACAACTACATGGACATTCAAGATAGTTCAATGTGGGTATAACCCATGTGTCCATCCACAGATGACTGGAGAAACAAAATATGCTACATTTACAAAGAAAATATTATTCTCTTTTTTAAAAAGGCAAATTCTGACTCATGTTACAATATGGATGAATATTAAGTATATTATGTTAAGTGAAATAGCAAGGTACAAGAGAAAAACATCATGTGATTTCACTTATGTGAGGACCTGGAATAGTCTAATTCATAGAGACTGGAGGAGGGAGGAATGCATATTTACTGCTTTATGGGGACAGAGTTTCAGTCTCAGGGAATATGAAAAGTTTGAAGGTGGATGGTGCTAACAGTTGACAACAATGTGAATGGACTTCATGCCATGGAACTGTACACTTAAAACTGGTTAAAACCAATATTTTTTATATTATGTCTATATTACCACAATAAAAAAAAAGTATGTGTCTGTTTGTGGTTCTAGAAAGATTGTCAATTTAATTGTAAGTAGGAAGTAGTTTCCTAGACTATATAAACTATGACTCCATTTCTATCAAAAGAATTAAAAATACGCATGAAAAACTGATGTGGGAATAGACATAAGGTAAGAATGATTCTTTTCTGAAAGGTATTTTGTAAAAACATATTTTTAATAAGTACATATTTTAAGTAATAAAAGAGGATAAACATATAGGGTTTCTAGTTTGTGTTTCTTAAATGCATAAGTATATAAACTAATATTTAATATAAAATACACTTTCCTCCATTTAAAACTTTTTTTTTACAAAATACTATTTAAATGCTGATATTAATATAAGTCAAAACAAAAATCATTGAAGTAAAAGTCTAAACATAGACATGGACAACAGTATGGTGATTGCTGGGGGGAAGAGGGTATAAGGGGACTAAAGAGTGCTGTAAAAATATATAATAAAGATTAAATTTAAAATAGGGAATGCTATACTGGACATAATTTTAATGTAAAAAAATAAAAAGAAATCATCCGTCAAAAGGAAAAAAGAAAAGTCAGTTAAATACTGAGGAAGACCTAAAAATCCATGATACAGAGAGTGTGAGGCAAAAGCTGTTTTTACTTTCCACCTTTCCCCCCTTTATTGACCACATGTCTCTCTAAACATCTCATTTCTGTTCACTCCGAGAAAGGCCTGAGAGGAAGAAGACTCCCTGCCTGGGGAAGACAGGCAAGGAGCACTGCAGACGCCAGCCTTCCCCGGAGACCCAGCCAGGCCCTCCGGTTCCCTTGCAGGGGTTTGGGCCTTGACCATCATGCCCCGCGTTTTGGTCACTGCCACTCCTCTCCAGACCCTTCCCAAACCCAGCCGCAGCCATCCGGAAACGTGAGCACACATCGGCCTGGAGGCTCTGCCTTCTTCCACCGCCTTCCTCCTTTGCTGCAGAATAAACAGGGACCACTAGACGAAATTACACTCTTCTCAGCCCTCCCGAGATTTTAACCAAAACTTGAGGACTGAAAGGACAGGCAGGGTTGCCCTGATACTGCAAGGGGCTCCCTGTAAGCTTCTTTTCCTAAACCACCCGCCAAGGGCATGGATTCAGGGTAACTGGTTGATACGGGTTCCAGTGTTTCCGTTGGCACCCTCCTCAGCACTGTTCTGGGTCCTTCCAGCTAGCTTGCCCCTCCCAGGTTTCACTAAGGCAGGTATGATCTATCCAGGGACAGGTTGGGACCTACTGAACCTTGTCACTCACCTGGAATTCCAGCACTCAGAGGCCCCACCCATAGGCCAGCATAGCCAATGAGGCTATGGGGGCGGGGTTGGGCAGGCTGCTCTTGGTACTTAAATGGGTGGCCTTGGGGCCGCAAACCCACGTATCAGAGACCCTGGGCCTGCTGACTATACCTGTACAGCTGTGCGCACCTCAGGTGAGAGCCCCCACTGAAGCCTGAAGAGCCTGGCCATACCAGGGAACAAGCTTTTCTATCAGACTTGGGGACCAAAATTCTAGGACACCAGGAGGAACTGTCCCATGGTATGGCTAGGCAACACAGCAGCCTGACCACAGCCCATGGTTTGCTGGGCTCACTGCTTCCTGAGCTGTTTCAGCATCTTGTCAAAGTAGAAGGTGTATGTTTGTGGTGGGCAGGGAATTGGGCTGTGTTCTCTCTTGTCCTGCCTATGGTGCCATTGTTCCTTGTTCCTAAGCAGTGATCTGAGCCCCAGAAGAGCCTGGTCCTGTCAAGGTGCAGAAGCTGATGGTGTGTTTTGGTAGAGGGGGGGTGGGCATGTCTCTGGGCTCCATCATGCCGGGTGAGCAATTCCCTGGCTTCGGAGAGGGAGGGGGAGAATGGGTGGCAGAAGGTAAGTGTGGCCCCAGTGGAGCCCAGGCTGAACATTTTCAATTCAAGAAGAGGAGGTTTGGAGGTATATCTCACCTCCTGTCACACAATAGTCAAGAAGAAAAGTGTGAAGAGGCCACCTAACACCCAGAATCTCAGTCCCTGCTTGGGATCAGGAGTCCTCATTAGTGAGGTTTTCCTGGGTCACATCAGTACCTTCAGTAAATACTTAGACCAACCTTTTTCTCATTTCCTCGTTGTAGCCTCAAGATTGAAACCCATAAACTACACTCTTGCCCTTCTCTAAACCTACATGATCATTACACATCACTGTTCCAAATTCCAGAGTCCTTCTCTAGCTGCTTTCATTTCAGTGATTGAATGAAATACCTCCACTTGGCCTGATTTTCTCCACCCACATCTTCCTACACATTCCTGATATAAATACTTGGGATGATAAATTAAACGTGGCTATATGACTCAGAAGAAAGTATGATGGCTTTTTAGAAGAATTTATCTAATTAGAGTCTCATTCCTCCTCTCCTAGGTTTTTGAAACATGAATTTTTTCATCTTCCTCACTCTCCTTTGGTTGGGAATGGCCTCAGCAGCTCCAAAGGTCGATCACAGTTTAGATGCACAATCAAACCTGTGGATGGTAACACCTGGAGCCGCACTTAATACGGTTGGTAACATGTGAGGCTATTCAGAGGGTCCCCACAGAAAAGGTCCATGCTGTTGGTGGTTTACAGCAGGGAGTAGCTTTTTGAGACTGGCTCTACCAAGACCATAACTTCATGGTACCCGTTAGTGACCCAGCAGGGCATTCATCCCTGCTGCGTGGGTGCTGGAGAGCAGTTCCCAGAAGTACAAAGCCTTTCCTGGCCATGGTTTCTCTTCCTCTCTGCCTGAAAATCCTCTTGGTGAAGGTGACATGGTTTAAATACATATAAAGACAATAGGTTATATGTTTGCCTCTAGGCTAAAGACACAATCAATAATGCAGCGGTAGAGAAAACCCCCGAAGTGCTTGAAAAGGATAATCAGGAACAAAGCGAAGAAGAAGAGAGCATCAGAACCGCAATGAATGCCCCTGGTTACATAAACCTGAGGATTAAAATAACCAAAGGGATATTTGACATGGTAGGTAACACCAGAAACTGTCTAGAGGGACCCTGGAGAGAATGTCCCTGCTGTTGGGGACTCACAGCAGAGGAGAGCTTCTAGAGACCAGTTCTACCAAGGCCATAACATCATGGCTCCCATTGTTGACACAGCAGGACATTCATCTCTGCTGTGTGGGTGCTGGAGAACAGTTCCCAAATCTATAAACACTTCCCTGGTCACAGTTTGTTTTCCTCTGTTTGCAAATCCACTTGGTGAGGTAAGCTGATTTTAGATAAATATAAAAATGGCAGGTTATATGTTTCTCTCTAGGTTAAAGATTCAGCCAGAAAAGCAGTATTGGGGAAAATTGGCAAAGAGATTGGAAAGCGCATTATGGGAGGAAGAAAAAAAACACAGAACAAAGAATGACTTTGCTAACACGGTAAGTGACGCATGGAATGCTCAATATTTTATGCCCCCTCCCCTCACTACTTTGCCAAAATAATATATTGAATTACAGAATTCTATTTCCTTTTCCTTGAAGACCACTGTAGATTTTTAGGCAGAAGATGCATTGGTCCCAGAATCAGAAGCACAAAAAGAAGAGAGTACCACTAAGGATATCCCTTCCCTGTCGACTTGGGAGAGGAAGGCCATCTCACATGCAATGGGGAAATAGGTGTTTGGACTTGCTTCCTAGGAATTTCACAGTATTAGAAGCCTGCTCACACTCTTGATAAAAGAGTCAGATGCCTGAAAGAGAAACCATTTCCTTGATTGTGTAAGGAATTTGCTGTACACACATTAGAGAATAAAGCTCCTGTTTCAACGCTTCTATGCACTGTTTCCATCCCTGTAGCCCTCCCCCAGCCTCTGAAGGCTGCCTGAGGGCCTTGGGGAGGAGGGATGAAAGTGATTCATGTGTGTTGACTGCCATCTCTGTTCTGTCACCTCCAACTCAGCAGGGTGGATGTTGGCCCAACAGAGGGATATGGAAGGTGCAGGAGGCCTTTGTGCCACCAGGAACCTATAGAAGTGTTGAGGAACAGCAGGTATGAGGACTCTGATAGGAGAGCTTGGGGCCAGGAGAGAGTGTGGCTGGTGTGGAGAAATCAGCAGGTTCACCGAAAGGGCCCCGATTCACAGAGGCAGCTGCAGAGCAGCCTGACCTGAGATAAGCAGAACCCAGACAAGAGATAAGCACCCAACCTCAGCATCCCTGCCCCAAATTTCCACTTTGATTTTCTAGGGACCCCTTTTAAAATCATCACTTAGAGTTGAGCCCTAGAAAAGCCAGCATCCTTCACCCAACCACCTTTGAAGCAATAGGTCCTCACTAACTTGCTCTCTCTGTCCTGTTGGCTGTGACCTGGACGGTGGGCTGCCCTTCCCTCGGCACTTTGTGCTCCTTCTCCTCCACTCCCCCCAAATCTGGGACCTGTAAATAATAAATCTTGTGACTTGGCTTTCCTTGTGTGAGTGACTTCAAACCAGGCCGTCAATGAAAACAACCTCAGGGTTTTCACTTCTCCAAAGGGGAAGCAGGGATGCTGAGGGTGACACCTGCTCACCCGTGTGTCTGACATGTGGCTCCTCACCCAGCAGGTCACACTCGGCATTTCCTTAATTTAACATGCCAGCTCTGGGCCCTGGCACAATCCTGTGAAGGAACACATGTGACAACATGCAGCAGCTCTCTCTAGCAGGAAAGTCAAAGGAAATTGGCATTATTCTGACATATAAATGAGAAAATCCTGTGTTTGTGACAGCATGGATTAACCTGAAGGCACTGTGCTAAGTGAAATAAATCAGTAGAGCAATGCAAATCCTGTATGATCTCTCTCATGCGTGGAATCCAACCAACAAACCAAGAAGCTCAGAGAATAAGAAATCAGACTTGTGCTCACCAAGGTGCAGGTGGGACAGGGGCAGTGGAGGAAGGTGGTCACGAGTACAAACTTCCAGGTGTAAGAAGATTCAGTGTGTGGGATGTGATGTGCAACATGAGGCTGTAACGACCACGGTTGTATGATGTATAGGAAAGTCATTAAGGGAGTTAATCCTGTGAAATCTCATCCCAGGAGAAAATTTTTCCTTTATTCCATTCTTGTTTTTATTTTTCTGTATCTACATGAGTAGATAGAAGATATCTGAAACTATTATGGTAATTATCTCACCATATATGTAAGTCAAACCACCATGCTTAATAGTATAAACTTATATAGTCATGTGCATCAGTTCACAATAAAACTGAAACAAAAGGAATAATTTTTTTAATAATAAAATTGTGTCCTTTCTAAGATAGACTTGGAAAATATGTAGTTTTCCATTGTAGACCGAGAGCTTTCTCATTAGTTTTCATGGTCAGTGGGGTTCTTGTTGGGCTGTTAGTGCAACTGGTGCCCTTGAAGGACCGATGTTCTGGAAACGTAGAAGACTTCCTTTCCCGAGCAGAGCCCAGCGGACTCTGTTGGTCTCAGGGCAGTGAGGGCTGCAGGGGTGCTGACGGATAACGCCTCCCAGGGTGTGGAGGACACTGGAGACCTGCACTCAGAGCTATGCTGTCCATCCCCTGCATGGTAAACGGAACTTTTCTCCCACCATTCCAGCTCTGCTTCTGCAACACAAACACTTTTTTAAAGGATGCCATGGTTAGAAATCTCTTTTTAGGTTGTGGAATCTCTCTACCTGCCAACTGTCAGAACTGCCACTAAAATGTATCACCTGGCACAGTTTTCTGTTTCAGTGGTTACCATATAGCTGTTCTTACTTCTATGTCACGGGGAGATATGCATTACATCTATATTCAAATTTCTCCAGGGTGAATAGTGTCTTAACCAGGTAAACTGAGGGTGTCTCATTGAAGAGACATCAGCTAACTTTTTGATTGCAAAACAACCAAAAGCATTTCACATTCTGGGAGGTTTTAGCAAAGCTCACGTGAAAATCTTTCAGTGGCAAACTGTCTTGAACTCACGCTGGGCATGAGGTGGGTGGTAGTGACCCAGCGTCCTCCCCTTTGCCTGGGAAAGGATGAATCCTGCAAATGCAGCCTCAGTGTCCTGCTGCCAGTGACACTGAGGGCAGTGACATCGTCTGTTCTCTCTCCGTGGGTAGAGACGCAAGCCAGGTCACTTCCAGCTCTATAAAGCAGGCAAACGCTGGCCTATGCAGAAATTGAGCCAGAAACGTTGGAAACCACCATGACGTGCTGGGTGTGTAGAATTCAATGTAGAATGTTTAAGCGTGTGGACTTCACATAGCTGTGCACTTTGTGCATGTAACATTTGTGACTTCTGTTTCCATTGGACATGCCTTGAAAAATACCTCCATGATTTTAAGGGCTTCCTAAGTACAATTGGCCCTTGAACAACGTGGACTTAGGAGCGTCGATGACCCTTGCAGTGGGAAATTTGTTTATAATATTGGCCCTCCCAAACAAACACTAAAAGCCTCCTCATGGTGGGAAGGAAGTCTTACCTGTAAAACAGTGGAGTAACACATAGTCTGCATGTCATATGTAGCGTAATACTGTGTTCCCACAATAAAGTAAGCTGGGAGAAAGAAATTTTATTAACGAAATCCTAAGAGAACATACACTGACAGTGAAACTGCAAGTCAACAGTAAACATGTGAGGCATAGATCACAGAGTCGAGAGGTATACACATAGGCTATAACTGGAAGTGTTATTTGCTTTGGCTGTCCCATAGCTCAAGGGCAAATACTGAGACAGCATGTTAGTCAGGTTCTGAAGACCTGCCTATAAAGCAAGTTCCAGGAGAAATGCTTAGAATCACAATATGCTTGCAATAGGAAAAAGAGCTAGTTATGTGCAAATAAATGAGAACTTCAATAATGACAAGGGTCACAAGATGTCTACTTTCTGATTTTTGCTTTAAGATAATGTCACTGATACACAATTATGGGACATTTTACAGAATCTTGGTTTGCCAACCAAGCACCTCTTTTTCTCACAATGTAACTGTAAAGAGCTGCTGTACTGGCTCTTTGTCAAGCAGGAGGAGGCAACTTTGGGATCTCGAAGAGAATTTTTGAGTTTGTGTTCCAGAATAAGTAAATGTCTTTCAGGAAATTCTGACTAGCTCCTGACACTCAGAAGGCTAGCTGCACACAATGTCACCTGTAACTGAAAAAATGTAGGCTTTCCCCTCAGGTTCCCAGAAACTCACCTCCTTTCCTCCCTAGCTCCGTAAAAGCTCCATACTTTTGCTTCTCGAGGGAAGAGGGATTTGGGAGCTCTCGTTCTCCTGTCATTTTGCTTTGGCCAAATCAATTAAACCTTCTTTGTCTCCAAGTTCCTTGTCCACGTTTTTGGCGTACTGCTGCGTCAGGCACACAAACCTCTATTTCAGCTTGTGATTGAGCAAAAACAATATTTATAGAAAATAATCTCATTCTAAGCAAAACACACAGTTCGAATCTTTGTTGTTCAAGGATCAACTCTATGTTTAAATGGCTACATAATCTGACTCGGTTTAGCTTTGTTGATGTAAGAAATGTCCAAACCTGTAGAGAACTTTTATGAGTTGATGTGAGCCAATCAACCCATTTACTACCAGTTACTACCCATTTGTCCATGGCACATGCCGTGTAGCAAGGTTTCAGTCTGTGTAGGTCCTTTGTCCTAAGGTGGGTCTCTTGTGGGTAGCACAGGTGTGGGTCATGTTTCCTTATCCATTCAGCTACCCTATGTCTTTTGATTGAAGCATTTAATCCATTTATATTTTAGGTTATTATTGATACTTATTCATTTTTCTCTTTGTACCTGTGTTCCTCTCTTTCTCACTCTTCTTCTTCATCTCCTTAATGCAGTCCCTTTAGCATATCTTGCAATGCTGGCTTGGTAGAGGTGTATCCCTTTAGCCTTCTTTTTTCTTAGAAATTTCTTATTTCGCCTTCCATTTTAATTGAGTGCCTTACTGGATAGAATACTCTTGTTTGCAGGCCTTTGCTTTTCATTACTTAGAATATGTCTTGTCATTCCCTTCTGGCTCGTAGTGTTTCTGTTGAGAAGTCAGCTGCTAGCCTTATCAGGGCCGCCTTGTATGTTACTACCCATTTGTCCATTGCTGTCTTTAGGATTCTCTCTTTGTGTTTGGTATTTGCCATTGTAATGATGATGTGTCTTGAAGTGGGCCTCTTTGGGTTCCTCTTGTATGGTACTCTCTGTACTTCCTGGACTTCTGTGACTTTTTCTCTCCTCCAATTAGAGAAGTTTTCCATCATTACTTTTTCAAACAAGTTCTCTGTCCCTTCCCCCTCTTCTTCTCTTTCTGGTATCCCTATTATATGGATATTATTATGTTTCAGGTTGTCCTGCATTTCCCTAAATGCCTCTTTATTCTTTTTGAGTCTTTTTCCATTTTCATGCTCTTTCTGAGAGCTTTTTTCTACCTTGTCCTCCAGCTTGCTGATTCAATCCTCTGCTTCATCTAGCCTGCTTTTGATTCCTTCTACTATGTTCTTCAATTCAGAGATTGTATTCATCATTTCTTCTTGCTCTTGTTGATAGTTTCTATGTCCTTTTTGATGCTGATAATAGTTTGCAATAAGTTCCTCATAGTTTCCCTGTAGTTTTTGTAATTCTCTCTGAGCTCACTTAGCTCATTAAGCTTCCTTATAACCATTGTTTTGAACTCAGTATCTGATAGTTTACTTGCCTCTATTTCATTTAGTTCTCTTTCTGGGGATTCTTCCTTTCCTTTCAGTTGGGGAGTGTTTCTTTGTCTTCCCATTATTTGTGAGACTCTTCTTTTTTTCTTCTGCTTTTTAAAATTGATCTATCTTGACTACCTGACTTTGTGATGTAAACTTCTATGGCAGGAGACCTCTGAGATTCAGTGGTGCAGTCTCCTTGATCTCTTGAACTTGAAGCTCTTTGGATGCCTTTTATGCCATTTATGTTGACTCTCTGGAAGCAATTGGATTTTGACTGTTGTTTGGTCATTCTTTGATGGGTCCTCCCCTCCAACTGGTTGACTGAGGGTCACTCTGCCCACCATGTCTTGTGTGTTTTTGTGCCCTTCCATTCAGGTTGTGCTAATGCTGATTCTTCTGTGTGTCTGAGGTTATAAGACTTCTCTATCACTATTGTTCATTGTTTGTTCCAGGTGATTTCTCCACAATTTAGTTGCAATTCCAGATTGGTCCTGGGAGGAGGTCAGTGTGACTTCCATTCACCCCTCCTCCATCTTGCCCCTGATCCTAAAAAACTTTTGATTGCTGTTTTAAATATTGAACTGGGATCTCAAGAAGGTTTTTACATCTCAGAGAAACTTCAGCCTAGGATTGATTCTCACCTGTGATGTTTTGTGTGCAACTTTGTCAGCTGGTGAGTTCACTGATCCCTTGATGACCAGTCAGGTGACACCTGGGCTCCAGCAAAGGTGGGGGCAGAAGGGGCTAGCGATGCCTGAGGAGAGACTGGGATGGAGGCTTTGGGCAGAGAACTGAGGGAATATGGATACAAAAACATATCTTAACCAGAATAATAAACTCATGCCTTTGGCCCAGCATTTTCTTGCTTATGGGATTTGACCAACAACTCTCTAGATCATAGCGTACAATCCTCTTTATTTGGCATCACATCCCTCCTTCTCTTTGACCTTAGTGAGTAAGTGAAGATTTAAAGATATGGGACAAGGATGGGAAAACTAAGTCAGGTGTCCCCACTGTGATTGGCCACAAAACCCTGCTCCCGTACTGTCACTGCCCTCTAGTAACTAATCTATGGATTTTATTCAAATTTCACCAGGTGTCATTCTAATAACTCTTTCTCTCCCCGCCCCTTTCTCTCTTTATGTCTCTCTCTCTTCTCTTTGTTCCAGGACCCCACATTGCACTTACTCATCTGTCTCCTTAGTCTCCTGCAGTACAGGACAATTTATCAGTGTGTCTTCCATGGCTCTAAGGAGTTGGCAGTGTCTAGGACTGAACTGCAGATGTTATTTGACCAAATGCCTTATCTAGAAATACATATTCTTTTTGTTTTCCAAGAATTTTCAATCTGAGGCTCAGCTTTTTTTTTTAGTTTGAAGCAATTTATTCTTTTTCGTGTATAAATTTTTTTCAACTAGAGTTTACATTCAATATTATTCTGTATTAATTTCAGATGTACAGCATAATGATTAGACAGCCATGTACTTTACAGATCAGTCCCCCACATATTTTAGGCACCTGGTTGTTCTCATACATAGTTGTTATGATATTTGAGGCTCAGTTTTCAACAGAATCTCAAAGATTTAAACCATACTATGAGCAGGAAAGGACTCCTGGTGCAAACAGGTACAGCATCTCAGCCTCCAGGGGAGAATGGAGTCCATCTTGAATCACCACTATTTGTAGGGAACTAGCTCAGAACACGGAGAGAAAACTGGGGCAGGAAGGGCGGGGATGGCGCGGGGTAAGTGTTCCAGAAGGGAAAGACGTTTCTATTTTTGTGACACTTTTTTTTTACTTTTCTTTTTTAAAGAAAGAAACATGATAGGAAAAGCTAAAGTCCCCTCTGACCATCACCTGTAACTCTATTCCCCACCCCCTTTTCAGGGCCAAACACTGTCATGGGAGCATATATTTCCAGACCATTTGTATGTGTGTGTGTTTAAAATTAACATTTTAACATAATATTATAACATTCTAAATTTTTTGAGCTTTCAAGCCTTCAGACAAGTTACAAAAATAGTACAACAAATCATCGTATAGTTTACACCTAAATTAACCATTTATATTTCACTATGTTTTTATCCATCTCTCTTCTATTTGTTTACTTACCTACTTTTCAAACATTGTATTTCTGAATTATTTAGCCTGTATTCTCTTACATAATCACAATATAACTAATTGTAAGAGTCCTGAAAAATAACATTGATTTAATACTATTATTAAATATATAGTCCTCATTCAAATGTTTGCCACTTGTCCCAATAATTATTTTATGTCTGTTATTTATTTCTTTATTTTGAGATTCAAAATATAGTCAAATATTTCTTATTTCATTTGGCTGCCTTAGTCTCTCTCTCCGCCCCACCTCCCCATCTTTCATTCCATTGCCCTTTCTTAAGAATCAAAGGCAACCTTTTCAGAATCTCTCTTAGGACATTCACAAGTTGTATTTTGGGCTCAATGCTTGATATTTGAGATAAATCCATACAAATGCCCTGGGTCATTGCCTATGGCATCTGCACACATTTTGTCACTGCTCAGGCCCCTTAATGCTCTGAGCAGCTGGTGTCCCTGTCCATGTATGTTCTTATATGTGACCTTCTATTGTCCCCTCTGTCAATTCATTATGATGCAGAGAGAAATGGTGCAGGATGAGTGACTGTTGGACCCCTGCTGGCTCTGCACCAATGGCCTGAAGAAACTGCTTTCCCTCCAAACCCCACAGACCCTGCATCATTACCAGGGCTGTTACACCATGGAGGACATCCAGCACCTGGTGCCTGACAGGGATGTGAAGGAGCTGCTGCAGGTCCTAGATGCCAGGGACGTCTGTGCCCAGGAACTGAGCTGCAGGACCATGGTGGACATCGCCACCATGACCAAGGCAGGAAACCAAAACCACTCCCAGACACATGCACAGGACCAGGTCTTCAGGGGAAGATCCTCGTGGAGCACCTCTCCCCTTTCACATGTGGCATCTCTCACAAGGCCCAGATGAACCTCTGTGGATCCCCAGCACAGTGCTGAACTAGACACGGACATCTGCCTGTGGGTGAGCAGCTGCAAGACTGACAACCGGGCTGAGCTGCTGATGTCCTTGGTCAACCACGGCCAGGGCATTGAGGCGCAGGTGCACAGTCCAGAGAGAGAAAACATCCGTGCTGCTTACAGACACTCCCATTTCACCATGGCCTCCCCCTGGGGTGGAAGGTAGACACACCTGCATGGTAATAAAGACGTGTGTGAGAACGCGGAAGACCCCTGACTCATGGCCTGTGGCAATATGTTGTCACTTATGCATAGCAGATGGTTTTCCACATTTAGACTCAGGTTAAATGACTTCCTCAACTTAAAATCTAAAATAGAAAATAAAGGAAGCAAGTTTTCTAGCAATAATTTTACATTATCACAGTGTTTTAAATTAAGGAAGTGTCCTTATTCTTCTGTCCTGAAAAGCAAATAATTTTAATGTTATATCATTTATATATACACAGAGAAATAAATATACATTAATATAGCTAATTTTACTGAATCTATGAGACATACTAAAAAGGTCTTTTTTCTTTTCTTTTGTGTTTTTTCTTTTTCATTTTCAAATAAATAAACTGTTGCTTTGTTGCATTAGTATGTTCATTTTTAATTTAGAAGGAAATATATTTCTGTTTAGTTTTCACTCACCAGTATCCTACATAGGTAGACAAGCCAGCCTGAAATTCAAAAGCCATTAAACCTAATTCCTATGATGGAAACAACCCAGTTTATGTAGCTGTGTAACCATAGCTAAAATTGAGAATGGTGTGGGAAGCAGAAAGAGTCCAGGTGATTCACATTTGTTCTCACTTTAAAGAGAAGAGGTTCCTTCCATTTCCCTTGGGTAAACCAAAAACCCAAACGAAGTCTTTCAGTCTCGGCAATGGGGGACACAGGACCTGTGTGTTTCTGGACACAGGTGGAGGGAATGGCGTCCTGCAGGAGCGAGAGAAAACCTCCTGCCAAATATTCATAATGCCCTGCCCCCGTCTCATACAGACCCCTCTGCAAGGCATCAGGTGGAGACTCTGGATGTGACCTGCATGGAGCTGTGAGTGACAAAGCTCTGCATGACCAACCTATGTTTAGTAACATCTCAAGACTGGTTTGTTTGTTTTTTAAGATTTTATTCATTCATATTTAGAGAGAGGGGAAGGGAGGGAGAAAGAAAGAGAGAGAAACATCAACGTATGGTTACCTCTCACACAACCCCTACTGGGACCCAGCCTGCAACCCAGGCATGAGCCCTGCCTGGGAAATGAACCACTGACCCTTTGGTTTGCAGGCTGGCACTCAATCCACTGAGCCCCACCAGCCAGGGCAAAACTGTTTTCTAAAAATGGCAAATTTTTTAAAAATTGGAAAACATAAAGACTAAAATGCTAATGATAATTTTCTCTGTGGTGAAAGGAAAACAGTTCATTTCTTTTTTGCCCAAATCACTCCAAATAAACATGATTTACTTCCATAATGAGAAACAAATAGGAATGAAATGAAACTAAAAACAACAGATACAGATGCCAGGAAAGGATGACACTGACATTGACACTGTGGCAGCCTGAGCAGAGTGGAACCTCCTTTTCTTGTGTCAACTCCCTCCCGAAAGTGGGACCACTCTCTCCCTCTTCAGCGGAGAACTTCCCATCCCAGGGACGCACGCCGGGCAGCTGGAACCCAGAGGTTAGGGGTTTGCGTCCGGCAGCGTCTGCGTGTGAAATCCCAGAGCAGCATTCTGACTGCTCCAGCCCGGGTCGCACAGCTGTCCCTGTGCAAACACGCCAGTCGGGGGGAGAGGGGGTTACAGGATTGGCCTGGCCCACGTGACTCTGGGTTGATGCTGGGGAGGGAGCAGTTTTTCTCCAAGATGGCAGTTGTGTTAACAGGAGAAAGAGGCAAAGGGAAGTGGGTGGGGGTGGGGGGAACTGCAAGAGTCTTTTACTTTGTTTTATGCAGGTGTGAAAATGGCCCCTGTTTATAAGGTTATGGGACCACCTAGGCTTCTAAAATATTAAAATGCCACCTGGAAATCACTATAAAACAACTTTGAAGAGTTTAAGGACCACTGAACTCACTGTTCCATCCTGGGAAATCCATGTGGGACACTCCAAGGGCCATTATGTGTCTCCAGAGCCATGAGCTCTGGCCAGACTGAAACTGTCTGAAAAAGCCCAACCATAAGTACCTGACTGACCTTCTGCAGGAGGGGAGAAACCAGACCACAGCTCACCTGTGGCCACAGGGAAAATCAAAAGGTAAAAGTTCTTAGGAGTTAGGAGAATAGAATTTCATGGGACCCTTTTTCTTGGAGTTGCTGTGAAATGCACTTGGACAACATGTTCCTCATCCCTCCAAGCTCTGTCTGCCTCTTGGTGCAAAGTCCCAATTTGGGCTACTCTGGGTACCTGAGGTCCCCTTATGGACAAAAGCATCCTAGGGGCCTTTGATGTGGGATAAAGGGAGTTTCTTGGAGTTGTTATTGGTTCCAATATCTGGATCCCACAGTTTCCAAAAGGAATCAGAACTCAGGGTGGAAATTCTGATGGTCTTTTTTTTTTTTTTTTTTTTTTTTGCACAAAATTGTTACAATTACATCTACAAAATTCCCTGAAATGATAAAGCTAACGTTGATCCTATCATTGTCCAGAGTCCACATGATGCTACTAAACCCTGACAGTATGACCACAGAAAAGTTAATAGAACCTGAATATTCCTGCACAAATAGTAGCTAGATGCCAGGCAGGCCATAACACCTAGAGCATGGCAGGAAATCTGAGTTTGGAAATGGAAAGCTTTCATTAAAAGTAAGAAGATTTTTCCAAGGGCCAGAAGCAACCTCAGTGGCCATCAATAAATGAGTGTATAAAAAAACTATGGTACATTTACACAATGGAATACTACGCAGCAGAAAGAAAGAGCTACTACTCCTCACGACAGCATGGATGGACCTGGAGAGCATTATACTAAGTAAAATAAAACAGGGAGTGAAAGACAAATACCATATGATCTCACTTATTAGTGGAACATAATCGACAAAACAAACAAACAAGCAAAATAGAACCAGAGACACTGAAATAAAGAAAAATGACAGTAACCAGAGGGGAAGGGTGAAGGGGATAACTGGGGGAAAGAGGGGAAAGAGTTGTCAAAGATCATGTAGGAAGGACCCATGGACAAAGCCAAAGAGGGGTAGAATTGAGGGTGAGAGGTGGGGGTGGATGGGGCAGAAAAAAGTGGTGGCAGGAAAATGGAGACAAATGTATTTGAACAATAAAAAATAATAATAATTTTTTAAAAGATTTCACAAGACATGGAGATAACTACAGAGTCCTTGAATAGAAGATTAAAGAAAATGTGAATATATATACATATATACATATATATGTGTGTGTGTGTATATATATATATATCTCCAGAAGGTATCCAGCCATGTATTATGGAAAACAGAGACATGTATTAAAGAAGATACAAGGTATAAGAAACATTGTACACAGCACAATGACGCCTCAGTCCTGTAGACACCTTGAGACCTCACACAGTTCTCCCAGTCACCATCAGCTACCGCATGTATTTTCCTGAATCTCATCAATGTTCTGAAATCTCTTCCCTTTCAAAGGTGATTTTAGTTTTGGGAAAAGCCAGAAGTCACAGGGTGCCAAATCTGGGCTGTAGGGGGGTTGAGTCACCTGGGTGATTTGATGTTTTGCCAAAAAACTCTGCACAAAACATGATACATGAGCTGGTGTGTTGTTGTAATGAAGCTGCCAATAACCAGTTACCCATAGCTGAGGCCTTTTGAATCATCTGAATAGTTTCCACAGAGAAATGTTCAAGCTTAACACAAAATCTGATGCAGATTTGTTGCTCTACTTGCTCAGTCATTTTGAATGCAATAGCCACACAGTACACATGCTCACTCAACAGCATCTACCACCCCCACTGACTAGTTCAGGGAAGGCATCATTATTCGTGCATACACATTCCAGTCCACTCACCTTGGCTGCCAGGTTACATCAATGTCACACAAATCATTCTCATTATATTAACAATGGCTGGACTTTTTCCAGACAGGTATATATAGATATATATAGATATATATAGATATATAAATATGTGTGTGTCATATACACACACACTGTGCACTATAGAATACGTCAGAGTTATAAGAAAAGATGAAATACTGCCGTTTGCCACAACATGGATGAACCTCGAGAATGTTATGCTAAGTGAAATAAGTCAGAAAAAAACAAAGAACCATTTGGTTTCCTCTTATGTGAGATATAAAACTGAAACCCATAGATACAGACAACAGTATGGGGATTACCTGAGAGAAGGAGGGTAGTAAAGCATAAAAGACGTGCAATATATGGGGACAGAAGATGATTTGGCTTTGGGTAGTAGACACACAGAGCAATGTACAGATTGTGTATCATAGAAATGTACACCTGAAACCAATATAATCTTAACCAATATCACCCCAGTAAATTTAACGAAAATAAGAGTAAAAAAATAATTTCAATTTTGTAAAATGAAAAAGGTTCTGGAGATGGATGGTGGCGATGTTTGTACAACAATGTCATATCCTTAATGCAACAGCACTGTGCAGTTCAAATGATTTTATGTTATGTCTCTTTTACTACAAGTTTTTAAAAAGAACAGAATAAATTAAGGTTGGAGCCTAAATATCAAGCAAAGTAACAGTAGGACGTTCAGAGTAATGTATTACTGCATTTGCATCCGCCCAGCAAAGCAGGGCCCCCAAAAAAGGTGGATAGAAAGAATGATAGATTGATTTTCAGGGGAATTTGATATTTGTTATTTCAAAAAAATCTGAAAGTCTTACAGGGAGGAAGGTAAGAATTTTGTTTGGCTTTTTTTGGTGTGTTATTTAATTTTTGCTTGTTTCATTTGGAATTCACACATGAGAACACACCATAGACTTCACAGACCCAGGGAATTCAGAGGAGTTAATCAGGCCAAAATGTTCACAAGGATGTACGTGCTCTGATACCATGTTTCCCAGAAGTTTACTGAGCACCTCTTATGGGCTCCACCCCCAGGCTCACACCTGTACCTGCTCACTGAGGCTGGTCATGGGGCTCAGCCCATTAGTTGCCTGAGGAATTTGCTCAAGAGGGAGATTATTTTCAGAGATTATAACTGTCCTTTGGGTCACAACCTGAGGGTGAGGTCAGACTCTATCATCACAAGTGAAAGTCACCAACTGATGAGAGTCCTGAGCCTCAAGCCCTCAGGCCCAGGACAAAACAGTGGCCAGACACAGCCAGGACAAGGACAGGAGGGGCTGTTCTAACTCAACTCTGTGGCCAGAGGGTGCACAAGGGGTGCCCCCAAAAGGGGATTTCAAGGAGTTGCCAGCCCCCTTCCATGTGTACCCCTGGACATGCTGGTGGCACAGCAGGAAATGACCCCAGCACACAGCAACTAATCTTTCCAGAGCCACCCAGGCTCACGTGGTTACTGGTCCACGACTATTGGTCACAAAGACAGCTGTTCCATCAAAACGGAGTGAAGAGGTGTGTGGGCCTGGGGAGGCGGGGAAGGAAAGGAGACTCACGACTACCCAGAGCAGAGGTCCCCTGGGAGCGGCCGTGCTGCGCTGTCCCTCGCGGGGCTGAGGCTTGGCGAGGGCAGCCTGGCCAGGTGATGAAGGCCCTGACTCCAGCCTGCAGGGTGCCTGCCAGGGGGACAGGGAAGGGACCGGGACAAGGTCTTTTTGAATGATGTGTATTGTCCCACTGCAATCACAGAACTTTACAATGAAAAGAGGCTCCCAGGTGGGTTAGTGCGACTACACTCAATGGGGTCTGGATGGAAAGAGTTGGAGAAATTTAGAAAAAATAGCATGGCTCAATTATTAACAATCCAGAGCAAGGCTCAGGTCAGCTGACCACACACCTAGGGATGTTTAGAAACCTCTATAATGCTAATACTGTGATGCAGTGTGTGTGTGTTAGGGAGCCAATTATTTTATTCTGTCCTTCCAGGTTGGCTAATATAATAATCACATTGACCTAAGACAGATTACAGGAGAAAACAAATGCAATTATGTATGGGAACCCCATGAAAGTATGAGACCCAAGGGCAGTTGGACAGCTGAGGCTTATCTGACAGCCTGAGCCAGGGAATGCGATGGAGGCCTGGGGCTCAAAGCGGAGGCAGGTATGTGCAGGGTGACAAGGGCAGCAGATGTTCGCCTGCCATACAGATAGGTCTTTCAGATAAAACTTACTCTGGTAATAGCTCCTTCTGGGCTGGTTTCCACACCTCAACTAAATACTTACTGTTAAGTAGTTAAGAAAGAGGTAAAAGTTTTTCTTAAATCTACTGAGTCTTGATTGTCTTCTGTTTCAAATAGCCCACGTGTCATCGTGGTACATCTCGGGGAGTCTCATTAGACCCTCTTCATGGGTATGTGTGTGTCACAGATACATGTGCATATTGTGTAAGTGTGTATGCATATGTGGGCATTTGTGTATATGTGCATAAATATGTGTGTGTACATGTTTGGAACTGCATGTGTGCCTATTTATAAGTGTATGTGCATGTATAAGTTTGGATGCTTGTGTATGTTTTGTGTATGTGTTCATGCGTGTGTTTACAATGTGTATATTATGTATGTTTCCATGATGTATGTATCACGTATGCATACATCTGTGTTTTATGAAGTGAAGGAGGGTCTCAGGCCATAAAGAGAATCTGCTCTTCTGGCCAAGAGCCCTGATTCCCACCGAGTCAGCCATGAGCGTCCGGTTCCACAAGCAGGATGACCAGCAGCGTCACAAGAACGTTCCCTCTCCAAATGCCACACCAGCCCCCTGCCCCTGTGTGACCCCCGGGGAGCCCTCGGCTTGTGTCACAGCCAGTGCCCGTGATCATCTTCCCGTCTCCGAGGAGGGGAGGCAGTCACCCTACAGGGAGGCCTGTGCTGCCTCCCCTGGGTCATGTGACTCTGTGACCAGAGGCCGCGTGGGGAGGAGGAGCCAGGCGTTCACTGCTGAGCATCTGCTCCTGCCTCTGTGGGGGTCAGCAGAGCAAGGTCAGGAATTTTCCCTATTATAAATAAAGCTGGGATAAACAACTTCATGCACATTTTTCTGCATTTTGAATTGGACATGAAATGGGTTTTTTCTTGCTTTATGTGCAGGACAAAATCCAAAGAGCAGTTCTAGCTGAGCAAAACATGCATTTTTGTCCGTATCTGTCTGGTTTACTTTTTCCCAGAAAAACATTATTTTATTAACTCATGGTTCATCTCATTATACTTTTTTGCTACATCTTTTGCTACATATAACAGCTTTTAGAATATCGATCTTTGAGCAACAAGAAAATTCAATTTTAACACCATTATAACAGACAAAAATTATTAGTTGTAATCATAGTTATTGATAGTTGAGAAAACATTTAATTTCAAAACTCATTACTGATAATGACATAGAAATTTTTAGAATTGTTTTAAATCTGGGGAATCTGTATCTAGCTCCATTTTTTTCACATACAAGATGTAGGATTTTCTGGCATATGAAGTTTTTATGTCAGTGACTTATTATTATAAGCTCATTGAAATGTCAATACTGATGGACCAGATTGTCATTGTCCATGTCCTTCTTCATGTGGTTTGATGTCCTGAATTTCTGCTAACACTTTGGTTCTCTCATGCCTGTGAATCAATAGGCATAGATGGAGTTATGAGGCTGACTGAGTGATTGATTCTCACTGTCAAGGTGAAATAGGACTGCTACTCTAAATGGTCATAGGGAAGAGTATGTTTGAAATACAAGAGACCCGTTAGGGTGTCCTCTGATGAAGGGTAATTCAAAATAACAACATCCCAAACTAGGCAGGACTGGGAATGGCCTAAACCAAAGATTTTCAACTAGTGACCCATGGCAGGCACACTGGTGTGCCTCAACAATTTTTAAAGCATGCAATAGCTGACTATTTAGTCAGGAGCAAAGACCTGTTTTCCTTTAGATTGTCATAAAAATGACAACAGCCAACACAACAATAGTCATCAGTGTGAATGAATCAAAATTATACCTAGTTTTGTAAGATCAGCAAAAAATACATATTTTTGGTGTGCCACAGAATTTTAGTAATTAGTTTATATATGTCACACAATGAAAAAGGTGGAAAATCACTGGCCCAGATCCTTGAGAAATAAAAGTTTTGGTCACTCGACTAGGTAAAGAGCCTCAACAAGCTGATAAGCTTGCTAAAGAAAAAGGGAATACAGAATAGGTACTGGAAGAGTAGTTATAAAAACCCACTGTGTGATGATGTGACCAGTTACAGAAACAAGGACTGTAATTCTCACGAGCATTTTCTCCCTATTTTCTCATGAATGTGATTGTGTGTGCATAAAATATCTTTGGGGTTTTGCCTTCTTACATTCCCTCATCAGGTAACATGAAATGTATTTAAGTATTGTTGATTTTGCATTGTGCTGTTTAATTTATGGGATATCAAGGAAAAGATTAAACATTCCTCAAAACTCTCTCTCACTTCTGGGAAAAGGGTTTGTACATCATTGGTTGTATTTTGACATTTGCATTATATTTAGAAGAAATATGACCTTTTTATTGTCTTTATCTGGAGATTAAGTGTGATTTGACAAGATGCACATAGGTGCCAAATTCACAAAGAATGGATATGTGATGTTTAATTTTAGTGTCAACTTGGCTGGGCCATGGAGTAAGCAGACACTTGGTCCGACAACCCGGGTGTGTCTGCGGGGCGCTTTGGGATGAGATTGACAGTGGAATGGGCAGAGTGAGCAGAGCAGACTGTGTCCCTAGTGTGGGCAGCCTTCATCTAACCAGTTGAATCATAAACAGAACAAAAAAGTTGACCCTCTTGCAGACAACAGGGACTCCTCCCACTGACTGCCTCTTAGCTGGAACATTGGTTTTTTCCTGCCTTTGGACTAGAAATAAAACACTATCACCTCTTGGGCCTGAAGCCTGCATCTCCAATTTGCCAAATACAGCTCCTGAGACTTCTCAGCCTCCATAATTACTGTGCCAATTCTTTATAATGAACATCTTTATATGCATACTGTTGGTTCTGTTTCTCCTGAGAGCCCTCACTAATATAGGCTTATTTACCTCAGGTGTCTATAGACATCATATTTGGAGCCCTACCCTAGAGGATTGTTAGTTCTCAGGGTTTACCCACAAGGCACAGAATATACAGGACAAATCTGGAGTCAAATCTTCAATGACTCAATACTGTTTGGTTCTTGTCTAATTCAACTGCAGGGCACTCACACACTATCTATCTTACCCTCTTGCGTCATATTCCAGGCAGCCCTTCTGCCCCAGGACATACATGGTGGGTCAGGGTCACATGACCTCACACACCCTTGCTCAGCTGTGTAGGAAGATGCTTATGATGTTGCAAACCTGCAAGACAAACTATATTTAGGGACAATTACACCTGTGCTGCTGCCATTGCAGCTCTTCTTGTCTGTGTAGCTGACTGCCCCCAGGCCCCTCAGCTGACTGCTGTCTTCATCCCAAGTGTTGGGAAGGGGCCAGGGTCTCGTGTAAGAGGCACAGGACGATGATGCCGTCTTCACATGACTCCAGTTGCTGCCTGCAGGTGTGGAATTATTGCTTGAAAACCTGATTTCTGGACTACAACCCTGGGGTTTTAATACTATTAATCATTCATATATTTGCGTCCATAAAATAAAATCGTATGTTTGGGATATGAGGAAGGAATGACAGCAGTTAATATTTTCTTCAGAGTGTTCAAGAATTGTTCTTTATTAATTCTGTATATCAAATAAAATGGAAACAAGGCAGAAAATGGAAAGAAAATTAGCTTCTTATTCACAAATACTTATCTGTACATGGCCGCCCATTAAAAAATGTGGAATACTACATCATTTTATTTTTATGAATTGATTGCCCACTACAGATCATTATAGATAGCACTAAATTATTTTTAATATTAAAAACAAAAGCAACAACTCTTTCGGTGAATTGGCTTCTACCATAGAAAACTCCCCATAACAATATGAATCTGTAAATTCTTAACTAATACATCCAAACACAGCCTTGGCTGAGATACAGAAGGGAGGGGAAGATTTTCACACTATCTGAGCAAGTATCAGTTGACTCAGCATTTTGGGAGGACATTTTGAAAACATCTACGTAAGTGTTAGTGGGCATTCTAATTGATGTAGTAAGCTTTTTAAGGAACTAAAAAGTATCCTTATAAATATACCAGAATATTTATATAACAATGATCAAATTTATAATAGAAAAAAACATCTATATACAAGACAAATATCCACCAATATATGTCTACATAGTTGAATTTTATGTAATCATTACATAGAATGCCACAGATCTAGTAAGTACTGAAATGAAAAAATGAAGATGACACATTTTTTAATGCAAATAAGGGGAATATAAATTTCATCTGATAACATTTAAAAAGAAATCACACTGGTTAATTTATTCTTTCCTTAAGGTATTAAATTGCATGAAAGAAGGCTCAGAAACATTGTCCAGGGGTTCATTTATTTTTGATTTCCAATAATTTCTCTGCTCCTCAAAATAAAGGTTTTCTATCTAGAATCACTTTAACTAACCTTAACTTCTGCCCTGTGAGGTGGAGGAGTGGAGCCATCTGACTCCTCTAGAAAACCAGTCCTTCTCTTTGGCACTCACCTTAAAAAGAAAATACAGAGAAGGTTTTTTGTCCACCCAGCCTTACAGAGACTTACATCCATATGCAGGAATTAGGACTCAGCTGTTAGCCATACATCAACACTGTCTTCGTTGTTCTGACTGCAGCAACAGAGTTAAATAGACTTAGAGGGCTTATAAACAACAGAAACTAATTTTCCACTGTTCTGTAGCATGAAATTGCAAGGTCAAGGCACCAGCAAATCTGTATGGGGGCCCATTCTGGGTTCATGGCCATCTTTTTTCGATGTCCTCACATGGTAGTATAAGAGGTAAGGGAGCCTTCTGGGGTTTCTTTTATAAAGGCACTAATCCCATTCATGAGGGCACCACCCTCATCATCATGTCCTAATGAACTCCCCAAGACCCCAACTTTTCATACCATCACCTTAGGGATAGGGTTTCAACACATAAAAATAGAGGGAGAGGGCAAACATTCAGTCTCTAGCAAACACCCAGTGTTTCTCACTCTTCATCCATCCCAGTGCAATATCAGTCACCACCTCCTTTAGGTTGCTGTGTATTTTTTGAGAATCTGCCCAGTGCCTGTGATAACGCTTTGTATGCATAAGCATGACTTGCCCCTCAAAATAAGTTTCTTCTCGCCCTGTTTCACCGAGTAAGGAAACAGGAGCTGAGAGAAGTTAAGTGGCATGCCCAGGCTTCGTATAGTGGGAAGGGGCAGTCTGCACTCAGAATCTGCACACGCATCTCCACTTGGCCTCTCTCACATCGCTGCAGCCCTATGAACAATTGTTTAATTTTTTTCTCGTCCTTTGCCTTGGAAATATTGAGAATTAAAACTGGTGGATTTTTTGTTTTTTTGAGCCTGCTATTACAGGTTATAACTAAATGATGTAATGTGGACTTTGGAAAAATCATCACAAACAGGATACCTGGTGGGAGAGAATGTACCCTGGCAATCCAAGTCAGATCTGGGGAGGCCATTAACAAAATACAGGGCAATGCCGAGAAAGAGGAAACCCCGTAATGCTGTGAGTCAGGCAAGCATCTGAGGATCCTCCATAAAGGGCATCAGCCTCCCCAAAGATGAGTGAATGAGTAGCAAGGCTGCTGTCACTCAGCCTTGGGCTCCTTCTCAGGTTTACATCCCTCGGACCAAAATGTGCACTCCCACCCAGGAGAGCCCTGGCAGCAGACCTCAGAATCACCTTTCATTACATTTGAAATCCCCTGACCACGGGCGAATGGACTTTACCCAGGTTACTCCACCAGGAATAACTGTTGGTAACATAACTCAATGGTTCTGCACTTGGAGGGCACTGGGACTACTACTGGCATGAACTGAGGCAGCCCTAGGACTGGCTGCTCCATGAGAGGGGTGGGAGATTTGTTTATGATGAGGCCACTCTCAGAAACCTCACCCAGGCTCTAGAAGATCTTACCACCAAAAAAGGAGAAGTCTTACAGTGGATTCAAGTGTCACTTGACTCTGGCTAATGCGGTTCTAGTAGCAAGCTGGTCTTGACTCTTTTCTAGGTGAGCAAGGTGGAGTCTATACTGTTATTAATAAGACCTGCTGCACCTGTGTCAATAATTCAGGTCAGGCTGAGGCCAATATCAAAAGGTATATGAGCAAGCCTCATGGGTACATAGATACAATCAGGGAACAGATCCTAACATCACCTGGGATACTATTAAGAGCAACCTTTCCACCCTCACCTGGTTTTTACATTTCCATGGCCCCCCTTACGGTCCTGGTTTTCCTACTTATCCTTGGATCATGTTGTTTTAACCTGCTTGTCAATTTTGTATCCTCCAGGTGCAGCAGTTTCACATGAAGCTTGTGGTCACGCAAGGCTGCCAACCAGTTCCTTCCCAATGAACTGTTGGAAGTTCCCCTAATCAGGCCCTTGATTTAGCAGCAAGTGATTTCTATTCCTCTCAGGTTTAAGGTTACCTGCAGTACCTCTCAGCAGAAAGTAGTGTCAGAAGACAACTTCTGCTTCTATCACTTAAGATTAAGGAGAATAAAATCTCTCAGGTGTGAATGAGATAGGCTGATCATCTGTTAAATAGGTGGAAATGCAATTCAGTTATTTTTTAAGCCTTTCTTAGGTAAATTTAAAGTCTCCTGTCATGCTTGCCCAAAGAGTTCCGCTTTGCAAACCTGGAAAGCAAAGAGCTCTGTTCTGCACCTGTACTCATCAGCATCAGCCCACAGAGGAAACCTGGAAAGCAAAGGAATCTATCAATACTATCCACCTGTGTGAGGAACCCAGCCCTGTAGAAGCCAGAGCCCTGAAGCAATTTGGAGAGCCATACTCTTCATTAGTGTGTGCTCCCTTGATACATCAAGCTCCCTCCCTTTCTCCTTTCCCACCACCTTATTTATGTAAATGTCTAGTTTTGAATTTGTTTCTTCTCCTCTCTTGATTTCTATCTTGATGAGGGGAGGGGGCAAGAACCCCTTTGCCTGTGATACTTCCTACTAGACGATTTCCTCTCTGGAATTTTCATGAGTCTCAGTTGTTCATTTTGTTCTGCAGAAAGTTGTCTTATAATCACATATTTTTGCCCCCAAAACCCAATTCTGACCAATTCCTTGAGAGCCATTTCTCACTTTCTTTCTACACTTTAGAGATGTGGTCACTGTTGTTGGGTGCAAAGCTCAATACATTCTTTGATAGTTACTATGTCTTTATCTAATGGCTACGTAATTCGTAAGCAGACTGAGCTCTCTGTTATTCTGTGGCTCCATCAAGAATGCGAGGAAAGGGACCGGGCTGAATGAATGCCTTCTCTTCAATTTATTCCTAGAGGAGAAGAAATTACAGCATGGAATAAACTTTTTTTTTTCTTTTTATACAACAAAAACAGCCTTCCCAGGAGAAATACAAAAGTCAGCAGTCAATTTTTTTGAAAGGAAAATAATCAGATAAATTGGGCTTTATCCCCCTCCGGACACCATCACTTTATCACTTTCTTTTTTTTTTTTCCTTCTGATTATTTTTCATGTTTTCATCTTAAACAATCCCAGAAGTGAAAGGCTCTCTGTGTGAATTGCAAGAGTTTCTCCCCTGTGCCATTTCAGTGGGTTTGCTGTGGTCTTATAAAGGGTGTCCACTGGTCAGAGTTAGATCTCCTCTCACATGCAAGCGGAGCCTATTTGAAGGAAGATCTGAGAAACTGCCTTGTGTTCTGTGCTCAGTTCTGGCCCACTTCTGAGCAACATTCTTTGAGGGCCAGGTTATAGGTTAATTCTGTTGCTAACTGGACCTGGGGCCTTCTGGAAGTCACACGGCACAGAGGTCATGGAGCCTCAAGTCTGGAGCAGGTTGCACACCCCTGGCCAGAAGTCAGCACACCGCACCTCCCCTGGGGAGGAGAGGCAGCCAGGAAGAAGGACGGGCCTCTCCAATGGCTCGTTCTCTGCCCCCTGCCATTGGATGCCGCTGACGAACTCACTCCTAGTTGTCCTGGTGGTCTCCCACGCTGATGCTATGATACTTCTGGTGCACCTGGAGGTGAGTTTAGATATGACAAAGACATGTCACTGCTGAGAGACCCGGAAGAGGTAAGAGGCGGCCACTGCTTCTTCAGCAGTAATACAACCGAAGTCATGTGAACCAAAGAAAAGACTTAAAAAATTAAAGGCTTATTACCATTGCTTCCTTGTTTGTTGTATTTTTCATTTTTAGCAAAATAGCAAATACACATATTAACAAATCAAACAAAAATAAAAATCACAGGAGAAAAAGCTGTAGTCTTCTAACTTCTTTCCTCCCAGTATCACTGCCCAAAGTAACTTCTTTTAATAGTTTTTTAATCTTTATTGAGGTATAATTTACAAATAAAATTGTAAGATATTGAAAGTATACATTGAGGTAATTTTGTATATGTACATTGTGAAAGGATTTTCACCATCTAGTCATTTAACACACCCATCACTTCCCATCTCTCTCTCTCTCTGAGAACATTGTAGTTCTACTCTCCTAGCAAATTTCAATTATAAAGCAGTGTTAGCAACTATTGTCACCACGTCATACATTAGATATTTCTGTTACTTGTCTTAGCCTTCAGTTCTTTTGATGATCATCATCAACCTTCTTTTCAACAATTCTGAAAACACATGTTTCAGAGCACTGGAGAATCAGGACGTACATTTAAGAGTCTCAACCTGCTATTTAATGTGAAGTGGAGTGAAAAATATCAGAGTGCATTTTATGTCAAGTGTTTTTGCAAAACTTCTGTTTCATTTAAAATATGGATGTGCACAGGGTCACAATGTAAATATATATATCTATGCATATACACATGTTGATACCTGTACACATATATATGGGGATATATATGCATGTATATTTTTTACATTGTAAAATATCAAAGAATGTTTGAACAGTTTTGAACCTGTAATGTGCTAGTAACTCAAATTTTGAATTATTGAGGTGCTTATCTGTGAACTTGCTGATAAGAGCAAGATAACGGCTCCAGGAACCCAGCAAAGATCTGAGAGGGGCTCCAGGGACTCGTTGCTGTCCCCCGTTACAGCCTCTGCAGGTGGCATGGGCCTGGGGAGGCAGAACGGAAACTGCCCGTCTACTTATAATAATGCCAGATCTGTGACTATCACTCGGCCCCAGGTGACTTTCGGAACTGTGGTCTCCACTCTCTTAGTCGCTCTGATAACTGTTGTTTATTTTCTTTGGTTGGCTTGTTTTCAAGCGCCTGTTAGTTACCTCAGGAGCACTGTTCCCTCAGCCCCCAGGGACCGGACCGCTCTCCTGTCCCCCTGGGCACCTGCTGCAGAGCTGCGGTTCCTGCAGCCTTCAGGGTGGCTGCTCTCCGAGGGCTGTTATCAGACCCAGACCTCTTACATTCACAGATAATCGATAGACAGCAGTGACGTGTCCTCAGAAGAGGCCATCGGGAGACCCTCGTGCACAGCCCGCAGTGACCCCCAGAGCTGACCGAGAAGTGGGAACCCTTGCTCCTGGCTGTGCCGCAGTCAGCACTGGGGTGGGGTTTGGGAGCTGTTTGCAGGAGTGCAATTCTCATTTAAAAACACCAGAAGCAGTTCTGAGGAATTTGAGAACCAGAACTGCTCTTCACGCTCAGGTGCCACATCTGACCTGTCGCCAGGTTGTGTGGATCATACAGGTTTGCAATGAAAATTGAGCCCAGAAGTCAGTGGCCCTAAAAATCTAGAGCCTCAAGCAGAGGTTGTGTCAGTCATTGAATTCCAAAGAAACTACTGACCAACCTCCAGGCCTCTGCTGCCGTACTGTAAAGTGACTGAATCCAAGGATGGGGAAAGGTGAAGGGTCAAGCTCACATGATAAGATGCTGCTGGACATAAAAAAAATTTTTAACCAGAATAACAAACTCACTCCTTTGGCCCAGCATGTTCTTGCTTCTAAAATTTGACCAGCAACTCTAGATCACAGCCTGCAATCCACTTTCTTTGGCACCGCAACCCTCCTTGTCCTTGACTTTAGTAAGGAAATGAAGACGTAAACTTACGGGGCAAGGATGGGAAAGCTAAGACAGGTGGCCCCACTGTGGCAGGCCACCAACCCCTGCGCCAGTACTGTCACTGCCCTCTAGTAACTAATCTATGGGTCTTATTCAAATTGCAACGGTTGTCCTTCTGATGCCTTTCTTCTGCTCCAGGGCCCACATTGCGTCTCCTTAGCCTCCTGCAGTCGGGGACAGTTTATCAGTGTGTCTTCCATGGCCCTGAGAAGTTGGCAGCATCTTGGACTGAATTGCAAATGGCATTTGGTTTTTAAAGACATGAATGTGCCTGGTAAAGCTAAAGTTCCCTCTGCCCGTCACCCCTGGTGTCATTCTGCTTTCCCCTCTGCAGGAAGATGACGAAAAACACATCCAAACCTGTAGAAAGCCTTTATAAGAACTTAACTGAACAAAGATTTTAGAGACATACCCAGAGGCAAGATCTCAATATATGTAGAAAATGCCCCAGAGAAAGGCAGTTTTCTAGTTTTTAAAAAAATATATTTGGTATCAAAGGAGATTAAAGAAAGGAAGGTACATTAAATCTATTGGTGGTTAAGAGGTGGGAAAAGGCAAAGCCAGGAAACCTCTAGAATTAGATTAAAAGATGATGTGGTATCTTCTTTTACATTGGTCATCAGAGGGTATTTTCTATTTAACAACTGCAGTGAATAGAGATGGCGTGTGGGCATCAAGATCACAAAGGGGACACTTGGTGTTGTGCTGCTCTGCCGCCCGTGGGTCTGTGTGAAGGGTCTTCCCTTTACTGAGGAAGCTATCGGCCCGGGATGTGACTACCCACCATGACCTGCCCCGTGAGTAGTACTCAAACTGTCCTGTGTGGTCAGTTTTAGTCACTGGCATTGTTGGGCCTCTATACTCCCCTTTTTGTTACAACATCAATCATGGTTGTGGTAGAGTATATCCTTCCAGGCCTTTTTATGTATATGTGTTGAAAATTTACCAGATGGTATATAATATTATATAACATGTTTTGAAAACTGTCTAGCCTTAAGAGAAGTTTCAAGAATAGTGCAACAAATCAACATATAATTTACTTTTAAATTAACCAATTACTTACAGATAAAGCTATATCTGCTTTATCCCTCTCTCTTCTACTTTTTTACTTTGCAAACATCATGCCTTTTCAGCCCTAAATAATTTAGCCAGTGTCTCCTGAAAAGTAGAAAATTTTGTCACAGTGCAGAAACAGAATGGATATAATATTATTATTAAGTATATAACCCTCATTCAAGTAAATGCAGTAGGCACTTGTCCCTATAATTTCTTTTCTACATGTTGTCATTAATTTATGTGTTTATTTTTGTATTCACAATCCAATCAACAATTACTTACTGAATTTAGCAACAATCCCTATTTCTCTGTTACCTTCTCCTCTTTCTTTAAAAGTTTGTAGTTTTTCAGAATCTCTATTATGACATTGATAAGCTAGAAATAAGCAAATAAAAAAATAATGGAAGATAGAACATTGGAAACAATTTTCACTGCAGTGGTGGGAATATAGTCCATTTCAGTTTTGCAAAAATTATACACAATAAACAAGATTTACTTTTACAGTGATTAAACAAATAATAATGAAATAAAATGAAAAGCGACATATAGATATGCCTAGAAAAGGTGACTTTCACATTGACACTGTGGCAGCCTGAGCAGAGTGGAACCTCCTTTTCTTGTGCCAACTCCCTCCCGAAAGTGTTTCCCACTTCAGCGGAGAACTTCCCATCCCAGGGACGCACGCCGGGCAGCTGGAACCCAGAGGTTAGGGGTTTGCGTCCGGCAGCGTCTGCGTGTGAAATCCCAGAGCAGCATTCTGACTGCTCCAGCCCGGGTCGCACAGCTGTCCCCGTGCAAACACAGTAGATGAGGGAAATGGAGTTACATGATGGGCCTGCCTGGGTGAATTTGGGTCTATGTTGGGGAAGGAGCAATTCTCCCAAAAAAGGTAGTTGTGTTAACAGAAGATAGGGGCAGAAAAAGGATGCTGGACATATAAAACAAAGTATCGTGAGAGTCTTCATTCTTTTGTTTTATGCCGGTACAAAAAGGGCACCCATTCATAAGGTCATGGGGCTCCTGAAATTTTGAAGTCACACTAGAAATCACTACAAACCACCTTGGAACACCTGAAGAACCACTGGAATCACCTCCCCTTCCAAGGAAATGCCATGGGGGACATTCCAGGGGACATTAAGAGTCTCCAGTGCCCAGAGCACTGGTCAAGCCGAAACTGTCTGGCAAAGCCCCATCATGGGTAGCTGATTTGACCTCCTGCAGGAGGAGAGACCCAGCTCACCTTCTGTGGCCACAATGAGAATTGAAAAGTGAAAGTTCTTAAGAGCTGGAAAAAAATTTCCATGGAACCCTTTTTCCTAGAAGGTCTTTGACATGCACTTGGGAAACACGTTCCTCATCCCTCTGCGACTGCCCCTTGGTACGAAGTCCCAGCTTGGGCTGTCCTGGGTGCCTGAGGTTCCATGTGAACAAAATCATCCCGGGACCCAGAACTTTCAAAGCATCAGCTGAAGGATGTATTAGGGAGTTTTCATTGGTTCCGAAATCTGGATCTCAGACTTTCAAAAAGGAATCAGGATTCAGGGTGGGAATTGGTGGTCTTTTTGCAAAAAGAGGTTACAAGGACAACTACAGGATTCTTGGAAATCATAAAGCTACATTTGGTCCCATCAATGTCCAGAGTCCACACAGTCTTACTGAACCCTGAAGGTGTGACCCCTGAAAAGTCACGCCAAAGTGAAGGTCCACGCCTATCTTCATAAACAGCAACTAGCTGCCAGCCAGGCTGTAAAACTGAAGGATAGTCAGGTGATCTGAGCTTAAAAAGGGAAGGCCTTCGCTGAGAGTACAAAGACGGTTTCAGTGTTGCAAGATGAAAAACGTTCTAGAGATGGATGGTGCTGATGATTGCACAATATGCGGTGTCCTTAATGCCACCGCACTGTGCAGGTCAGACTGGGGTTAAAGTAACAAGTTTTATGTTATGTCTCTTTTACCACAATTTTTTAAAGAAGAAAAAGGAGGAAGAAGGATAAAGCTGGAGCCAAACACTATGCAGGTAACAGTGGAGCTGGCAGAGTAATGGACACAACTACCGCTGTGTTTGCATCAGCCCAGCAAAGCAGGGCCCCACACAGGGGCGGATGAAAAAAATGATACACTGATTTCTGTGACACTTTCATATTTGTTATTTCAAAATTATTTTAAGAAGTTATCATAGGAGGAAGATGTAAAAATGTTAGCTTCTTTTCTCTTGTTGTTTGTTGTTCACTGTATTTTTAGAGGGAGGTTGTTTTGTTTGCTGTTTGTTTGTTTTGTTTTTTTAGTTTGAATTCACATGAGATATGGTACCATAGACTTTTCAGTACATGGATTCCTGATGACTTAATCAGGCTGAACCATTCAGGAAGAGGGAGGTGCTCTGATACATCATTTCCCAGAAGTTTGCTGAGCACCTGTGATGGGCTCCAGCCCCGGGGACGTACAACAGGCCACAGAGCAAAGCACACCTGCTCACCCATGCTGGTCATGGGGCTCAGCTCATTAGCTGCCTGATGAATCTGCTCAGGAGGGGTAGGTAATTTTCAGAGATTGTAACTGTTGTTTGGGTCACAACCTGAGGGTGAGGTCAGGCTTTATCATCACAAGCAAAAGTCACCACTTGATGAGAGTTCTGAGCATCAAGCCCTCAGGCCCAGGATGAAACAGTGGCCAGACACAGCCAGGTCAGGGACAGGAGGGGCTGTTCTAGCTGAACACTGTGGCCAGAGGGTGGACAAGGGGTGCCCTCGAAAGGGAATTTCAAGGTACGGTCAGCCCCCTTCCATGTGCACCCCTGGAAATGCCAGTGGTGCAGCAAGAAATGTCCCCAGGACACAGCTGCTAATCTTCCCAGAACCACCCAGGCTCAGATGGCTGCTGGCTTACGAACATTGTTCATGAAGACAAGTCTTCATACAAAAGGGAGTGAAGAGGTGTGTGGGCCTGGGAATGAGTGATGAGTAAGATTTGTCACAAATACCTGCAGCACAGGTCCCCTGGGATCAGGCTGTGCTGCCCTGTCACTCTCAGGACAGACCAGGTGCCAAGTGCTGTGACTCCAGCCTGCAGAGTTCCTGTCAGGGGTACAGAGAAGGGACTGAGACAAGGTCTTTTTCAATCTTTATTTGTAAGTTTGAGAGAGAGAGAGAGAGAGAGAGAGAGAGACATCAATTTGTTTTTCTATTTATTTTGGCATTCATTGGTTGCTCCTTGCAAGTATCGTGACTGGGAAGTGAACCTACAACCTTGGCAAATCAGGATGATGTTCTAGCCAACTGAGCTTCACACACAGGGCAGACAAGGTTCTTTTGAATGATGTGTCTTGTCCTACAGAAGTCATAGAGTTTTACAAGGGAAAGAGACTCACAGGTAATTTATTTAGTGCAATAAAGCTCACTGGAGTCTGGATGTAAAGAGTTTAAGAGATCTACAAAAAATTGTATTATTCATTTATGAACAATACAGACCATGTGTCTGATCAGCTGGTCACAACTCTGTCTTTTTTTACATTAAAATATTACATTAGTATTTAATGTAGTGCATGTGCTGTGTCATGAGTGTGTGCCATGAGTGTACATGGTTGTGTGTATATTGCTTACATGCAGGTGTATGCATAAGTATGTGTGTAAATGTGTGTATATATGAGCCCTGTGTGTGCCTGTGCATATGTGTAACTATGTGTACATGTCCCTATTTATAAGTGTAACTGTATGTGTGTACATGTATATACGTTTATGTTTTTATATTAATATATGCATGTGTACATGTGTACAAGTGTATGCATGCCTGTGTGTATATTGTGTATAAGTGTGTATATGTATTTGAGTGTATGTGTGTATATTGTGGTGTGTGTAACTGTGCATGTATGTAGGTAATGTGTGTATGTTTGTGTCTGTTTCATGAGGTGACTGATTCTCAGGCCGTAAAGAGAATGTTTTCTTCTGGCCAAGAGACTTGATTCTCACTGATTCAGCCATGAGGGCAGGGTGACTAACATAACATTATGAAAACTACTGGAGAAACTTGTTAGGAAAAAAACAGGCTTTAAGAAATGAAGACCCAACTAAAGACAGACACTTCCATGTAGAGAATACCCAGCCCCAGGGAAAAATGCAAAACAAGTTATTTTGCAGAATATTCTAATGTGAGTTTATTAGATTGCTCTCTCTTGGTGACATTTAACGTACCACTTCATAAATTGGACAAAGGTGGATCAAAAGCTTAATAAACTCTCACTTATCATTTTGGCAAGAATGCTGTACTGAAAATAAGAATTAAAAATAAATTTTACTTCTCTGTGCCCCAAAGCTGGAGCCTGAAGCTGTTTTCCAATAAAGAGCAGCATTTTTGTTTTTCTGGCTGTGAACCCTGAGAAACATTGCTGTGAGCCAGGGGTGCCCACATTTGGGGAATTTGTGGAAAACAAAAATTTCAAAAAAAACAGACTGAGTCTTAGTTTTGCAAAGTGAGATCACTTAGAAAGAACAATGACTGACAAATGCTCTCACCAGTCATTGAAAATTTAAACATTGCTGTGACACAAAAAGAGAGAAAAGTTGGTTTTGGGGTGGTTTTTTTTAAGAAATTCGGCCCTAGCCAGCATGGTTCAGTTGGTTGAAAATTTAAACATTGCTGTGACACAAAAAGAGAGAAAAGTTGGTTTTGGGGTGGTTTTTTTTAAGAAATTCGGCCCTAGCCAGCATGGTTCAGTTGGTTGAAAATTTAAACATTGCTGTGACACAAAAAGAGAGAAAAGTTGGTTTTGGGGTGGTTTTTTTTAAGAAATTCGGCCCTAGCCAGCATGGTTCAGTTGGTTGGAGTATTATCCTGTAAACAGAAGGGCCAAGATTTCAATCCCCAGTCAGGTCACATACCTAGGGTGCAAGATTTGTTCCCCAGTCGGTCGAGGCATACTCAAGAGGCAACCAATCAACGTTTCTCTCTCACATATCTCTCTCTCCCTCTCTCTCCCTCCCTTCTCCTCTCTAAAATCAATAAGAATGTTCCTTGGGTGAGGATTTAAAAATATAAAAGAAATAAGTTAGGAAAGTTATCGGCTTAGAAAAATGGCATCTCTTTCAAGTAAAAATTTAATCTTTAAAAATATGTCTTCCAGAGCCCCTTATCTTTCTCCATTTTAACAGACTAATGACCAGTTGTCATCGGCAATGTGGCTTTAAAGTTTATTTTTGCGGTTTTTGTCCAGAAACCTTTGCTATTTGCTGTGTACAGAAGCTCAGAGAAAGTCTCACAGGACCTTCCCATGAGAAGAAAGACAGAGAGAAACATCAATGAGCAAAGCACTGATCAGATGCCTCCCGCACTCACCCTAATCGGAGAGGAGTGCGCAACTGGGTCATGTGCCCTGACCAGGAGGAACCCAACCTGCAACTTTTCAGTTTCTCAGCTATGGGAGGCTGCTCCAACCAACTGAGCTATGGTGGCTAGGGCAAATGTTCTCACTTTTAATTTATCCCAAATGCAGTACCTGGGAGGCACAATAAAATGTGATATGCCTGTATACAGTACAGTTTGGATAACCATAGACACCATGCTTTACATTATATCCCAGAACTTATTTATTTATAATGCAATTGTAACCATGACTTAACCTTTCATTTAAGTGATAAAGTGTGTGTATTCTTTTTCTCAAAGCTGCAGCTAACCCTCTGTTTTTTTTAAGAGTATGTAAATAAATCCCTGGGCTTTCTTTTCTTATCTAGACTTCCCCCCCACCGCGCCCCACCCCCCCCCAGCTTACAGAAGTCTGGTTTGGGAAAGAAAGGGCTGCTTGGCACCAGATGGGAAGAGCCACAGGTGTTCACAGCAAATCTACAAATTCCTATTTGAAAAAAGCACCGGACAAGGAAAGGAAACAGAAGAAGTGAAGTAGCAGATTCGCACTCCCACTGCCACCTCACTTTCTTGTGCTCCCCCTTCTCAGAAGAAGCAGTGCTTCACACTTCCCCCACTCCCTGATCTCTTTGTTCTGCCTTCCCTTGCTATCCTTATAAAAAGTTTCTGCCTGCATTGAGATTGGAGAGATGAGTTTTTGAGGACAAAAGTTCTTCCCATCTTCATGAACTGCCAGCATCTTGAACAAGCCACTTTCTTTCTCCTCAGCGCTGTCTCCCAAGTGGCTTTCCTGGCAACAGGTAGCCTAGGCCCGGGTGTAGGTCTTTTCATGGTTACAAACGTTTGTGTCTTTTGACCACATTCACCAATTTCTCCAATTCCAAGAAATTTCTTTTAAAATTAATTATGCAATTTTTATATGACCCTGCAATGCAATTTTTTAAACACAAGATCTTTGGAAGTGTTTCAGGTGCAGCTGACAAAAACTTCACATGTATCAGCGCAAGACTGGGCCACTCATCTGCAACCACAGTGATCTGTTTAGGATGAACCCATGTCTCATTCGGACAAACTAGTAGCAGGGCTGTGCCATTAGACAAGAAACCATCTCCTTCTTCTCAGGATACCGCCCTTAGAGCGCTGTAAGTTTATAAATGCCAAACGCAAATGTGAGAACTCTGAGTAGGAAGCAACGTCTGGAAGGAAACAAACGGCCCCTGGGTGTGACAACATCAGTTAAGGAGGTTCACCCCAAACCTACTAAGCTTGTGAAGGAGTCCAGCTCTGCTTCAAGAAAAACTACCCTCTTTCACACGCACGAGACTCTTTCAAAGGTTATCGAGTTAGGTTTCCATCACCAGAAAATGAAAAGGTTATGTCTAATGCAGAAACCAGTACTTAGAAATAGGATATTATAAATAAAAGTTTGTAAAGTGGGCAATTTGCTTCGCTGTAATTTGGTACATGGAAGAGAACTTCTATCCACACTAAGCTAAGAATTTGAAGACATTTGTCACAAGGTGGTTGACCTGTCACCTACAGTGCCTGAGGATATAAGATAACAGCTAACAAGGCTGGAATATGGGGAAACGGCAGAAAAACTTTAGAATGTGGGGGTGTATGGATGACTTCTTGCAGCCTTCACTAAGCTCCAGCAAGAAACATACTTCCTTTACAGATAAACTCTGATACATCTGGAAACAGGAAAGAAAAGAAAACCTTGTTTGAAAGACCCTTTCTGAATAGGAGTAGTTGAAGATGTGTTAAATTCTGTTCATCGTTTTACTTGCAGATTTCAAGATCCTAAATTCTCTGCCCCAGGCTAAAGCTGGAATTGAGAATAAAGTAGAACAGAAGATAAGATAGGTGGAAAAAAAACAACAGTTTTTGTTTTGTGTTTTTACCTAGGCATTTTCAAATTTAATTTAATTAATTTATTTTTTTATCTTTTGTATTCCATCCATTTCTCCCATTTTCTAACCTGCCTCTGGCAACTGTCAATCTTTCTTATATCTAATAGATTGTTTTCTATTTGTTTGTTTTATTTTAATTTGTTTTGTTTTAAATATCCATGTATTAGAGAGACAATACAGCATTTGCTTTTCTTGGTCAAACTTATTTCACTTAGAGTAATACCATCAAGGTCCATCTATGTTTAAACAAATTGCAAGATTTTATGTTTTTAATGGCTGAGCAATAGCCCATTGTTTGCGTGCTTGCGCACGTGTGTGTGTGTGTGTGTGTGTGTGTGTGTATTATGAGATAGTCAAGGTACGGCAACAACTTAATTGTCTGTGAATCAATGAATGGGTAAAAAAATGGTTCTTATCCAAAACACTAATTTGAAATGATATGTGGAACCCTATGTTCATTGTTGTATGATTTACAAGAGCCAAGATATGGAAGCAACATAACTGTTCATTGATAAGCTAGTGGATAAAGAAGATATGGTACATATATACCATAAACATGTCAAAAGCCAATAGTTAATGGCAACAGTAGTCACTGCAATGTTAGTGTACCTTTGAATTTAAGGTCTTTTAATCAAGGGCATGTCCATTTTCTAGGGAGAATATCTTCAGAGGGCTGTTTCTATCAACGACTGTCTTACCACACTTAATTTTTAACCCAAACAAATGAAGTAACTGGTATTAACCACATTTATAGTGAGTAAAGCCAAGGCTTGGAGAAGATCTGTTATTTGCCACAAATCTATGCCTATGAGAAATTACTTGGGATTTATCTGCATTTCAAAGCCATTCCATTTATGTGGTAAAACCTTGAAATCAAGAGATTAAAAATAATTGTTTCAATTGGTTTGCCATTTTTCCACTATTTTAATTCAGACATGAGAGTAACATACACTGGTTTTAAAATAGAAGCTTTGAGATATTCTGTAATTTTGGTTACCGAAGTTTACTATTCCTGGCAAGACATTTATCATTGTCCTCTTCCAGTTCAATTAATATAATGAGCAAGAAGAGAAATTATAAGTGATTTTCATTGCTTCTCCCATCCAAAAGGAAAAGCAAAAGATTTGACAGAAATGAATTGTTAACATAAGAAAAATCCAAACCTGTAGATAACTTTTGTAAGAGTTTATTTGAGCCAAAATAACATGTGATAGGGAGCAAGATCTCAAATGTTCCAGATAATGACAGTTTTGCAGCTTCTTTTACACTGGACAGGGCTTGCTTAAGTCAAAGATAAACCTTTTAACAAAAAGTTTTATACCTGGGGCGTGACTACCTACCATGACCTGCCCAGTTAGGAATTTATGATCAGATCACCCTGTGCTGTTACTTTTCATAGAACCTTTCTTTCATCAACAGAAAATTCAGACAAGTCCTAGTTTTTTCCCCTTTTATCAACTGGGAAAAATTATGAAACTATCCATGCTGAGGTGGCAACTCTCCATTGCACTTACCAAAAGTTTTTGGGGGTTTTTTTCCCTATTGGGTAATGCCTAAATCTTCAGAGTGATCAACAGGGGCAAATACAACAATATTTTATCAACAGATTTTTATCATGCTAGTACTCTTGGAAATCACCAGGTGAGACATTTGGTTAAAAAAGAGTCTTTGCTCCATACTTGTTTTTACTCTTTCTCCGAAAACTCTTTCTCTTGATTTTCCCTAGCAGAATATCTTGTGAGAGGGGCTGACAATTGCTAGTCAACCTGCAAGACTACAGCAATGCTATGAGACGTCATAAAATGTTCAATGACTTCAATAGATTACCCTCTTTTTAAAATTGAGATATAATTCACATACCAGAAAGTTCACCACATTAAAATATACAATCCACTCATTTTGTTATATTCACAGAAAGCAGAACGGTTGTTGCCAGAGGCTGGGGGAGAGAGAAATGGAGAATTTTTATCAATGGGTACATATTTCCGGACTGGCCAGAATCCTAGTGCCAGATGACAGTGACAGGCACCCAAAGTGCAAGTGCACCTATGTCACTGAACTGTACACTTAAAGTGATTAAAAATGTAATTTTGTTATGTTTATTTTACCACAATTTATAAAGCAAATACTGTCAAGAGAGAAAATGCAACTGCAGAATGGGAAAAAATATTTGCAAATCATATTTCTCATAAGTGTATAATATCCAAAATATACAAAGAACCCTTACAACTGAACATTAAAAGGACAATAACCCAATTTTTAAAAGAGCAGATGATTTCAATACATACTTCCCCAAAGAATTTATGCACATATTTATAAGCACTTAAAAATATATTCAAC